>NC_090265.1:449829658-450157516 GCF_040414725.1 Anabrus simplex
ATCAACAATCTGAGGAACGCATATGACACTGTCATCTTGGCTGACAGCACTGAACGTCTTCAGCATTTTGTAGACAGAATCGTAACAGAAGGGGATAAACTTGGTCTCAAAATTAACACCGACAAGACTAAGGTGATGACCATTTCCAGAATTCGTAATACTCAGATTATTTTGAACCAATTGAACAAGTGCAGAAGTTAATTATCTTGACACTGGATTACTGAGGACTTAGAGCCGGATTTAGAGATCTGTCTACGAATAGAAATGGCTCGTACTAGCTTTCTGATAATGAGAAATCTACTGTGTGACAAAAGCCTCGGCTTGGAGACACGTCACAACTTCGTCAGATGCTATTGTATTCAGTGCTCCTGTGCGGCGCTGAAATATGAACTCTGAAAGGTAGCACCATTAAGAGAATAAATGCCATCGAGATGTGGGTGTTCCGAAGGGTATTATCGATCTCGGGGACTGAACACGTCACCAATGCTGCCGTACTCAAACGCATGATGAAAGAACGAATGTTGAGGTGTGCAATCAAGAAAAGAAAATCAGCCTACCTTAGGCATATTATGAGGAATGAAATGTACAACCTACTAAATTTGATCATGCAGGGTTAAATTGACGGACTTCGAGGTCGCGGTCGAAGGAATCACTCTTGGCTGAGGAACTAACAGGACTGGACAGGACTAGATTCTAGTAGACTGTTGAGGACAGCCGAACATCGTACAGACTTCGCTGTGATTGTGGACAACCTGCAGTAGTGGAGAAGGCACTACAAGAGGAAGAAGTTAATAATAACAATGACAATTCGCCAATGGCTAATTGACCAAGAAAACAAATCTGCGAAAAGCTCGAAATAACTTGGACCAGAGGGCGAAAAGAACCTCACAACAGAACAATGAAATAAATGTGGACACAAAGGAAGGAATATAATATCCTCCTAGTAACAAAATATCTATAATAGCGGATTCGAACCCCATTGTCGGCAGTCTTGATGATGGCTTTCCGTGGATTCACATTTTTGCACCAGGAAAATGCTGGGGCTGTATCTTAACCAAGGCCACGGTCGCTTCATTTTCCCTCCTAGACTTTTACTATCCCATCGTCGCCATAAGATCTATCTGTATTGGCGTGACGTAAAATAAATTGTAAAGCACACACACAAAAATTCTAGGCATACAAAACTAAGACATGGCATTATGGCCATTAAATCGAAATACCTGTACAGATCGGAATCATTGATTTTGAACAGAAAATTGAACATCGAAAACATTGAGGAAAAACACTGTTCACCATAAGGACATTTCTAGACTTAAAACTCAATAATTTCCTCAGTTTATGTTTTACCTGGTATCGTGTAAATCATCCATGCTTATTTTGGTTTCGGTTGGGGTTTTAAGGGCCGGTACCGTTTCTGACGCCACGTGATTTTTGAGATGAAAATCTCTACCTAGAATTGACCGAGATTCGAACTTTAACATTCCGCGTAGGAAGCCAACAGCTACGCCACTCAGCTAATTACGGACCCATTTAGACCTAACTGTCCGACTCGTTGGCTGAACGGTCAGCTACTGGCCTTCGGTTCAGAGGGTCCCGGGTTCGATTCCCGGCCGGGTCGAGGATTTTAACTTTACTTGGTTAATTCCAGTGGCACGGGGGCTGGGTGTATGTGTTGTCTTCATCATCATTTCATCCTCATCATGACGCGCAGGTCGCCTACAGCCGTCAAATAGAAAGACCTGCACCTGGCGAGCCGAACCCGTCCTGGGATATCCCGGCACTAAAAGCCATACGACATTTAATTTTTAGACCTAACTGAATACGGACTCAGGAAGAAAAAGGAAAGAAACTGTGTCAAATTTTCCTTCGGAAAAGTCCAATAAGTGAAACTTAATTTGACAATGATTAATTTATTTGTACGAAATGAATAGTTTTCGAGACACATCTGCATGGAATATGCAGTCGACAAGTGTAGAATTCAATACATCGAAAGAGGGAAATGACACTATCACGAATGCAGTAAGTAATCTGTACTCTAGGTTATAATGAGATAAGGATTCTTTGATAAAATAGTCATCTACATGTATCTCAGTCATGGTCATCCATCAATACTCCGCATCATAGCCTGCACGGTTACTAGGTAACATCGCGTCCCACAGTTTGTATCGCTAATTTCATGACGCAAATATTTAGATGACTCCCAGCCAGAAGAAATATTTATGTCAATTTCATAGACATTGACAGTGACTTTACAAAATGCAAAAGCAGACTTACAGTACTAATAGTCGAATTCTTTGAAAATGGACAGCATGAAATTGGTCGGCGTAATAATAAAAAATAACCTCTAATAGAAAGGAATCGCAAAGAGCACATCGAAAAGGTAAGATCCTCATATTTTAAATTTATAAGTGGCAAGGTGACCAAGAAGACAAACCAAAGAAAAGGACGGGGAAAACTTAGTCAAGGAGAGAAAGAAAACCCACAGCACAAGAATGAAAACAAATGGTTACAAAGGAACATAAACATACATCTCCAGGTATTAAGTTGCCTAAATGTGCTTATATGCAATTATAATAATTTTAAGCTGCCTGTTACCATTTCTTGATGGATGCAGTATTTTTGTATCCATCCCTTGGCACAGGCCAGAGTAAAGTGTAGCTTCCACCGAAGTCCCAGTCTCATCCATGGCTCTGACAATATGGAAGCTGCTGGGGTATGGGTGGTGCTGAGTAATGACATTTGGAGCACAACTAGTGTCTGAGTGTTACAGGATCAGTCGCGCTTCAGTAGCACCTTCTGGTCCAGTGAGGAAAGCAACGGCAAACTACCTCACTCCTCATCTTGCCTAGTACGCCTCATTTGGGCTCTGCCATTGGTTTTTTTCAGTTTCCCTATAAGTGCATAGCCTTTGGTGGTGCTATTTGGGGATCCAACCAGCCTCTGGGCTGACGACCTAACAGACAGACAATAATTATAACATTACCACAAGCGTTTTGATTAACGTCCCTTAGCTTGTCTTAGATTTTTAGGAGTTCTTTAATAGCTTTTAAAATTTGCTCTGAGTCGACATAGATGGGTCCTATGGCGACGGTGGGATAGGAAAGGGCTAGCAGTGAGAAGGAAGTGACCGTGGACTTAATAAATTAACGTACAGCCCCAGCGTTTGCCTGGTGTGAAAATGGGGAACCAGGAAAAACTATCTCCAGGGCTACTGAGAGTGAGGTTCGAACCCACAATCTCCCGAATGCAAGCTCACAGCTGCGCGCCCGTAACCACACGACCACCTGTTCAGTTCCCTAAATAGCCTGTTAGACATCGCTATGGAATTTTTACATTAAAACTCCCTTAAATGTCACCAACGTCGGCCGGGATCAAATCTGCTATCTGGAATAAGAGATCATCAACTAACGGACTACAGCACTGAGACAAGCTCCGATACTCATACTACATGTCGTCGGCAGTAGGAAACAGACCACTATAGAGCTGTTAATCTCTGGCTAGCGCTGCCTGCTAAGTGTCTGCCTGACAACCTAGACCTATGTCTAGTCATAGACAAAATGCACACCCTTCATGTACGATACTATAAAATTTCTTATATAATGATTATTTCAACAAGTAAATCACGAGGATATATATATATATATATATATATATATTTCTTTTTTCACATGAAAGAGTGATCTTCATGTAACGTATCCATCACATCACCCGTCGTATCATTTAGATTGAATGAATGGCATGCGAAATAAAAACATGACAGGCGAATCCTTAAATCACGGCACAGAACAGGTAGATAACCTGGATGCAATTTTTCTGTCCATGTAGTTGGAAAATAATTTTTGTTTCCTCTCTGGAGCAAAGTGAATGCTTTAAAATGACGTCATTTGTTATCGGCGTCGGCTCGATGTGTTGAGAATGGACGTTAGAGATTATATGTTGAGGGATTGCCTGATAAATTAAGTGATGTGTTCCCTGGACGGCGTGGTGGTCGGTAGCCAGCATCAGCTGACATCACAGTAGAGGAGTGAGGGGGACACCTACATGGTGGGGGAGTATCATATTAGGAGAGGGGGAGGGAGTGAGTGTATGTATGCCGATTGATTTTGCATGTTGATGCCGATTCATCATTAATTCCGTATTCAAATATGCAGAGAGTTTCTATCTACATAAAAATAGTCCCTTTGGGAGTTCACGATTTTTTTGTGTGTGTGTGTGCATTTTCAGAGTGTGGGGTAGTGTGGAACGGGGTTGGATGGTACAATAAAAATTTGCATACAGCCACAGAATTAACTATAGTATAGTTATTTTTTCGGTACAAAAAATACGTAAAAATCGAACTTAAAATGATATTTAAATGCTTGCACAGTATTTATACCCTAAGGGAAGGGTGGGGTATGATTGGAGCTGCGGGCAAGGGATGGAGGGGCGGAATATTGTGTGTTGCCAATATATATGTTGTGGAAATATAATTGAATTATCATGACAAATTATCTTTGTTTTATGCGTAAATATCTATATTTATTATTAAATTGGTATAGCAAATTAAGTTGCAATTTGTGTTCATATTTAATATTGTATGTTTAAATGTTTTACCATGTCAGTTTCATTAATGAGCATTTTTTTCCAATTACTACATTTCTTTTATTGAATATTTTGTTTCAAATGAGTCTCGTATTTCGCTTGCCTTCGTTCATATATTATCTCGCTAGTATAGACTTCCTTCCCAGTATGTTCCTTCTTGTGTTCCGAAATGTGTTACCTCTGGTGAACATCTGAAAGAAACTCATCGACTTCGGATCTTGTGGTCCATTTTAGTGAGCAGTAAGGATTATAGAAATTAGCTCGGCTAACTTGTACAAGTTAAAGATGGATTTGCTATCTTACATTATTGTGCTGTTTGTAGAACGGTTTAAAACCATACTTCTATCTGGTAATCCTCGAACTCAGGTAGGTTTACGGCGACGATGCAATAAGAAAGGGCGATGACTGGGAAGGAACTGGCCAAGCCTGACTTAACTTACAGCCCCAGCATTTGCCTGGTGTGAAAATGGGAAGTCATGGAATACCCTCTTTATGTTTGCCGCTGATGGGGCTCGAACCCACTATCTCCCGATTGCAAGTTAACTGTTACGCGGCCCACATCACGCCACGAATGGGTAGGCGTTCCTGGATTTTGAGTAATCAATTATCTCAACATGTAACTGATATGAACTTAAAAACTCTTCTTGGAAATGTTACTCAATATAGACACCATGACCTAAGTTCGCATAATTAATATTTAGTATGCCCATCGTCTTACGATATTCGTTAGTGAAGAATACAGGATGAGCACTGGAACTTCATGGACCCGTAGTATTGTTTATAGAATAGATTCTATGATTAACATAAACAATTTGAAATATTTTAATGCTTTATACGTATTAAGCTGTATTGGTGTACTAATGATAACTACAACTGTAGTAGGCTCTTTAAGTATCAAATAGGATTTTCAACTCCAAGTTTTCAGGAACAGAAGCTGGACTTTTTTCATCTTAAGGGCCCCATACACGCGCAGACTTAGTTGGAGGTAAGTCTGCGCAAACCAGTCTCTTCAGACATGTCTCTGTGTGTATGGCCGATAAGTCTGCCGACAAAAAAGTCTGCAGGCAAGTCTCTGACATTCTGGCGCTGCTTGAATTCAGCTGGAGACTTTGCGACGAAAGCGCTATCTCAGAGTTGCGGCAATAAATGTAAACGTGGTAACCTACAAATATGAAAATTGAAGTCATTTTTTGCGCGTCTTCTTCGTGCAGAGCGCTACATTACGTCCAAATAACAACTCATCTTCTATACCGACTATCTAATTAATTTCAATCCGTATATATTTTTCAACCATCCGAAGTGCATAATCTTAAACAGACAACAGCTGAGCGCGTCGTATTCAACCTCCTCGGTAAATAATTATTTAGTCTGAGCGTGTGTGGGCAACTGCATACTTCCGACTTGCCTCCCAGAGGCAAGTCTGTGCAAGTAAGTATTCCAGAAGTCTGCGCGTGTATGGGGCCCTTTAGTCGTGGTTATGTTGTGTATAACGTCCGTCGAACTAACGTCGGTCCCTAGATGCGAGTATATCTATGGATACGTGCTTCTATTTTTTAAGCATTCTTCCGATTCCTCCTCTTGCTCTCGCACCATCATGGAGTAGTTACTCTTATTTTGAGTGTCCCATATCAGGTTTCTCGCATCATGGATGTTTCAAGTCCACACGTTTCTTATATCTTGCCTTCTGCTGCATGAACAGTTGTACTTATAATTTTGGAAGATGTGTCCAAAATAGGCTGTTTCACATGATTACCTAGCACCTCCTCATTAGTGGCGTGGTCTATGATACATCCATATTTCATTTCATATATTGACTAATCCTTTAGTGTCGAACCTTCAGCATAGGTAATATATAACGAACACGCAACACACTTCAAAATACGCCAACAAGTTTCAAATCGGATCTCATGACTTCATACACATGTTTTAATTTTAGATGTACGCTTCTTGCAGTGCCGATGGGTTTCATTCCAGAATGACATCTTCTTATTCCAGCACTCGATACGAAAATTTTTAGCACATGATGCGAACGCCTAACCAACTTGACCTAAAAAAAAAAAAAAAAGAAATATTGAGGGTTTTATTAGCCCGGCGCAGCCCTTGTAAAGAAGACGCGCCAATGAGAGCGAGTATCATCTGCAGTATAATTAGATTAGATTAGATTTTTTGGCAAGATTAGTGCCATTTTGCCCTCTATTTCGTTTAAATAGATTATAATGAATATACAACAATCGTGAGATATAACAATTAATTAAAATGATTAACTTACTGAAATACCAATACAGGAAATGATAGTAATAAAATGATGGACGAGTAAGATTAGGATGATGATAATCACAAAATAGAAAAAAGCTCTAGAAACGATATTAACACACAACAGCTGAATCCTTACTACTTAATAGGTAAAATTAATCAAACTTAGAATCGCTTCTGCTAACAATTTACAGCTTAGGAAATAAAAATGTGTGTTGAGTTGAGACTAATACTACAAATTTAAATCTTAATTTTGGTTACACATAAATTTGAGCTTTTATTGAGGAGATATTGCTGGCAAAGTTTCCTGAATCTAACAGGTGTGGCTTCTCTGACTTAGCTAGGTAGCGTATTCCATAGTTCTGCTGCAGAAACGCGAAAAAGGTTGTGTATCCTGTGGTATGATGAAGGGTAGTATTGTGTGAGAGTTACAAATATGTTAGAGACAGCACAAATATGCAGTCTTTTAGCCAAGGGAATTAGCCATTCACAATTAAATTTCCTACTCATGGCCAAGAATGTAACACGAGATATCAAAACTCGAAGATCAAGAAGCCGAACAGGTCAAGGATTTAGAAATTAATACAGCCCGACTTGTTATCTTGCTTGTCCTTCTCAATACTCTCCTGCTAGACTCGCCAGTTGCTCTGAATATGTGAAAAAATCATAATTATAATGTTAGTCTCAAAATGTTACTTTAAGGGAACCTATATCCATTATCGGACACTTTTCTTTAAGAGGAATGAGAAATCGGAGCTCAGTTGTTTAGTGGTGTGTTAATTGTAGAATACTTCAATAATCTCATGAAGGTATAGAGATTGAGTAGTGTGCGTTGCACTTTGACGTACTTTACGTTGCTTAAAGTAATATTACTGTTTATTGTAGATCTTGAGCTTAAGGAAGTATTTTATATTCAGAGGCTTCATCTGTAAACTACGTACTTTTTTCCGTCGGTTATCATTTTGATAAATGCAGAAGATGGCACATTATTGCGCACTAGCCGCCAACGTCTTGGAGAGATGTAGCAATCTAACTGATGAGCCCACTGCTACACTGGGCGAAAAGCTGGTAATTTCACGATTGAAAAAGCCTTAAATGTTTTTAGGATTTGCAATAAATGAAATTAAGTTATGGTTTCCTTGTAGGAACCTTAGTTTTGGTATAAAGGCAAAAAGACAAGCATTTATACAATTGGAGGCATATGCTTTCCCTAGTGCACTGTCAGTGCATTGTCCTATATAACAATCTTGCGGTTGCACCTCGAGAATTTTTCTCGTCTATTCTAAAACACAAAAACAGGAAAACTCCAGGTCTACACAACATTTCAGCATCCCTTTTGAAAAACCATCCCAAAAAGGCACTCACTTGGATTACTAATCTCTTTAATGCCACATTTATATATGCCCACTTCCCCACTTAATGGAAAACTGCCAAAGTCATCATGATCCCTAAACCCCTTTCGGATGCCTCATTCCCAAAAAATTAGAGGCCAATCTCCCTCCTTTTAATTCTTTCTAAAATATTTGAACCCCTGCTACTCAACAGGATAAACACCATCATTAGAGACAACAAACTAATCAATGAAGAGCAGTGTGGCTTCGGAAGTAAGCACTCAGCGGTCCACCAGCTCATGGGGCTTACTAGGAAATCACCAAGAACTTCAATGGTTTAAGACACACGGATGTCTGTTTCCTAGACATACCGCGTGCGTTCGACAAGGTATGGCATGAAGTTCTTATATTTAAACTCAAAATTTTATGTATCCTTCCCTACTTGATTAGCTATTCAAAATCTACCTTTGAGAAAGGAAATTCCGGGTACAAGTCAACAAAACCCTAATGGACCCCCGCCCCAACTTGGCTGGGGTTCCCCAGGGGGGAGTTCTCTCCCCGATTCTTTTTAACTTATACATGGCCGACATACCTAAGCCGACGCACACGAAGGTCCTTATGTATGCTGACGACACGGCAATTTCTTCTGTCTCTTCGCAAACAACTAGTATAAAATTACATCCAAGATGCCCTCTCCACTCAAAATGAATGTAAGAAAAAGCAATGAAATTCTGTTTTCAAAACGTACTGGGATTGACCCCCTCCCACTGATCGTATTTGGCGAGGTGATCCGGTTGATAAATGCTACCAAATTCCTAGGAGTAACCCTAGACAGAAGACTCACCTTCTAAGACCGCACAAACTCTATTTCGGGCTAAGCGATCAGGCGCTTATCGGAAATTATAGCCCTTATGAAAGTCGATCAAGCCTTAATCTAGAAATCAGGCTCACTCTGTAAAAGACATCCCTCCGACCAATTCTAGAGTATTGTAACCGTCCAGGCTTCTTCAGCCCTACTAATTTAATATCATATCATTTTACGCGATATCATTTGATATCAAGTTTATCCGCCATCGGCAATTATTTGTAATAACATATTTATTCAACGTCAATCATTTGTAATCAAGGCTTTTTGGAATCATATTGTATATATAATAACATCGTTTTAGTATTTAAATTAGTATATTATGTAGGATAAGAATTCATTATGTTGTAAATACGGTCAATATGTTGAGACATAGTTGTTTTCATTTCATCTCATGTTTGTGTATACGGAGGGTTATTCTTGAAGCTTGGGATTTTGCGTGAGTCATGGGTTTATTTTATGACCAAGGCTAGTAAACAGCGACCCGTGCGCGAGGCTTGCAAGCTGGTCAGCTATATCATCGCCACGCCTTCTGGACTTGTCGAGGAAGAAGAGAAAGGGAGTTGATGCTTCGATCCATCGAATCAGATACTTCGTTGTATATGAGTTTTGAGATTGAACTGTTACCAAGAGTGGGGGTGAGCCCGGATATATACTGATTCTCAACACGAGAACGGGACCTTACGACCTTACAACCTTACAACCTTACAACCTAACTACGAGATACTCCATCACTACTACTTCTACTGTGAACATCTACTTTGAATGACGTGATTTGATTTTCGAAACAGTGTGTGGTCGCTCTGCGACATAGTTACTTTGGTACAATGTGTTGTCGCTTCGGTTATGTTATCGGATCTACGAGATACGAAACAAGCTTATGGCTTGTGTGATATTCAGTAAATATTGTGGACGAAGAACTATGTTTAGTTCAAGTCTATGGAATTTTGGTACAAGTCTGTACCGTATAAATAGTATAGCTCAGTTGGATTGAGATTTCTACTAATATGGAAAAATTCATATCTCTGAATTTTCTCCTCATACGATCAACGCTGATCAGTTTTTACAAGTATAGAGCCAATGTCTATTTTAAAGACTAGGCAAGTAGGGAGTGTTAGTCCAGATAGCCCGTACCATATCAGAGAAGGAAGGAAGGATGTCCATGGAGCAAAGTCTACATCGAGAAGAAGAGAACGAATAACCACGGAAACCAGATGACGTCAACGAAAGCTGCAATTGGTGAGCTTCAATTAGATAAAGCAAGCAATAAGTAAATTCAGTAAATTAAATTATAAATTCCTCCACGCTTTAAGGAAACTTTTCCGATTCATCTCATTTTTTTGTATAATAAATTCATTTGTATTTTATATTGCGTTAATTTTCTTTCTTAAGCCATACTTAATGGTTAATTATTTAAAATCCTACCCCTGTGATCTAAGTATAAGTCTCTATGCTAGTAAATATAAATTTTGGTTTACAGTTTTATTTAAAACTGTAACCATGGCGCCCAAACATTACATAGAGAAATGGGGAACCATGGAATGTTGATTGTTTCTATTTGCGTGGCAATTTGCGGGCAAGCCACAAATAGTTTATTTGATATTCATGTCTCCCAAGATAATAACTTTCGTCTCCCTAAGTGTTTTGACGAGGTGGAACAGTTACAGTATGCCAGTCCGGTCTGGGGAATGGCAGCTAAAATCAACATGGATCAGATGCAGCGCATTCAAAACCGCTGCGTCTCATCTCTGGTGGACATTGGTTTGGACGGAATCGGGACATCCAGCAATCCTTAAAGTTTCATGACATCAGAACCAGAATAAAGAAGACGAAATCTATTCTGGACTAATCCATTAGCCCAACGCCCTCATCATCACGTTGGGCAATTACGACACCCTTGGTCTCCGCTATAGACTAAGCGACCCAAGGGAATCCTAAAGTAGTCACCCTTAAAAAAGGTGCAGGCTACATTCTGACCAGTTCCGATTCCGTTTCAACATGTTATTCACCCTCACCATCAATGCAGCTTTAGCTAAAACAAATTAAGAAATAGTACCCAGGACCCTATTCCGAACGGAGGCAAATCCTCAATACAAACGGTGCGTCCGTATTCCGCTTGAGACTTGAGGCATGGCTTCGGCTGGTTCGACGGCTCTGCACTCCGAGCGACCAACCAAACAGAGGAGGGTTGGCCGTGGCTCTACGTCTCAGCATTCGAGAGACGGAGAGGAGCTGGTCCACACTGTCCGCTGTCCTCAGAATGGTTTTTCGTTGTTTTCCATTCCGCTGCACTAAGGCGAATGCCGAGACAGTTCCTAGTGTAGGCCACGGCCTCCAACCCTCCCAACTTCCCCACACATATCCTTCACCCTAACAAATCTCCTGGCCTGAGAGACGGCGTCACGGTCTAGGAGGCCCGCCACCACCTTCATGGGAGGAATGAAAACATTTCGGTAGTAGGAGTAGTAGTGTCTGAACGGCGCACTAGTCGCCAGCATCTTGGAAAAGTGTAGCAATCCAATTGATGAGCCCACTGCTACACTGGGGTGAAACGCTGGTAATTTCACAATTGAAAACGCCTAAAAACTTTAAATTTTTTAACATTTGCAATCGGGGAAATTAAATTATGCTTTACTTCTAGGAACCTTATTTTCCGACTCGTTGGCTGAATGGTCAGCGTACTGGCCTTCGGTTCAGAGGGTCCCGGGTTCTATTCCCGGCCGGGTCGGGGATTTTAACCTTCATTGGTTAATTCCACTGGCCCTGGGGCTGGGTGTTTGTGCTGTCCCCAACATCCCTGCACTCACACACCACACATAACAATATCCTCCACCACAATAACACGCAGTTACCTACACATGGCAGATGCCGCCCACCCTCATCGGAGGGTCTGCCTTACAAGGGCTGCACTCGGCTAGAAATAGCCACACGAAATTATTATAGGAACCTTATTTTTGTCATTATTGCTGTGTTTGTTTTTAAAAGTAGCAAAGCTTCTGAAGATATAATTTATATTTGTAACTGGAGTGTTTTCGATGATGAATGAATCCAATGACGATGGACATAACAAGAGAAGAGGGTCGAACAATCCCTCAGTTTAACACCAACCAAGCATACAAGCTTCAATATATTTTAAAATCTACTGCCAGTTGGAGTCCATGTCTTCTTATATTGCCTACTACCGAAACACAATCATTATACTTTAACATTGATTCATACTAAGTGATTTGCTTTCCAACAGGTGACATTGTACTTCATGCTTTATTTATGGGCTAAAAATCACTTGAGCACCAGCCAAAAGAAGTTACCGCGTTGTAAGTCTGCTTCGTTGGGGTGTCAGTGAAAAAATTAAGCAAGCGATCGATCTGTTTTGTGTGACGGTTGATACTGTGATCATACCCCACGATACAACTATTTTGAAGTGAATTCAGTGCAATGGGAATGAGAATTAATCTCCAAAATCCCACATGCATTGGTCAGGATTCGATTAATTATGCCTCTCGGCTATCACTCCCCAACATACCTGTAATAAATAGAGCATAAGAATGACAAATGTGTTGACAATGAGTCGCATTCTATCAGAGCGCATTCTTGAGTTAATCAAACATAATACAGGGAAAAGGTAGAAAAAGAGAAAGAGAGAGGGAGAGAGAAGATAGACGGGAAAAATCTGACATCTAGGATCCATTTTCGGTATTTCTAGTTGCTAGTTCCTCTCCCATGAGAAGGGAAGGGGTATATACGGACGTGGTGAATGTCTTTCTGAGACATGGACTTTCGTGAGGAGCAGATGACATCGTTGTTTCCACAGAATCAAGAATGCTAGAGGGCACTATCTGATGTGACACAGTGCAGCTAACAGTTTGCGGTCTGTCATTAAGTTAAAGTAAAACTCTATCCTCATCCCGAGGTGGTGCAGCTGTTTTCAGGCACACCCCCAA
This sequence comes from Anabrus simplex, assembly GCF_040414725.1. Taxonomy (NCBI): domain Eukaryota; kingdom Metazoa; phylum Arthropoda; class Insecta; order Orthoptera; family Tettigoniidae; genus Anabrus; species Anabrus simplex. The sequence continues at coordinate 449,842,630 of NC_090265.1, forward strand.
TGGAGGTGAGCAGCATATGCCATCTCAATCACATACCAGCTCTCCTGCCATTCTTAAATTTCTGGCAGTACCGGGAATGGGCCTCCGAAGACGGCAGCTAATAACACTAACAGTTACGCTATGGAGGCGGACTGTTATTACGTTAATAACTGTTCATGATAGATTCTGATTTTATTTAGAATGACAGTCACATTACTTGTTTGTGCCTCTGGTGTGTGTTATGGTACCCATCCACTTGTGGTTATGGATGAAATATCGTTGTTTTGAGTGCAATCTGGTGGGGATGCTAAGAAATGTCCAGAAATCTCGAATGATAAGGTGCCTATTTTCTGAACGGACACATCCAATAAGCTGAAACGGTATGACCAATATAAGTATGGTGCGAAAAGGCACGAACAGTTGCTGGGAGCCTACGGTAACGAAATGCAAAGAACAAAAAAATCCTTACAATGTGGTGGCAAGTTGTAACGACGGCACATGATTTCCGAGGTTCTGAATCGCCGGAGTAATACTGTAATAAGTTAGCCTGTTTTGTTTTTTCAAAATGCCTTTAGATCCACTGGGATAAAGAGGAAGGTATGCTTGTCGATCGACTGGCTGACGACTCTTAAAGCTATTTTACATGACAACACTAGCTTCCGCAATTAATTTTATGAAACTGATTTGATGAAATTAATTGCATGGATGTTTAATTTTTACATGGAGACTCTCGTGAATACCTTAGTTTCCTTATTTCTTCTGCATTATATTTAAGCATTATGAATGTGTTATGGATGCTCACATTCTTGCAGCAACTAGAATTATGGCAGATTTTTTTCTTGACACTATTGGCTGAGAAAAGAATATGGAATAGGGAGTGGACTACTAGAATATCTCATTTAGGATGTTATGCAACTTTCTTGTAAGAGGTAGTTGTAGACGATCACGAAAATCACCATTTACGAATGACTATTTCAGGATCTGAAAAGAAAAATCTATCTCTATGTCTAAATGTGATATTAACACTTAGTAAATCGTCCCTATGATATTTGAAAAACTTCCTCTTTTGGGAGCTATTTTACTCAGGAAAGAATAGCCAGTGTTGAAAAAAGAGTGTTCTTTGTTTTAGTCAATCATTCACCACTCATCTGCGTTTGGGTCAATCACCCAGGGGAAAGATCCCTTATCAGTTGTTTCTCTAGTCTTTTCTTACATGAATTCAAAGAATTTGTAATTTGTAACTCCTCCTCGTATAAAAGAATATTAGCCCCATTTTTTCCACTTGAATTCCAACGATATGTTCATATTGTGATCTTCCCTACTTTTAAAACCACCACTCACACTTATTCGTCTAGTAATGTCATTTCATGATATCTCTCGACTGACAGCTCGGAACAAATCGTTTAGTCGAGAAGCTCGTCTCCTTTCTACCAAGTGTTTCCAGCTCAAACTTTAAAATATTTTCTTAATATTACTCTTTTGTCGGATATCAATAAGAACAAGTCGAGAAGCTTTTCTTAGGATTTTTTCCAGTTCCCGAATCACGTAATCCTGATGAGAGTCCCATACACTGGAACCATACTCTAATTGTGGTCTTACGAGAGACTTTTATGCCCTCCCTTTACATCTTTACTGCAACCTATTAATACCCTCATAACCATGTGAGAAGTCTGTAATCCTTATTTACAATCCCGATTATGTGATTACCCCATTGAAGATATTTCCTTCCATTAACCCCTAGGTACTTAGAGTGATCACTATTTGGAACCTTCACCCCATCAAAGAATCAAATTTTCCTCTTCGTGAAACTCACAACCGGACTTTTCATCCTGTTTATCATCACACTATTGCCTAAGGTTTACATATATACAGTCAAAACTGTTCATTACGACAACGTACTGGTACAGCGGTGAAATCTAACGGTCCCGTCTAAACCCTACATCATGTTTCCACGGTGTTCGGTTACATTAGGAGGGATTAATATGCAAGCAAAATATTATGCATTTCGCCATTCCCTTATGGATTCTTCAAATAACTACTCATCACTTTCCCCAAAACACTGCAAGTTTCGAAAACCGCTATCTTCTGTTGTTAAACGTAAATGTTCTGAGGTTTAGTTGATGAAATGGATAAAGAGGCTGGTGGGGAAGTCTTCGCACGACTACTTTACAACTGTACGTAATGCCACTTCATCATCTAAAGCATAGACTGCGAAGGAAAATTAAAATAGTACATATCACTCAAAGAAAGGAGAGTCCAGGTTTCGGCATTAGCAGTCTCATACATACAGAGGAATTAAGGAAAAAATTAAGACAGTTAAGAAAGTTGACATTACCTGAAGATAGAATAATATCTGAGGACAGCCGGACAGGACAAATACGTTAATATCTTGTGAATGTATTGGAAAAGTTAAATGTCCCTCGCTAAATTCTGACCATATGAGTTACATATTTTTGAAACCAGGAGAGATTTAGGTGCAGGGTATGTTAAGTGGGGAGGTACACCTTTACGAGTGTAAAAATATGTAGATGTTTAAACATTTTGCCTCGGTATCCATTAGTTCTGCTGAAATAAAACTTCGCACACTCAAAGCACTTTCCTTCCTCTTTAGTGTTCCGTCTCAACATTTGCAAATTAGCTATCTCCAGTTAATAAAATTAATTTTCAAAATGTTGGACTAAGTAATACATTCATCATGATTTTCCTTGATAATTTTTACAAACCTTTCAATTGCTGGAAGGTTCTTGTTTTAGAGTGCTCAGAATGCCTATGTGAACAATGTAAACGAAAATCCTGTACTTGTCTTTCGAAATAATATTTTATTTTTCATTTTTTTTTGGAGTAGACTTTTGGGCATTTTTGTCGGGTATGTTCTCTTGGAAAATACAAAAAGTAATGTGACGGCAATGGTTCTTTCTTTTTTATTGCTAGTGGCTTTACGTCCTGTCGACACAGACAGGTCTTATGGCCACGATGGGATAGGAAATGCCTAGGAGTTGGAAGGAAGCGACCGTGGTTTTAATTAAGGTACAGCCCCAGCATTTGAGTGGTGTGCAAATGGGAAACCACGGAAAACCATCTTCAGGGCTGCCGGCAGTGGTATTCGAACACACTATCTCCCGGATGCAAGCTCACAGCTCCGCGCCTCTAACCGCACGGCCAACTCGCCCGGTAGCAATGGTTCTATTTTGCATTGTAAAAGACACACAAGGTACATCTGCATATACAATGTCTCAAGAAATGTTTGATTTATGAAAGAAAACAAAAAGTAGAAATTACATTTTTGGAGAATAAGTGTTAAAGTTACCAATGAGAGGAAAGGAAACCCTCCTGCTGCATACACAACCCCATCCTATTGACATTGTCTTGATTCCTCCTCTAACCTAAACCGTTTCCTGTTTTTTCTGGCCTCTCTTGTACATTTCAGCGCCATTTTATTTGCAGAAAGCACTTCGGTATTTTCCTCTTCATGTCGGCCTACCATCTTGTGCACTTATCTCTAAAACCAAGTTCCAATTTTTCCAGCACCTAGCCTTGATATACGATTAAATGTTAAGGCATCATTTGCGGTTATCTGTACAGATTTTCTACCTGCAAAATGAGTTCTGGGGGATTTTATCCTGATTTTTTTGCATTGAAAGCTTCGTTATTATTCTGCAAGTAGCCTCCCATACATATTTCCAGTACACCTGTTATAACCAGATGTTTGAAAACTGGTTTTATTTCTACCATGATTTCTAGAGTTAGGTTGTTTTTGTGGTGGTAGCTATTATCAGTTCCTTCTGCTACTGCTCGTTGGAATGGACAAAAGCAGTGAAACTTTCTAGGTTGTGAGAGCTGTATGGCTTAGAAGTGTCAGTTTACAACGACAAGTTGAGTAAGGTGCGTACATGTTACAGGACATATCTCGGATAACATAAGACATATTTACGAAGTTCCTTCAACATGTTAAATAAAAAATAAATTGAAAAATGGCATTATTTGACCATTAAATGTGTACCTCTCCACTTAAGTATTCAGATAAGATGACCCGTTTTCTCTGACAGCCTAGAAATAATGGTCTAAAATCCGCGGCATTGCTCAGATACCAGCAGCCACGCTTAGCACTATTCGAAGACGATGGTAACCTCCATCGGTATTCCGCAAAAAACCCTCCGAATGGCAACTTGACGCCTCTCTCGCCTAATACCCAACAAGCAACCACGAGTTTACAGGAATTATGACGAAAATGGCATTATGTTACATCGCTGCTGGCAAGCAGACTGAGACGTTGTCATGAACCGGTAGATTCACTGTCAGTCTGTGCGAGTGTCAGTCACTGACTGCAGAGCATAAAGCCCGTAGAAAACTGTAATCTTCTCCGTCATTTAAAAGGTAAGGGAAATTGTGTATATAACAAAAATAATTTTAAATGAAGTGGTCTTCGTGTATAGTCTAAATATTTTACAGAAAATCGATATTGTATGAGAATATATTAAATAACTCGTTTTGTTTTCCTACAAACCCAGGTGATTTTTTAATCACGTAATATCAAAACCTGGTTCTGGCTGAGTAGAGTCTAAATATGAAGTCTGGTTGAGATTTATTCGCCGTGATAGTGGAACAAACAGACACGAAAGCTTAAAAAAATATACTGATATTGTCTTGAGTTGACCTTAAAAGGATAATTACAAGGCAGTAGTATTGATCCCTCACGCTAACGAGGTTCTGTTCCACATCATGAATGAGAGTCGTAAAGCCTTTCTACAGGCACGAATAGCTGTAGAGCAGTGTGGGTTCGTGTTAGGCAAGGGCACAAGGGAACAGTTGAATGTTGGACAGGCCGTGGAGAAGGCCCAAGAGTACTACGTCAAGACATTTTTGTGCTTTGTTGACTACAGGAAAGCGTTTGACTTGGTGAAGTGGGAAACTTCGTGGGTCATACTTCGTAACATGGGAGTTCCAGATCATCTGACACGGCTGATTAACACTCTACACTAACAACTGAGCGGAAGTATAGGTCAATGAAATGTTCTCCAACACCTATAAGACCGAAGGAAGAGTCATGCAAGGATGCATTTTGTCACCTATACTATACAACATCTACTCAACACATCATGAGGAAGGTCCTAGATGGATGGAAAGATCGTTCAAGAGTGGGAGGCTAAACAATCAGCAACCTGAGGTACACCGAGGACATCATAATGACAAATGCCAGGAAGCTGGAGATAATTATGGATCGATTGACAACAACGAGCAGGGAATGTATTTGGGATCAACAAAAGCAAGACGAAAGTCATGATCGTGGACAGGGTGAAGAAACTGCTACAGATGAGTAGGGTGGCTGAGTTGGAGGCGATGGGGAAATTCGTCTACCTGAGAACACTAGTCTCGAACAAAGGAGGCTGCTCGGATGAGATAAGGAGTCGCTTTGCCCTGATCCACGTGGTGACTGTCAAACTCAGCAGTATATGGATGGATAGAACCATCTCCAAGAATACCAGACTGAAGCTGGTAAATGCGCTGACATTCCCTATTGCCACATACATGGACAGTTAAAACAGGTGACAGGAAAAAGATAGAAGCGCTGGAAATGTGGGTCTATCGTTGAGGCCTGTGCGCATCTTGAAGCGCTTCAGTTCTTGAGGAGAACGAGTCGAGTACAGGCTCATGGCGAAAATCAATCGAGCATTCCTGAGATACTTTGGCCATATTTCAAAGAGGAAGGAAAACATAGAGAAGATGGTGTGGTAGAAGACAAAGTACCAGGAGGGAAAACTCAAGGGCGAGCACCTACGAGATGGGTCTATTGGGCAAAGGCACTTGTTGGCAAGTTCTTATCCGAGGCTTCGCAGCTGGCTATATTTCGATCAGCATAGCGAAAACTCTCCAAATGCTAGTGATAACTCACCGCGCCCTCTGAAGTGTAAGAAAAAACGAGAGAAAGGGAGATTTAACGTTGACTACTGTGAAAGTAACTTCACCACTTTGGAATACCGTGTCTATAAGAAATGAATCCACGCTGTTATGAATATACATTATAGTTTTTAGATTACAGTAAAACGCCGGGATATGTAGCTGAGGCGGTTGAAGCGCTGGCCTTCAGACCCCAACTTGGCAGGTTCGATCGTGGCTCAGTCCGGTGGTATTTTGAAGGTACTCAAATAATTCAGCTTCGTGTCTGTAGATTTACTGGCCTTTAAAGGGACTTCTATGGGACTAAATTGCAGTATCTGGAGGTCTCCATAAACCGTAAAATGTAGTTAGTGGGACATAAATCCAATAACATTATTTATTACCGTACTACTGTGAAACTTTATTAACATGAATTCGAAGGGCCGGAAACTAGTGAATTCGTGTAAAAATGTCCGTGTTAAATGAGGTTCATACTTTACTGCTGGATAACATTCAAATCACTAATGTGCAACGTACTCAACACGAGTAACCAACAATTTACAGAAAAAACTATATTTTACTCTATTACGTAGTATCAACAATAACACGTGTAAGAATACAATACGTGTCGGACTACAGAGACTACAACGCACATTAGGATTAGTTTAATGTTAAGTATTGAAACTAATGTAAACTATCGTCACACTGAATTGACAATGCAACCTGTATCTTATAATAATAATAATAATAATAATAATAAAAATAATAATAATAATAATAATAATAATAATGGCTTTACGTCCCATTAACTACTTTTACAGTTTTCCGTGAAGACTAAGTGCTGGAATTTTGTCTTGCAGGAGTCCTTTTACGTGCCAGTAAATCTATCGACAAGAGGCTGACGTATTTGAAGTAGGCCTACTTCAAATACCACCGGACTGAACCAGGATCGAACCTGCCAAGTTGGGGTCAGAAGGCCAGCGCCAGAACCGTCTGAGCCACTGAATCATGTATCCTTTTTCATATCTGCAGATATATTCTTTTTCCTCGTATTCTCCGCTTTGTTATCAATGTGTCTTCAGTGATGATGTCCTGGTTGTGGAGATGTTGCTGCAGATCCTCCAGGGTTAGTGGAACGCAGGTGGATTTTTTGTTGGCATCAGCATTTGTTTCAACATCAGTGAAGCCTTAAAGTTCTTATTGTCACCTCATCTGTTATTTAAATTTATGTATTTATTTATTTATTTATTTATTTATTTATTTATTTATTTATTTATTTATGTATATCTGCAAATATAATACTGAACATTACTCGCAAGGAAAAGTGCTATTGAAATTACGATTGAAGGTAACGAATACATGGACACAGTTCTGTAAATGTATAACAGTAGTCACGCTGAAAATAGCCGCGTATTTACAGGAGGAGTCAGAAAGTCACTGGAGTTCTTAGTACTGTAATAAAACTACAGTTTGAGATTCTAGCTGCGTCATTTGGCTTCCATCGAGGTGGAGCCAGTAAAATCGGAAAAGCTCTAAAAATGCGTAGCGAACGCCGTAACACTCTTAAATACACAACACATAGGCCATAACAAGAACATTGAAGTACCATTTGAGGCAAGTCAAGAGATAACTGCTATTGTGTGTTCGGCTAAGTACATCCTTAATGAAATGAGACATGCAAAATGAGATAACGCAAGTGCGGAAGGGGAGAGGGGTAAATTGATATTTTATTATTTATTTATGGAAAACAGGAGGTGACGTCACACGACTGTGGTTCACTCTATGTAGAGAGCATTTTTTTAATTCGGTCTTCAGCTGCTGATATAATTAAATTCGATTATGCGCGTGCGTAAATGGGAACGTGTACCAAGGGGCATATTAAGGAATTAATAAGGGTAGGGTGCGGGATGTTCGGGAAGAGGAAAGTTGTGGGATGGGGTGGGAGAATGAACACCGAGGGGAAGAGTTTGGAGCAAACTAACAGGAGAAGTGAGGATATGAATGTGGTGAAATGAAATGAAATGGACTTGCCAGGTGCACGTCTTTTGATTTGACACCCGTAGGCGACCTGCGCGTCTTGATGAGGATGAAAATGATGATGAATACGACACATACATTCATCCCCTGTGCCAGCGAAATTAACCAATGATGGTTAAAATTCCCGATCCTGTCAGAAATCGAACCCGGGACTCCTGTGACCAAAGGCCAGCACGGTAACCATTCAGCCATGGATCCGGACATGAATGTAGTATAGTCCACCTTCACCGGTTGCAACCTGGGTAACATTTTGTAGGTAAGTTGATAAAGGACACGTAGGGCTTCTACGAGGAATTAAGTGTAGACAGGACATCCGAGTGGAATTTCATGTGGAACCTATACTTCAGCAAATAGTTAAACACAGAACAAAATGGGAAAAATCATGGAGAACGTATGGACCCAAGAAGACATGCCAACATTGCAAGCTCTCTGAGAAGAGAGACGGAGAATGACAAGGAAAAGACGGATTGAAGTCGCAACAGATAATTAGCTATAATCCCTGGACCACACTCAACAGGATACACTGCAGAGTTGGAAGAAATGCTTCAGCTCTGCATCAGTGGGGCTGGGAAGACTCTCCTACTTGTGACTATGGTGCTGAAGTGCAAATCATCGTGCACATTCGGAGGGACTGCCCTTTGCGAGCTTTTGCTGGTTCCATCGAGGACATTCACCGAGCGACTCCTGAGGCACTCTGTTGGCTGGAAGAGCTGGACATTCGTCTCTAAGAGACTGAAAGACCCCACATTAACCTTTCTAATGTGGAGTCTGTATATACTGTATATTATGTATGTAGAGTATTTCTGTGCCTGTTAAAAAGTTGTACATAGTCGATTGTCAACTGTAGCATCATACGATAAATAATAATAATCCCTGAAAAGAAGCGGAACAAGAAAACGAAAAAGAAATATTCACCTTTCAGTGGGAACAAAAGACCCCTCAAAGTATGTTTCACATGTAACAATCTTAGTACTGTGTATACTATCATGTCAGATTTTCATGAATTCGCTTTCACAAGAACGTTCCCTATATACTTGAACGACATGATATTGGCTATCACCCTTGTCCTCTTGGGAATAAATAACCAACACGACCATTTAACAACTAGGCAAGGAATGTAATGTACATTTCAGATGTAAAATGTGAATGAAATTCTGTGGGAGCCGCAGTCGCCACCAATAATATCAGGTGCGCCCTGAGGTCAGCACACCGTATCCGATTAACTTCAAATGACCCTCTATGATTTGTATCATGCAGATTCTCACTTGTCCTTCAGAAGTTCAGTTTACCTCATTCTACGTCTTCAAAACAGTTTTTACAACCAGTTTCGAACCCGTGTCATCCAGATATGACGCTAGAAAATGTTTTTTTTTCTTTTTTGTATTCTTTACGTCTTTTCCTTCTTCTTCGCCTGGTACCGTTTTCCCGCAAAAGGTTGGTGAAGTTTGTTGTTCCTATGATGTGTTTCCCATATGAGATTTGTAGTATCGTAATGTCGAACTACTGTCAAAGGTTCTGCGTCGAGGATAATCTCCTCCACCCACGTTAAGGTCCATGTTTACCTTGTTCTATCTTGCCCTCTTCACATTATTTCAACTTCCAAAGGCCTGTGTTTTGTGTAGCTCTGTCAGATTTAGGTACTTTTAATGGCGGTAGATGAGAAAAGGCTTGGAGTGAAAAGGGAATAACTGTGGCCATAATTCCGAAACAGCCATAGGATCTACAGTTTTATGCGAAATGAAAGTAAACAACTTTATTGTGACTGTAGTGATTGTTGATACCGTTATCATAGCCACATAACTATAAGTTTGGGTGGAAAGAAAGCAAAAAATCTCGTAGTTTTACGTGACTGTCGATATCGTGATCATATCTACGGGACCTCCAGTTATAAGTGGAATCAAAGAACAGAAATATGACTTTTCATTTCAGACCTACCACATGTATTGCTCGAGATTCTAACAGTGACCCCCTTGACGAGAAGCTAGTGACGATGGAACCTATTTAAATGAGAATGTAATAATAATAATAATAATAATAATAATAATAATAATAATAATAATTGTATGGCCTCAGCTACCGTGGGCATGCGCATTAATTTGACGCCACCTGGCTGCCCGCTCGTCATTTTCGACGTCCCATTTTATTCTGGGCCTACTAGATGGTAGTGTAAGCCAAATCTCTCTTGGACATTTACGGCCGAGTTTATGTGATTTTGTTATGTAAACCCAACTGTGTCAACAGAGATCTTTTACATGCCGACATCGTACAGCATGAAGTGTCGAATGAGCTTCAAAAATCAGATCACCTTTACCGGGTTAGAACATGCTATCTTTGGAACCGGTGGCAGACACAATACCAGAGAGAGAGAGAGCTATAATGAGATACCGTATTTACGCGAATAATACCCGCATATTTAAAACAATTGCGGCACGAAATCGGGGTGCGTGTTTTATATATGTCAATGTTGGCATTTTTTTCGAAACCGCTCTTCCTAAAGTTAGGGTGCGGGGATTATTCGGTGCGGGGATTATTCGCGTAAATACGGTAAAGCTTGTCTTCTGAGATTTGAGAGATTTTTTTAACGTTTTCCTACACACTTCAGATACAAAATGAAGTGTCATCTGATGAGTATTCAATCAAGCACAAACCTCCCGTAAGTAAACCGACTTCCCATGCATGTCTTACGTTAAACATCTTGTATAACTTAATAACCATATATTTTAACTTATGAAATAATATTTTATTTTTATGTAGTATGGTATTAATTCCAATCCAATTTTATTTATAAAAATAATTACCTACAAATTGTGTCTTCGTTTTCATTTGAAATATTTTTTAAATTGCTTATCCCATTGAACGTTTTCAGTTAACCGATATTATCAAACAGAGAAGATTAGAACTGGCAATATTTCAATACAAAATATGGAAGTTAGTGGTGTGTGTGTGTGTCAAATTTGAAATGTGCATTCATTAGTTTTACAGGTAGGGTGTGATATCACTTCTGAAATGTTTATTGTTTTTTGCTCCAGATGAAATTTTTAACAACGTCCGTCGGATGTTATCTTGAAATCTGTGCTGATATATGACGTTATCTATGGAAATGTAAAAAAATTGAACATACAGTCGTGTTGGTACCGTTCCATTGATTTGCAAGTGATTGAGAGGATAGTAACGAAGGTGATTTCTCATCATCCGGACAACAAGTTCCTACACACCTACAACAGTATTCAAGGTTTGTGAAAGAAGGCATGATGTTAAGAAACTTAGGGAAGTCCCAAACATTACTTATTACGCACGTCAATATTTGTCTTGCTTTAGTTTTGGAATAATTTATGATAGAAAATAGTAACCATCTCCCGATTACATTTTTCTACGCATGGTATATTATTAAATACACATTTCTTAATCTCTATAGAGACTGGCACTTAGTCTATGAGATTAGTTTTTAGTATTACCTTTCCAAGTTTATTATGTTTTTAGAGGACTTTACTGAAGAGAAATAATTAATTTAATTGTGTACTGGGTGCATACCGTAATGAAAGGCATTTTATTGAGATGTTTAAAAAATTAATATATTTTCTGGCCTAACACTGCAGTCTTCTAAACTAAATCATACTACCTCCGTTTCCTTCTCCGTTTCCGTTTTAAAGCTGACAGTTGCCAATTCATCTACACCTCTTAAGGAAGCGAGTCTGCTTGCCCAATTGTATTTCTAACAATACTCACTACCACCACCACCGCCGCATCTTACGGGAAACTTCTATGAATATTTTCAGATGCCCTTTGAAAGATACATTGTGAGCATTTATGATTTACATAGATGTTATTACGAGAACTTTCAGACATTCTATACAGCGTGAAAGATTGAATACACAGGTTTACAGATTCTTTGTTTTCCTCTCTGAAGTGTTGTAGATGAAGAATAACCTATTGACGGTTAATTTAATATAGTAAAATGAATGATATGTCTGTTTCACACAATCGTTGCTTCTGCTTCCTAGTGTGAACAGAATTATTTCTCTCATAATAACTAATCATTTTCATTATAATTCTAAATACTTCCACCGTAAATGGTTGAAAACGCTTCTAAGTAATATTGACATCCAGACTAAATGTAAAACTAGTTCAGATTGGTGTCATCGTAGCATACGTACACTTCCGTGTTGTAACTAACAGTGTTGTCGTAGAGATGGTTTAGAGCGCATAACGAAATTAACTATCCCAGAAGGTTAAACAATTATCGTCAATCAACATCCCATATAATCTCACCTTTCTATTCCTTCGGTTGTGGAAATCGTCGAAATGACGTTTTGATTTCTGTAGGATATCGGTATTCTATAAGTAAGGTTGATTTGAAAACGTGGGAAGACCTTCATTGTTTGAAACGGAGCCATCATTAATATTTACTTGATCCAGTCAGAGACGCTGGGATTTGTTTACACTCCTAATGCCATTGCTTCTTCTTACTTAATGAAAAATAATGTGCACTTGTTATAGCAAAACAAAAGAAAATATTTTTGAGACAACGATTGGGAACTGAATTCAACTTCAACTCGTACTATAACCAATTGTTAGCATTGTTAAAATAATAGACATACAAAGGCAGTAGAACTATGATCATTAAGTTGTACAGTCTGTATGGTCTGACACCGAGGTCAGAAGGCTTGATTCCCGCTGGTGGAAAAAAAGTCACCATCAGTATGTTATGGTTCATGGTGTGGGTTTCTGTAGACACGTCTAGTTCGTGAACCATGAGCAACGGCTGAGTGGCCTAGTAAATGCCCCTGAGAGTCGGGATACCAGTCATGGCCCTCTTGGTGCTCAGGCGGATAGGACTATACAATCCACCAGTGGTCCCTAACGCGTTAGAAGAGAGATCCTCACTTGCGCCATCTGCAAGTAGGTAGCATCCTGCTTCATGAATTTACCGAGCTCAGAACATTTTAAGAAAGCCTCAGACCTATGGGAGTAAAGGAGTCCCACTCCCATTTGCCAGGTGAGGGACTCCTTGGAAACAACTTGGCGAACGAAACATAATCCGATGGTAAGCTGTCAAATTTAATGAGGCTTATTGAAGGAAGAAAGTAGGACTGGCTGAGTCAGCAAAGAGAATGCATCTCGATGTGTTGGAGTAAGTGATATTCGGGTAAGGGGAGATAACGAGGAAGAGATACGAGATTATAAAATGTACTTGGCGGTTGTTAAAAAGAGATGGGAAGAGAGTGGGGTAGGGCTTTTCATTAGGAATACTATTGCACGCAACATAGTTTCTGTTAGGCACGTAAATGGGCGAATGATGTTGGAGGAACTAAGACGAGAATTGTCTCAGTGTATTCATCATATGAGGTTGCATATGAGGATGAAATTGACGAGTTTTATGAAGCATTGAGTGACATCGTAGTCAGGGTCGACATCAAGGATAGGACAGCGTAATGGGTGATTTCAGTGTGGGAGCTGGAAATAGAACTGAAGGATACGAAAGCGTGATTGGTAAATGTGGGGCAGATGTAGAGGGTAATAGGAATGGGAAGCGTTTGCTGGACTTCTGTGCTGGTATGTGTTTAGCAGTTACAAAAACGTATATTCTTCAAGCATAAGGCTATTCACCGCTACACATGAGAGGGTAGGGGAGCAATATCCATTACAAGACTATATCTTAACCGGCTTAGAAATAAAGAAATCTGTTAGGAAAGTGCGGGTTTCCCGGGGATTTTTCGATGATACAGACCACTATATGATATGTAGTGAACGAAGTATTTCTATGCCTAGGATAGAGAAAGTGAAATATGTCTAAAAACGAATAATGGTAGAAAATCTCCAGGAGGAGTAAATTAGGCAGAAGTACATGGATATGATTAGTGCGAAGTTCCGAACAGTTGGCAGTAAGCAGGTTCAGGACATAGAAAGAGAATGGGTAACATACAGGGATGCTGTAGTAGAAACAGCAGGAACAACTGTGTGTAAAGATGCGGAAAAGCGAACATCTTGGTCGAATGATGAAGCAAGAGCAGATTGTAAACGTAAAAATAAGGCTTATCAGAAGTGGCTCCAAACAAGTGCTGATGTAGACAGGGAATTGTACGTAGATGAAAGAAACAGAATGAAACAAATAGTTGTTGAATCCAAAAGAAGTCATGGGATTTTTTGGTAATAACCTGGAAATACTAGGTTAAGCAGCAGGGAAACCTTTCTGGACAGTAATAAAGAATCTTAAGAATGGAGGGAAAAAAGAAATGAACAGTGTTTTGAATAATTCAGCTAAACTCATAATAGATCCCAGGGAATCACTAGACAGATGGAGGGAATGTTTTGGAAATCTTCTGAACGTGAAAGGAAATCTTCCTGGTGGTGTCACGAACAACCGAGCTCATATGGAGGAGAAAAGTGATGATGGTGAAATTAGGCTTGAGGAAGTAAAAAAGGAGGTAAATAAACTCCATTGTCATAAAGCAGCAGGAATAGATTAAATTTGACATGAAATGGTGAAGTATAGTGGGAAGGCAGGGTGAAATGGCTTCATAGAGTAATAAGATTAGCTTGGAGTGTTGGTAAGGTACCTTCATATTGTACAAAAGCAGTAATTGCACCTATCTATAAGCAAGGGAACAGGAAGGATTGCAACTATCGAGGTATCTCATTGATTAGTATACCAGGCAAAGTTTTCACTGGCATCTTGGAAGGGAGGTTGCGATCAGTGGTTGAGAGGAAGTGGATGAAACCCAGTGTGGTTTCAGACCACAGAGGGGCTGTCAGGATCAGATTTTCAGTATGAGCCAGGTAATTGAAAAATGCTACGAGAGGAGTAGACAGTTATTTTTATTCGTGGATCTAGAGAAAGCATATGGCAGGGTACCAAGGGATAAAATGTTCGCCAAACTGGGTGACTATGGGATTAAAATCAATCAAAGGCATTTATGCTGACAATTTGGCTGCTAGAGAATTGATGGTAGAATGAGTTCTTGGTTCAGGGTACTTACAGAAGTTAGACAAGGCTATCATCTTTCACACTAGTTGTTCGTCGTTTAGGTGGATCATCTGATGAAAGGTATAAAGTGACAGAGAGGCATTTAGGTAGGTTGAAATTTAGTAAGCAGTCTGGCCTATGCTGACAACTTGATCTTAATGGCAGATTGTGCTGAAATCATGCAGTCAAATATCTTGAGTATGGTATGGTATGGTATGGTATGAAAATTAGCCTTTCGAAGTCTAAATTGATGTCAATAGGTAAGAAATCCAAGAGAACGGAATGTCATATTGGTGATACAAATCTGGAACAGGTACATAATTTCAACTAATTAGGATGGCTGTTCTTCCAGGATGGTAATATAGTAAGTGAGAGTGAATCAAGGTGCAGAAAAGCTAATGCAGTGAGCAAGCAGTTGCGATCCACAGTATTCTGTTAGAAGGAAGTCAGCTGTCGGACGAAACTATATTTACATTGGTCTGTTTTCAGACCAACTTTGTTTTACTGAAGCGAAAGCTGGGTGGACTCAGGATATCTTATTCATAAGTGACAGACATTAAAGTAGCTGGTACAAACAGGTGGGAGCAATGGCAGGTGGATACTCGGAATGAGGAGATAAAGACAAAGTTAGGAATGAACTCGATGGATGAAGCTGTGCGCAGAAACCGGCTTCGGTGGTGGGGTCTTGTGAGGCAAATGTAGGATGATAAGTTACCTAGGAGAATAATGGACTCTGTAATGAAGGTTGAGAGAAGTGGAGGGAGACCAAGACGACGATGGTTAGACTCGGTTTCTAACGATTTAAAGATAAGAGGTATAAAACTAAATGAGGCCACAGCACTAGAGGATTGTGGCGACGGTTAGTCAGTTCACAGAGCCTTGCAGACTGAACGCTGAAAGGCATAACGGCCTATATTGAGGTTGTATGTATGTACAGTATGTATGCATCAGAATGTTGGTCGGGAGGATATGAGAAATTGTAGAATACAATTTTTAATCTTTTAATAGAGTGCCAAAAGCCTGGTTTCATTTTTTAGAAACCCGCCGTGTTAATGTGGATCGGGGGAAAGTGACTGTATTGATGGTGATTCGTCGTTCGGATGGGGACGTTAAGCCTTGAGCAGAACCGTTGGTGCTATTTAACAGGAGTAGACTATGTGCCGATAGTCCGACTCGTTGTCTGAATGGTCAGCGTACTGGCCTTCGGTTCAGAGGGTCCCGGGTTCGATTTCCGGCCGGGTCGGGGATTTTAATCGCTTATGATTAATTCTTCTGGCTCGGGGACTGGGTGTATATGTCCGTCCCAACACTCTCATCATATTCAGACAACACACTACACTACCAACCACCACAGAAACACGCAATAGTGCTTAGATCCCTCCATAGAGGGTTGGCGTCAGGAAGGGCATCCGTCCGTAGAACAGGGCCAAATCCACATGTGCGATGCAGTTCGCACCCTTGACCCCACAGGTGTGGGAAAAAGCGGCAGGAAAAGAAGAAAGAAGAAGACTATGTGCCGATAAAGTGTTTCACCCTCTCCATACCTCATCGTTATCACTAGGTATCTCAGACGCGCAGGTCAGCTACGGGTGTCAACTCAAAAGACCTGCATCTGGCGAGCCGAACATGTCCTCGGACACTCCCGGCACTAAAAGCCATACGCCATTTCATTTTCATCACTATCTCACACCTAAGAGCGCAAGTCTCCCATGGTGTCAAGTGGAAAGGAAATGCCATTGGACACTCCTGACACTTACAGTTATACAATAAATAAATAAAATAAATAAATAAATAAATAAATAAATAAATAAATACATTGACTAGTGAAACCAGAGTGCCTGTATTCCAGCAAATGTCTAACACTGAACTACAAGTTTGATAAATTAGAAATATTAGAAAGAAGAATTATAAGGAAAATATTAGGTCCTCTAAGAATTGCAGAGTTTTCGAAATTGAGAAGTAACAATGAAATTTACCAGAACATAGAAAACATATCAGAAACAGTAAGATAAAGGAGATTGCTATTTCTTGGACACAATTACAGAATGGATGACAACAGACTAACTAAACGAATCTTCGAGTACCTTTGGGAAAGAAATCAACTACCACCTGGATTCAAGAAGTCAAGAAAGACCTGGAAAGGAACAACATACGAAAAGAAGACATATTGGAAAGAAATTTTTTTAGGAAGAAAGTCTTACAAATGGAGGACGGAAAAGAAACCCGGCACAAAGTGGACTGAAGACAGGAAAAAGAAGCACAGTGAAACAATGAAAGAATACTGGAAGAAAAGGAAAGAGCAACTAAGGAGGAAGAATTGAAATTTAACGTGGTCCTCAGAAGGCCGGAACGCAAGATGAAGAAATAAATTGACATTATCAATCTACACAAACAGAAAACCACCCTGGAGAAAACAGAATACAGTTTCCCAGGATTAATGGCTTAGCCTTCGGAAAAAAAATCATAATAAGATTTGTTTCAGTTTATAATTACAGTAGCCTACTCATATCGTTTTATCACACACAGACACAGGAATAATGTTGTAGTTTTAGGATAATTAAATTTGTTGTTGCCGTTGATTCCTTTAATAGGTTTGGGATATCATGATAGTCAGCACCATACGCAATTCGTATTTAGAGTGGAGTGATGTTTCTTTTCTGAACAGTAACATGTACAATTGTGCCACCTATAGTGAAGTGCATATTCGTGATTAATAAGGGCTAAAACAAGGAAAAACTCAGCCTTGCCCTATATTTTATGTACCACCACAGGGGCCAAATATATTTCTAGAATAGCGGAGTATTTATGAGTTCTGCTTAGTTATATTGCCTGGAACAAGAAGTGTCCCTTGAAACAAACCTTGCTATATTGAGAATCGAATCCACGCTAGCAGAAGGGAAGTCGTTATGCTGACCTCTAGACTAGGCCTGGCCAATATGTCGATCGCTAAAAAGGTTTTGTAAGGGAGAAATTATCTGTCTTCCTTTACCATTCAGAAAAGACGGAGACACAAAGAACATCTCAGAGAAAATCAGTATGATCTTCTCCTGGGATTATACATCCTTTAAGAATGATATAATAACTATTCGGTGTTACCTGCTCTTACAGACCCCGTCCATGAGAGGAAGAATATGTATCTTGGGACAGAACTATGACAATATTGGAAAATGCTGAATTATTGCGTTGGATTAACATATTTGTGTGAAACAATATTTTCATACCTGAAACTACTGAAAACAAAATATACCTCCAGTTTAACGGACCAGCACTCGGGAAGATCCAAGATAATGGGCCTGTTCACAATATACGCCTGATTTTGGAAGCCTGGTAGAAAACATGGAACATTAATCTTCCCTATTACCAAGGTATTGCTTTTAAAGGTAATTAGTATCATAACACTTTTTTATCTGGAGATCCTGCTTTGTATTTTGTACCAGTTAAAATTAATTTATAAATCTTTTGTGATATTGTATGTAGACTTCTCTGGAATTGTGGTACTGGAAAGGAGATAAATAGGCGTAGTAACTCGCAATTAGTCTTAACGGAATAAAATGAATCACACCATAAAACAAGTAGTGAGACCTTTCCTAAACCATGACATGTATTCTGTGAAATGTGGAACTGTACGAAGGGTGATTCAGTAAAAGCGTGTAAAAAACAGAAATAAAAATGCTCTATTGAAAATTTTGAGATAGGGAACCTAGCGTCTGACAAGTCAGCTTAAAGACATATGGACTTCAACATGTTAATCTTACTATTTTCCGGATTATTTAAAGCTAATAATGGCGTGCAGGCTCCGAAGAGGCCTGGTGCATGTCTTTCGAGTTAACGCCTGAGCGAGGACCAGCGCGTCCGTGAGAATGGGGCAATACTTACGATGAATTTCTAATAATGAAGACCGCACACACAAACAGCTCCAAACCATTAGAATTAACCGATAAAGGTTAAAGTCCCCAACCCGAACCCGGGACACCTCGGACCCACGCCAACCATTTAGCCATGTAACCGGACGAAAGCCCGTGTCCTCAACCCAAGATGGTGCAGCTCCTATCAGAGCACACCCCCATAGGAGGTGAGCTGCACGCACCATTTTAACCACATACCAGCCCTCCTGCCGTTCATGAATCTTTGGCGGTACCGGAAATAAAACCCGGGCCACCGAGGACGGCAACCAATAATGCTACTCTTTACGCTATGGAAGTGGACAATTGTTACATATTCATGCCATTCAAAACACAACAGGTATATTACAAAGGGTGAGACAGAATCTCGTACGGTGACGTCTTGATTGCATTAGGTTAGTGGTCGTCATTTTCAGCATCTGTTGTGAGGCTCAAAATGGTTAACATGTTTTGTCTTGGTTAACGGAAATGCTGACTTGGGTAATTATTCTACTGTCACAGCTGTAAATAACGTACAAACTAAATGTAAATGATATATCAAATAAGCTGTAAATTATCCAGAAAACACTAATATTTACAGACATATATTACGTCCATATCTCCTTAGGTTGGCTTCTCAGACCCAAGGTTCGTTATCTCAAGATATTACTTTGGGGGTCCGGCTCCATGGCTAAATGGTTTGCGTGCTGGCCTTTGGTCACAGGGGTCCCGGGCACGATTCCCGGCTGGGTCGGGAATTTTAACCATAATTGGTTAATTTCGCTGGCACGGGGGCTGGGTGTATGTGTCGTCTTCATCATCATTTCATCCTCATCACGACGCGCAGCTCGCCTACGGGAGTCAAATCAAAAGACCTGTATCAGGCGAGCCGAACTTGCCCTCGGACATTCCCGGCACTAAAAGCCATACGTCATTTCATTTTTTACTTCGGGCATTGCCTATTTCGTCTTTAACATTTGCTCGCTTTCACTAAATAAAACATTATTTTCCGATGTTTTTGTACTCCTTTGTTCTATGAATGGGTATCAATACCTATAGCACAAGACCTACAATAAATGACTAAATAAGTGAAAGTTCGTATACTCAGTTAAATGCAGAGTAGATTCTGAAAGTTGTATGACAGGTAATTGCTCGATGATATCTGAGACGCGTGTTGTTTTTATCCGATGTGATCGAACACATCAATAAGATTGCCGACAGCGTATGCGGCTTTCATATTAGAACAGTGATGTGCATACGTAACATGCGACATAAGTCAAGAAATGTTTGCCGAACCACGCGCCTTGTGCCAGTATTTATGCAAGCATCAGATAAATCGATCTGAAATGAAATATTAATAAGGAATATATAATATGCATGGATATGCAGACAGCATGACCATCAACAATTCAAAACTTGGTCTATTATGCAGTCGGTTGAGTGGGGGAGTTAGGAGAAGGGAAGGAAATAGAAGATGGTGGGGCAAGGCGCTGCATTTAGAGAATTCTACTGTCCGAACGAACAAAGTTAGTCTAAAGTTACCCCTCTCATATGGAGCAACTATAACGCGACATACGTTTATGACTACACTTAACAAAAAAAAATGTGGTTTTCTATGTGTATTCCAAATACATTTTCTTGATCACTCGGTGTAGCACAATTTGTTCCTTGTGTAATGGGACTACGTATTATTTCTCGGTTGCTTATGTCGAAAAAAGTAGTGAAAATTGCACTTTTCATACCAAAGTTTGCTTTCCTGGCCAAGATACGTAGCCTACACTGACTGACAGAGCAAATGCAACACCAAGAAGGAGTGGTTCGAAAGGGATGAAAGTTGGGGGAAAAACAGAGACGGCACGGACGAATAATTGATGTTTATTTCAAACCGATATGCAGGTTACACAATGCGCACGGCATCGACTCAGTAGGATGTAGGACCACCGCGAGCGGCGATGCACGCAGAAACATGTCGAGGTACAGAGTCAATAAGAGTGCGGATGGTGTCCTGAGGGATGGTTCTCCATTCTCTGTCAACCATTTGCCACAGTTGGTCGTCCGTACGAGGCTGGGGCAGAGTTTGCAAACGGCGTCCAATGAGATCCCACACGTGTTCGATTGGTGAGAGATCCGGAGAGTACGCAGGCCACGAAAGCATCTGTACACCTCGTAGAGCCTGTTGGGAGATGCGAGCAGTGTGTGGGCGGGCATTATCCTGCTGAAACAGAGCATTGGGCAGCCCCTGAAGGTACGGGAGTGCCACCGGCCGCAGCACATGCTGCACGTAGCGGTGGGCATTTAACGTGCCTTGAATACGCACTAGAGGTGACGTGGAATCATACGCAATAGCGCCCCAAACCATGATGCCGCGTTGTCTAGCGGTAGGGCGCTCCACAGTTACTGCCGGATTTGACCTTTCTCCACGCCGACGCCTCGTCTCACACTCGTCTGCGGTGACTATCACTGACAGAACAGAAGCGTGACTCATCGGAGAACACGACGTTCCGCCATTCCCTCATCCAAGTGGCTCTAGCCCGGCACCATGCCAGGCGTGCACGTCTATGCTGTGGAGTCAATGGTAGTCTTCTGAGCGGCCGCCGGGAGTGCAGGCCTCCTTCAACCAATCGACGGGAAATTGTTCTGGTCGATATTGGAACAGCCAGGGTGTCTTGCACATGCTGAAGAATGGCGGTTGACGTGGCGTGCGGGGCTGCCACCGCTTGGCGGCGGATGCGCCGATCCTCGCGTGCTGACGTCACTCGGGCTGCGCCTGGACCCCTCGCACGTGCCACATGTCCCTGCGCCAACCATCTTCGCCACAGGCGCTGCACCGTGGACACATCCCTATGGGTATCGGCTGCGATTTGACGAAGCGACCAACCTGCCCTTCTCAGCCCGATCACCATACCCCTCGTAAAGTCGTCTGTCTGCTGGAAATGCCTCCGTTGACGGCGGCCTGGCATTCTTAGCTTTACACGTGTCCTTCGGCACACGACAACACGTTCTACAATGACTGTCGGCTGAGAAATCACGGTACGAAGTGGGCCATTCGCCAACGCCGTGTCCCATTTATCGTTCGCTACGTGCGCAGCACAGCGGCGCATTTCACATCATGAGCATACCTCAGTGACGTCAGTCTACCCTGCAATTGGCATAAAGTTCTGACCACTCCTTCTTGGTGTTGCATTTGCTCTGTCAGTCAGTGTATTTTTAAAAGTACATATTTCAAACATTTCTGCGTTGTTAAAATAAATTCAATAGAATATTGTGGAACATACTTCCAGTTTTATTGAGTAGGCCTACCACATTGTTATATAAACAAATTAGTTAATAATGTTCAAAATATCGAAATTTTGGACACCGAAGCCATGTTTGTTGGAAACACTTTCCATTTTTTAACTAGCAAGATATAAATTTTCTGGAAACTACAGTTATTAACTATGTACTAGAAAAATATGTTTTTCACAGTGTTCTTTATAGATAATCAATTTTATGAAGAATTTATTTCGAGGTAATCATCTCCTATATCAGTTACATTTATCTGATAGGTTAAATGATCGCTTTCCAAAAGAAACATGATCGTGTAAAAGAGGTATCTTTTGAACTCTTACAATGGACAGATATTTACGCTGTGGATAAACCATTTACCCTCGTATGTCGGATATACTGCAAAGTCACGATCTTCCCATACAATTTCTTCATTCCAAGAAAATCGCGAGTTAGCGGCAGCTTTTAAGCAATTAGCAAATCTTCGGCATTTATGACGTCTTCTGTATATAGAATCAGTTCATGAATTTGGAATATATATTTTTTCAATCAAGGCGAGCATTCACTGAATGGTTAACACTACTCCATTTAGCAGAACATTCAGAAGATTGCAAGGGATTGTGCTGAGCCTAGTAACAGACAGAAAAAAGAATGTTTTAATGACTTCATCAAGGCGTTTGCTTTGAGGCATAGTACATAGAGAGTGAAAGTAAGAAAAGCATTCGTACACATTCTGCATTTCCAGAATTTATGTTATCGTGTAAAGTATTTTATTTTAGTACGATATCACTATGAAATCATTTTAGCGTTAAGAAGATTTGGCAGTATACCTATAGGCTACTTTTACAGAAAAATATAAATGAGCCGAGTTACGTAACTAGACAAACTTATACGACTGCTAAGGATCAAAGCTACTTACGAACGGTTTTCTTCGGCAAATGGAAAGTATCCCCTTCGTTTAACAAAAAGAATGAAGGAAGGTAGTAACTACAGCTTGTTTAGTGTTAGGCCTACCAAAACGACTCCTGCCAAACCGGATAGTTGGCAGATACTGAAGTGTGGTGGTAATGTTGGTGTTGATTGTTGTTTTAAGGGGCAGAATAATGTGGCTGTAAGCCCCTAATTGCATTGTCACGTGACCCTGTGAAGCCATTCTCTTGTCCTTGGTTTGGCTTTCCTGCCAGCTTTTTTAAAATTATTTTCTTAGAGTTTTTTATTTTTACTGATATTTTCTTATTTATTCTCATCCTTCACTTGTTTAAGTTTCATTTTCTGCTTACGGACGACACACACACACCCAGTCCCCGAATCAGCGGATATAACCAATTAAGGTTAAAATCCCCGACCCGGCCGGGATCAAACCCGGGGCTCCTTGAACCAAAGGCCAGGACGCTAACCATTCAGCCATGGAGCCGGACAAATAGGAAACCACGGAAAACCACCTTCAGGTCTGCCGTCAGTGGGGTTTGAACCCACTATCTCCGGCATGCAAGCTCACAGTTGCGCGCCTATAACCACACGGCCAACCCGCTCTCAGCTGGTCTCGTGAGTTCAAGTGAAACCTCACTTTTTGAGAAAACTATGGATGGGTTCTCTTTTCTTGAAGTTTTCATAGGCAATGTAATGAGAGCTCCAAAAATTGTCTAGAGAGAATCTGGAGCTCGAGTTGTCTTTATTGTCAAGATTTAGCGATGAACTACAATATTCAACAAATAACGATAGCAAAAATGTATAGATATAAAATAAATCTAGCACTTAAGTATTCATAACGTAAACAGAAAAAAAATCTTTCAGCACAGAAATGTACTGTTTCAGTTTTTTCGTTGAAACTCTGTGGGTGGCTGTCGGCTTATTCAGAATAACACACTTACGCAAATGTCCGGCTCCGTGGCTAAATGGTTAGCGTGCTGGCCTTTGGACACATGAGTCCCGGGTTCGATTCCCGGCGGCGTCGGGAATTTTAACCATAATTGGTTAATTTCGTTGACACAGGGGCTGGGTGTATGTGTCGTCTTCATCATAATTTCATCCTCATCACGACGCGCAGGTCGCCTACGGGGGTCAATTCAAAAGACCTGCATATGGTGAGCCGAACTTGTCCTCGGACACTCCCGGAACTAAAAGCCATACGCCATTCCATTCCATAACTTACGCAAATGTTTTATTGAAGAAGACAACTGAAGTACAATATTACTTCAGAGAAGGTATAAAAACGATTAATGCCTACTCTGATGAATTAATTGTATATGAAAACAAGTGTAGTTATTGTAGATGTGATAATACTAAAATGTTCCTTTGAAATCGATAATTTTGTTGCGAATTACAATTGTTGGTTGGTTGAAGTTCCTCATGATCTTATACCGGATTGGTCACTGGAGCCATGAGTTAAATAGCCACACAAATTCAAAATAAAATAAAATACACTACTACATAAATGATGGAATTATTCTCTTCCTTACTGCTCTATGTATAGTACTGTACGTCTCAAAGAAAATACTTTGATGAAAACCTACTTTCAGTTTTGGAGAATACGTGGGTCTCTCTAAGGTCTGTTACTACACTCAGCAAAGTCCCTTGAAATTTTCTGTGTGTGGCTTGATGAAGAGTAGCTTTCTGTTCAGTGGCTCCTCGTCTTAACGAGACAAATATTTTACAAAACCCATTAAAACCATAAACTGCCATGTCTGATATACTGGCGCAGGTTGGAAATACATATTACCGTGTCAGCCTGCTTTCTGCCCTGAATGTGGCCATAATCAGTGCCTAATTCCCTGAACAACAAAACTGGAAAATCTGTGGTCCATTTCAAAATAGTCTTCAAGTGGGTGTTTGTTTTTTATATTTTTATTTTATAAGACTGTGGTCAGGTACGACACAAAATTCAAATAGCATCCGTTCGTTAAGAATGTTGGTGCTTTAACAGACACTGTTTGTATATTTTTTAAGATGTTCAACGGATGTTCTCTGAGGCTGATGTGAAGAAAATGCATTAAAGTATAATGATATACTTATAATCGCGTCCAATATGGTAATGATATTGGTGATAATTGTTTTAAGGTAAAGTACAATTAGCCAACACCCTCAATGTTGAATACGTGTTAGCAACGACAGATTACATTCCTTATTATTTTTGTTATTTGCTATTAGAATATCGGCTATATCGATTTAGAGTATGGGAGAAATGAATGCAATAACGTTATTTTTCTTTACATCCCTCTTAACTACTTTTACGGTTTTCGGAGACGCCGAGGTGCCGGAATTCAGGAGTTCATTTACGTGCCAGTAAATCTACCGACACGAGGCTGGCTTAGTTAAGCACCAGCAAATACCACCGGACTGCGTCAGGATCGAACCTGCCAATTTGGGGTCAGAAGGCCAGCGCTCTACCGTCTGAAACACTCTGCCCGGCAGAAATGAAATGACGAGAAAGCCCGATATCTCTATGAGTGTTGGTATAATGTAAAGAAGGGTAAGAGTTTTAAAGCAAGTATACCTCCAATGAATTTCTTAGATCAAGCGAAAACAAATGTTGACCCAGAGAATTGAAATGAAACGAATGGCAGGAGGAGATTTTCATTAGTAACAAGAACCAACGAGGCTTTGAGTTTGGTGATTGTTACTAACATCGTATAAGAAATGATATAATATACCGCAATATAGAATCGAACAACACGGAAATAATTCTTTTGAAAAGCTAGAAATTGAACATGTGGTCACCACAATACTTAGTCAGTCAGCCTAATCATCACCACATCAACTATCAAGATCCCCATTAGAATTGCTTTATTATCTGTTGCGTACATTTTAAACCATTTCTCAGGTGGACAGTGCCGACTTACTACTTGTATTGTTGTTCAAACTTTGCCCAAGCTTATCTATGAAATGACTGGTGAATCGTTTAAAATATTTTAGTCGTGGAGTGTTTCTTGTAGAAAGAACACGGGGTTTTGAAGGTTCTTCTTTTTGTTATTCCTTATCAAAAGCTGTAAGTCATATTATTACACAGACATTCTATAATTAGAGGATATTATGATGGTTCTTTATTCAATAGGATTTTGTTTAGTTCTTTTGGTCCAGACGTTTTTGAGTCAACCTATTTCAACTGAAGTTCAAAGACGGGCAACAGACAGACATAAAATTCACCTTCACAACGGACTTCCTGCTGCTATACGGGGTGTATTGAGAAGTATTCCCATTTGAGGCTCATATTATTTGATTGTTATTGAAAATGCGATCTTTGTGTTCTTCTTACCTGTTGCCAGATACTTACAGAAGCTTAGGGAACAGTTTAATGTATAGAAAAATGAAACTCTCAGTTAAAAAACAAGGGGTCAATTATAGACAGATAAAATTTCTCAATACTTACTGGTTTGCAGCAAAGAACAAAGAGAGCTCCGTTTGTTCTTTTTAGGCTTAGGTCTATGTATTCCTCGAGATGGCAGTTTATGATTCATCAGGAAAAGTAGTAAGAAAATCGGTAAAAATTAAACTATCACAAGAAAAGTTCTGAATTATAGATGAACTTTTATAATGAATCTGTGCGTATAAACCACCTTCGGTGGTGGGTCATGTGAGGCGAGTGGAGGATAACGGGTTACTTGGCAGAATGAATGGCTCGGTAATGGAGGGTAAAGAACGGAGAGGAAGATCAAAACGACATAGACATAGTTTTTAATGATTCATAACTTAAAGCCCGGATTTTTATGCAGTAACAGGTTAGATTGCAAACTAATTTGGTTAGTAGGAAGTGTCGGCCACCCGCTCATCCATAATGTAACAAGAGTAACATAAACAACTGGCGGTCCTGATGGACCATACCCCTAATTTTTATACAAACCCCATAGCATAATCGTTGTGAAGGTAGACAATACGTGCTACTCGCTTCAGTAAGTTTGCACGCTAACCTAATAATGCACCAAAATCCGGGTTCTATATTATAAGAGATGTAGAACTGAACGAGATCCCACAGTTAGTTTCTAATAGAGGATTGTACACGTACATAGTTAATTCTAAATTGCTTGCATACTGAACGCTGAAACATATAAACTAATGGTGTACGTATTTGTTTACGACACAGAGCCCTTTACACTTCTAGGAATGGCAGGAAAGTAACTACTACTAGTAGATCAGTAAATAGTTCAATACGAATGTAGGATTTCCTTTATCGTACTCGTCCTGAATGCAACAATCAGAAAACTTATTCCTATTGTTGTCCTCCACATCTTACCTGATCAATGGGAGAGATGTCATGTTTGTACGAGTTTCAAACTGTAGACTCTGGTGTGGGCCAAAAAGAGGAACAGAGGAGGTACGGAGGAAGCGAAGGGAAGTGCAGACCACATTACTATGCATCGCATAGAATCCAATGTTTTCTAAAAGTCTAGTAACTCATTACAATTGCTAATGCGAAGGCGAGTGAAGAGAGAGAGAGAGACGGAGTGAGATAGAATTCTGACTATATAAGTGAGCGAGAAAGAGAGAGTAATAGCCAGAGTGGGAGGAGAAAGGGAGATGGAGAGAGACCGTTGGCCGTATCTCATTCATACTTTTGCATAGTGATCAGCTTCCCAACAAGCGTGTGTAAGAGTGAGAGAGATGGAAAGAAAACCCCTCTTGGTGGTTGTAGTAGCAGAGAGAGCGAGATAGAGCTTGGTTGGGCTTTAACATGCAAAGACCGTTCTTGTATGGCAGGCGGGCTCGCAGGCAGGCAGGCGGAGCAGGCAGGGCTTGTGAGTTGAGCGCACACACAGAAGAGACGTTCGCTGCAGTCGGCTCCGGCTCTGGACAGGTAGGGGGTAGTTACCACCATACCAACACAGTGTTTATGGTGCGAGTCCGCGTGACGTCACTTGGTGCTGTGCTAAGTGCTAGTTGTTGTCGGTGTGTTTGTTATGTCTCCGTGGGATGACGTCACCACCGCTATTAAGGTAAGAGCCAAGATGATGTTCTCTCCTTAGCCACTTAGGAGCGCTTCTTCTTTTCTCAATCTCTTCGTACTCCTCTCTTCCTGTATCAGTCAATACTTGTCTTTCTTTTGTCAAGTATTTGCCTCACCTCACAGGTTATGTGTTTATGCTTAATTCAGCATGGTATGGCTGACCTACCTCTCTTTCAAAACCACACTGGTATGCTACTTCTAACGTCTCAAATGTTTCGTGAATTTCAGAGATGAACACACCTACACTGTACTTCTTCGGGTTAATTAGACATTAATGCTACCTGTTCGTAATCCGAAGAATAGTTGTCACTCAGTAAAACTAATATTTAATCTGCAGGAATTGTACCAAACTTTGGAGCGTGTCTCTTCAATTACTTTTATATGGTGAAATACTTTACGTGTTGTTGTAATGTGTTCTCGCTTTTAGAGGTAATGTCGTCAGTAGGTAACGTTTTAAACGTAAAACTGAATTTTTCATCCTGACACTTTTCGGTAAGACGTAGCAGTCACAAACAGCACACTACAAGGTTTGTTTATGGGATACGCCCATTCGCAACCCGTTCTCTATGACCTGTAGTGTAAATAGCTTTCAACACCTAACACCCTATTGTTTCAAACACACAGCTTACTAAGTATGATTCTTCCCTCTGTACTCGTAGAGCCCTATCGCCCTGCAATGCTGCTGTTAATTCTTTCCGACTGTCAGCCCAAATATTACGAATTCCAGTGATGACAGTTCATGAATTAGCCGATTAAACATAGAATAGGTCACCTCATCCAATCATGAGCGAGACCTAAACGACGTCAACCCAATGGCAGAGCGAGACCAGTTGTGACGTCACTGAAATGTTGGAGTAGCGCACCGGACCAACCCGTACGGCTCGTGTTGATATTTTAGGACCTGACCTCTCCCACTAGACTGGAGAGATTTACATGCGATTGTTTTGTTTATCACTTGGTATGAATCCTGTATGATCAGTGTACTTCTGTCTCACTATCATTAGCCTCTTGGATGAACGGTCAGCGCTATGAGTGGTGGTGATGGTGGTGGTTGTGATTATTATTTTAAGAGGAAATATAACTGGGCAACCGTGACCTTTGGTTCAGAAAGTCGCGCTTCTCGGACAGACTGTGAATTTTATCAACGTCTGGTTAGTTTTCTTAGCTCTAGAACTGGCTGTTTGTGATCATATTCATTCAATATACATTTACTAGCAACATCTCACACTACAAACTACCACAGAAACGCACAATGGCGAATACATTCTAGGGGCGTAGTCAAGCGGGTGCTACTGGGGGTTAGAACACCCCCCTCCCCATGGAATTTCTATAAAAGGAAAACAGAAACTGACAATAAACGAGTGAAAGTCGACTCAGTGCGTTGGCTCTTTTGAATATTCACAGAGACACAATTGTAAAACCAACAGGTCTCTTAAATCTATTTTCTAAGACACCTCGAAAGTTGTATTTTGGATTGTAATCTGAGCATACCATTCACTGTAAAACTGTTAACCTTGATCATACTGTTCTTGTTCTGTGTTTTAATGTACTGCAATCTGAATATCAACCTAATTCAATTGTATAAGTGTCCTTATACTTAAGCATGCCCGCACCACCACACATTTTAAGTATAAGCCTCCGTGGCTCAGGTGGCAGCGCGTCGGCCTCTCACCGCTGGGTTCTGTGGTACAAATCCCGGTCACTCCATGTGATATTTGTGCTGGACAAAGCGGAGGCGGGAGAGGTTTTTCTCCTGGTAGTCCGGTTTTCCTTGTCATCTTCTTTCCATCAACACTCTCCATTATCATTTCATCTGTCAGTCATTAATCATTTCCCCAGGAGAGTGCGACAGGCCTCGGCAGCCGGCACAATTCCTATCCCCGCCGCAAGGTGGGGGCTTCATTCATTCCATCCCTGACCTGATCAATAACTGGAAAACAGGTTGTAGGTTTTCACATTGTAACGATAACCTCCCCCCCCCCCTCCTGCGCCTCCAATCGGTCAATGCTAATGATACATCCCGTAACGTAGAATTGGCGCCAGGAAAGGTATCTGATCGTGAACATTCGGCTTAATTCACATTTAGTGTTCACCCGAAGTAATTTGGATAAAAGGCTAGGAAGAATAAGAAATAATTTGTTACATGGATACTGGTTTATTTAAAAAAAATAGTAGTATGACAGATTACCTTTCAGATCTTGGGATGTTAAAGTGATAAAACTTCTGATGTTACTAAATGTGCTTTCTTATGCAGATGGTAAAAATACCGAGTGAACTGGCCGCACGTGTTAACACCCACAGCTATGCAGCCAAGCTCTTCATTCGGTAAATGAGTTCCAAACTTACACCGTCGGCTGTCTTGAGAATGGTTTCCTATGGTTTCCCATTTTCACTTCCAAACAAATGCCGGGACAGTTCCTATTCATACCTCACAGTAGATCTCTCCCACCTAGTACTCAATTTCATCTTCATTAGCTCTTAAGTGAAGTTGGTGTCAGGAAGAACATCCTTCCCTAAAAACATGCCATATAAGACCATCTCATCTCATCTCATCTCATCTCCCACCCCGTATCAGGAAACGAGACTAAGAGGTTCACGTACACACATCTCGTATAAATGAAACATCAAACTGAGGGCTGCTGTTTGAATGGAGTAAAGCAGCTACTGGAAGACATAGGAATGGGTACTAACGAAAAAGAAATTCAAGAAATGACAGGAGATTGTGTAAGAAGATTGCCAAAAATAGTGACATATATGTAAAAGCAAAGTTATCTCCGTACAGGCCATGAAGGCCCTTGGAGGGGTGGAAGGTAAGGACTTCCACTATCCGTAATCTCGGCACTTGATGGGGTTGAATGGTTAGCTCTACGCCCAGCCGCCTTTGCCCCCAGGAATTAACCTGGTACTCATTTTTGGTGTAGGCTGAGTGAACCTCAGGGCCATATGCACCTCCGGAAGTGGAAATCTCGTTTCTTAAATTTTACGACTTCCTGACGGGGATTCGAACCCTCGTCCTCCCGGGTGAACCGAGCACGCTTTACCGCCTTGGCCATGCATCCCCTTGACACATATATAGAAAGACAAATTATAAGGGCAAAATTCAATAGCAAGGGAATACGAGTCGTATTTTATAAAATAAATCAAAATGTGGCAAAAGAGAACCAAATGTTCAAAATAAGAAATGGGAAGGACAATTTGGTGAAATACAAATAAAACCATGTTTTAGTTGTTGTTGTTGTTGTTGTTGTTGTTGTTGTTGTTGTTGTTTGGCCCATCAGTCCATATACTGGTTTGATGCAGCCCTCCATTCCACTCTATCCTGTGCTAACCTATTCATTTCTACGTAACTGCTACATCCTACATCTGCTCTAATTTGCTTGTCATATTCATACCTTGGTCTACCCCTACCATTTTTACCACCTACACTTCCCTCAATAACCAGCTGACAAGTCATGAGTGTCTTAAGAAGTGCATTCACTCTCTTATTCTGGTCAAATCTCGCCAAATCGATTTAGGGTTCGAACCCTACTGTCGGCAGCCCTGAAGATGGTTTTCCGTGATTTCCTATTTTCACACCAGGCAAATGCTGGGGCTGTACCTTAATGAAGGCCACGGCCGCTACCTTATCAATCTCCCACACTTCCGTCGCCGAAAACCTTCGATGTGTTAGTGCGACGTTAAAAAATAGCAAAAATATCGATTTAGTACCTCCTCATTCGTAAATCGATCTATCCATCTCGCCTTCGGTATTCTTCTCTAACACCACATTTCAACAGTTTCTATTTTCATTCTTTCTGAGCTAGTAATAATAAACCGAGCTCGATAGCTGCAGTCGCTTAAGTGCGGCCAGTATCCAGTAATCGGGAGATAATGGGTTCGTGCCCCACTGTCGGCAGCCCTGAAGATGGTTTTCCGTAGTTTCCCATTTTCACACTAAGCAAGTGCCGGGGCTGTACCT
This sequence comes from Anabrus simplex, assembly GCF_040414725.1. Lineage (NCBI taxonomy): Eukaryota > Metazoa > Arthropoda > Insecta > Orthoptera > Tettigoniidae > Anabrus > Anabrus simplex. The sequence continues at coordinate 449,874,525 of NC_090265.1, forward strand.
TAATTAAAGCCACGTCCGCTTTCTTCCAATTCCTAGCCCTTTCTTATCCCATCGTCTCGGTGTGACGTAAAGCAAATAGCAAGTAATAATAATGTTATTGGCTTTACATCCCACTAACTACTATTTTCGGTTTTCGGAGACGCCGAGGTGCCGGAATTTAATTCCGCAGGAGTTCTTTTACGTGCCAGTAAATCTACCGACACGAGGCTGACATATTTGAGCACCTTCTAATACCACCGGACTGAGCCAAGATCGAACCTGCCAAGTTGGGGTCAGAAGCTCAACGCCTCAACCGTCTGAGCCACTCAGCCCGTCTTTCTGAGCTAGTTATCGCGTAGCTGGAGCTCTTAATATCCATACACCTTGTTTTCCTTTCTCCAAAGGTTTCCGTGACTTTCCTATACGGAGCATCCACCTTTCCTACAACCATACAACCTTCAACATCCTTGCACTTCTCTTTCAGCCAGTATTCTTTAGCTGTCCCGCACTTCCTATTTACTTCATTCTTTATTTGCCTATATTCTCTTCTGTTCTCTTCACTTTTTGCATTATTCATCTTCGCCGTTCATAAGCCAGGTCTAGTATCTCCTGAGTTATTCACTGATTCTTACGTGGACTTACCTTTCTTACTAACTTGCCTTCAGCAGCCCTAATATTCTTCATGACTGTCCACTCTTCAGCCTTTTCATTTAGTCCTTCTGCAACATGTTCCGTGAAACAATCAAACACACTTTTTTTTTTCATCGTATCTAGATGCCGTATTGTTGCATTCCTTTCTTCAATTTCTTCAACATCAGATGGCATTTCATAACCGCCAAGTTTTGGCTAGTGTCCACGTCTGCTCCTGTGGAGGTCCTGCAATCCAACATCTGGTTTCTGAATCTCTGCCGAACCATAACGCAGTCTATTTGAGACCTTCCTGTGTCAGGCTTCGTCCACGTATACAGCCGTCGTTTGTGGTCCTTGAACCAAGGACCAAGGCAATGACTAAATGATAATCCGTGCAGAATTCAACCAGCCGACTTCATCTTTCATTCTTTTGTTCCAGTCCGAATTCTCCTACGGCATTACCTTCCGCTCATTGGCCTACCTCTGCATTCCAGTCTCACAACACAATTAGATTCTCGTCTCCTTTTACATATTATACTGTATTAAATCTTCTCTCTTCATATATCCTTTCGATTTCTTCCTCATCCGATGAACTAGTAGGCGTATAGAACTGCACTATTGTGGTGGGCATTGGCTTGGTGGTCATTTCACTATGCTGGTCGTAGTAGCATACCCACTGCCTTACATTCGTATTCATTAGTCTATCAAACCAACTCCTGCATTTCCATATTTGATTTTGTGTTGACAATTCTGTGGTCACCTGACCAAAAGTCCTGTTCTTCCTACCTACCTACTTCACTTATACCAACTACATCTAATTGTGGACTATCCATATCGCAGAATGTCAGTATTCATCTTCCTGATGATTCCTCCCTCCCGAGTATTCCCCACCCGGAAATCCGGTATGGGGACTATTTTACCTCCGGAATATTTCACCCGGAAGGAAGTCAACACCAGTACATCATACACTAATACAGAGGGAGCTAGCTGCATGCCCTCAGGAGTAAGTTACGGCTGTAGTTTCCCGTTGCTTTCAGCAGTGTAACAGTATCAACGCAGCTAAGCCATGTTAAATATTATTATAAGACCGTATCAGTCAATCATCCAGACTTCCGTACTTGAAACTTCATAAATGCTGCTACCTCCCTTTCGATGAACCATTCGGTAGTCTGGACTCTCGACAGATCCCCATCCAATATGGTTGCACTTAGAGGTTGGCTATCTGCTTCATTGGAATGTGCAAGCCTCCCCACCGCGGTAAGGTCATACGGTTCACAGGGGAGGGAATAAAGCCATAAGAGGAAAAAATACCAAAAAATCGATTCAGTTTATGCAATAAACATCTGGAAATAGCACATCTGCTGAAATACTCTAAAGAAACAAGGAAAATCATAAAAGTATATAGATACGAAAGAAAAAGGTAAAACTGAAAATTAACCTGAACTATACTCTCTTGCTTTGCTTAACTATAAAACAGAGAATAGAAAAATCAGGGAAAAAAGGGAAATATGGAAAGGAATATGGAAAAAGAATGCGAAAACGGAGGAAATACAGGTAGTAAGGATATGCACGAGGAAGTACCCTTGATTTAGTTAAAGTCCAGGATATACATCAGAAGGCTAAGTTTGTAGAACGCTTAAATATATCCAAGTAATATTTATGCGATATGTATTGGTAACTTATATATGAATTATTTCTTGTAGGTAACACTTTGTTAATGGTAATATCTTCAGTATTTTCATTGCAATAATAATGTTATTGTTTTTACGCACCACTAACTACTCTTGACGGAGACGCTGTGGTGCCGGAATGTTGTCCCGCAGGAGTTTTTTAAGTGCCAGTAAATCTACTGACACGAGGCTGACATATTTGAACACCTTCAAATACCAACGAACTGAGGCAGGATTGAACCAGCCAAGTTGGAGTCAGAAGACCATCGCCTCAAACTTCTGTGCTACTCAGCCCGGTGGATTTTAGTGTTTTTAGTACTTACAAATACTAACTGCATGTTATGAATTGATTACAATAAACTAATACTTTCTACCCAGTTAGTGGTCATCCGTGATTGGGAAAGAAGAGATTTGTTTAAAGTTGCTTTACGTTGCACCGACACAGATAGGTCTTATGGCAACGATGGAGTAAGATTTTGTTGCTAGGGGCTTTACGTCGCACCGACACAGATAGGTCTTATGGCGACGATGGGATAGGAAAGGCCTAGGAGTTGGAAGGAAGCGGCCGTGGCCTTAATTAAGGTACAGCTCCAGCATTTGCCTGGTGTGAAAATGGGAAACCACGGAAAACCATTTTCAGGGCTGCCGATAGTGGGATTCGAACCTACTATCTCCCGGATGCAAGCTCACAGCCGCGCGCCTCTACACGCACGGCCAACTCGCCCGTTGATGGAGTAAGAAAGGATTAGGAGTGGGAAGGAAGCAGTCGTGGCACTATTTAAGGTACAGCTGCAAAATTTGTCTGGTGTGAAAATAGGAAACCACGGAAAACCATCTTCAGGGTTGCCGACAGTGGAGTTCGAACCAACTATCTCCCGGATGCAAGCTCATAGCCGCACACCGCTAACCGCTCGGCCAACTCGCCCGGTGGGGTCGAATCTAAACACTCAAGATGTTTTATAATGAGAGGCTTGTGTCAGTAAATTTCCAAGATCACAATGAACTAACTGCCTTCAGGACAAATTTGGAGCAAATTTATAGCTGAAGTGATGTTATCTACGATAACTGTGATGAGTTTTTGATAAGTTATCTCATTCTAGAAAACGACTGTAAACCACGAAATATAATGAAAAAAATACATACGTCAGTATTTCAAGTAATAATTTAATTTTGTGTGGCTATTTCTAGCCGAGTGCAGCCCTTATAGGGCAGACCCTCCGATGAGGATGGGTGGCATCTGCAATTTGTAGGTAACTGCGTGTTATTGTGGAGGAGGATAGTGTTAGGTATGGAGTGTGAGTTGCAGGGATGTTGGGGACGACACAAACACCCAGCCTCCGGGCCACTGGAATTTTACCAATTAAGGTTAAAATCTCCGACCCGGCCGGGAATCGAACCGGGGACCCTCTGAACCGAAGGCCAATACGCTGACCATTCAGCCAACGAGTCGGACATTTCAAATAATATCGACCGTGTAATTTGAATCAAGAAAGGTTGTAGTTTTACAGGAATATTGCTACCGGGATCTAAACGAAGGGGAATCAAGTTTTACGTGGAAACTGAACTCCATAAATCCCACGTGCATCGCTGTTTGCTTTAAGTCGCACCGACACAGGTATGTCTTATGGCGACGATAGGATAGGAAAGGCCTAGGAAGTGGAAGGAAGCGGCCGTGGCCTTAATTATGGTACAGCCCCGGCATTTGCCTGGTGTGAAAATGGGAAACCACGGAAAACCATCTTCAGGGCTAGCGACAGTGGAGCTCGAACCCACTATCTCCCGATTACTGGATACTGGCCGCACTTTAGCGACTGCAGCTATCGAGCTCGGTCCACGTGCATCGGCCGAGATTCGAATCACGACCACCGTCCTTACAAGTTAGTGACGATATCACTACACTTTCAGAATTTGAACTCACTTCTCACATGTTCTTCTGATTATCTTTACTAACCTGATCGCTTTACCTAGAACTTGATAAACTGTTACCGAGCTCGATAGCTGCAGTCGCTTAAGTGCGGCCAGTATCCAGTAATCGGCAGATAGTGGGTTCGAATCCCACTGTCGGCAGCCCTGAGGATGGTTTTCCGTGGTTTCCCATTTTCACACCAGGCAAATGCTGGGGCTGTACCTTAATTAAAGCCACTGCCGCTTCCTTCCCATTCCTAGGCTTTTCCCATCCCATCGTCGCCATAAGACCTGTCTGTGTCGGTGAGACGTAAAGCAAATAGCAAAAAAAAAAAAAAAAAATAATCTGTTGGCCACTGGGTACTTTTTCCTCCCTTCCTTCCTTCCGTCATTTAATAATAATAATAAAATAATAATAATAATAATAATAATAATAATAATAATAATAACAATAATAATAATAATAGGAATCGGAACATTCCCTTCCATGGCTTCTTTTTCTTTTCTGGTTTGTAAAACCGTGGGTTATTTTCGTCGTTCATTCATCTAATCGATTTGCCTCCTTTTATCTATTATTAACTGAAAAGCCATTATAATAATTTACTTTTGTTTTCGCGTGCCTTCAATTCCCAGCTTATTTCTCAGTCTTCTGTAATATATTTCTCAAAAATTTATTTTCTGGTGCCTGCACCCTGTTTGCATAATACCGAGCTCGATAGCTGCAGTCGCTTAAGTGCGGCCAGTATCCAGTATTCGGGAGATAGTAGGTTCGAACCCCACTGTCGGCAGCCCTGAAGATGGTTTTCCGTGGTTTCCCATTTTCACACCAGGCAAATGCTGGGGCTGTACCTTAATTAAGGCCACGGCTGCTTTCTCCCCACTCCTAGCCCTTCCCTGTCCCATCGTCGCCATAAGACCTATCTGTGTCGGTGCGACGTAAAGCAACTAGCAAAAAAAAAAAAGTTTGCATACTGCTGTGTTTATCAAATTATCCGTCATTAGTACACCTATTTTCCATTGAAGATTCTGCACCATGTAGTGGGAAATACTGCCAAGTTGTATCTTCGTGCTAATCTATGCATCCAGCCTTGAAATTCCTAAGTAGTTTATTGGTTTACGTTCTCCACTAATTCGAAATCTATGCCCCTTATATTTAGCTGCTTTTACATTCCTCTTGCTTTTATAATTGCCTTGCTCTTCACTACACAAATACACAATCTGGAATCATATAATCGTGGTTGACCTCTTGATTGCTTCAGTGAAAACTACATTTTTTTGTCACTTCCGAAATAGTACTTCACTGAAGAATTTGATACAGACATTAAGGTATCGGAACTGTGAACTTTGTTCTCTGCAGTGGAGACTGTAAGCTCTGACTAAAAATTTCGTCTATTAGTCTACTACAGTACAGCGATTAAACTGTGACAAGCACATATGGATTTGGAACCCACGCATGCACTGAATCTCATAGTTGTCCATCCTCGAGATTGTATTTCTTCCCTCGACACTTCAAGTCCATGCAAATGCAAGTAGAGTAATACAGTTTTCTTAGCTATTGTAGCTACGTTGGCTAACCAGGCCCAATATCATTGCAATAAATTAGAACAGATATATCAATAAAACAGGCTGTTAGATGGAATGATTACCGGAATAAGAACACAAAGCTGGCGCCTGCGATATTCGAAGCACCTAAACGTACTTAAAAGCATCCAGGTTTTCAATTATAGCTTTAATTAATTGTAATGTTATTTATTCGCCGTCCGTTCTAACAGCTGACGGTATTAATATATGCCAGGGTGTCGAATTGTTTGATTCCGCAGGAAGTATTTAATTTGTGAGAACACGGACTTATCAATAATTGTCAACTACTTTAGACCGAATTGAACTCGCTCTCCTAGGAAGAACAACGACTAACAGACTGCACCACTGAAATAGGCTTTTAGGGTATAACTTGAGGTGGAATTATTTTTAGAGAGGTAAATATTATTAGTAGGTAGGTAAATAGGTGCCATTCCCTCCTACAGTTGTAAGTGTAGTGTCTTGGTCTCTTATTTGGAACACCCGGGTTTTTAGTCCCAGCTCTTCGAAATCAAGGGTTGAATCGGGAATCACTGAGCACTGCGCGGACTCCTGAGAAACTCTATGATACGTGAAAAGAATAAAGCCAGGTGTTAAGGCTGAGGAATTCATAACGCTGTCCACGTGATGTATTAATATCTGCAGGCCACCCGACTAGGCATCATTCACCTTGAATACTGAAGACTATTGCGTATTGTCAATATATTTAGTTGTCTGGTTCCTTCATTAGGTAAATGTCCGCCTCGTTGTCTGAACGGCCAGCGTACTGGCCTTCGGTTCAGAGGGTTCCGGGTTCGATTCCCGGCCAGGTCGGGGATTTTAACCTTAATTTGGTTAATTCCAACGGCACGGGGGCTGGGTGTATGTGTTGTCTTCATCATCATTTCATCCTCATCATGACGCGCAGGTCGCCTACGGGAGTCAAATAGAAAGACCTGAACCTGGCGAGCCGAACCTGTCCTGGAATATGCCGGCACTAAAAGCCATATGACATTTTATTTCATTAAGGTTAATAAGTAAGAAAGCTAGTTATTTAACTTAATCCTTCCAATCCAACTCCCTTTGGTCAGGTACGACCTCAACTGACAGGCTCTGAGAATCTCATAGCTACATCATTCATGATTAACTTTCTTTAAACGATAGTTACATCTTGAACGTTCAGTTTTCCTTTCATTTTATTAGGAGTAGTGGATAGAACATGTCTTTCGTTTCGTTCAGGCACTGTGCCTCGCGTACAATTAGAGCGTCTCGCGGGAATGTAAGTTAGGTTTCATAACTCAGCAACCATAAAAAATTATATCCAAGTTGTTAACATGCGGTTAGAAAGGTGAAGAATGAAAATATTCTTTGAAATTACTTTCAGTAATGGGCGACGTCATAGTTATTGGTGGTGGCGTTCTTCATTTTGTGTTGAAATCGAGATGGTCGTGACGAAGTAACATTAATACAGCTTGCGACTCAGAGGTTTAGTAGAGTGTTACAAGTGGTAACTTAATATTTGTCTCAAAGAATTCTGTTTCTAGTTACCATTGGTCACCATAAATTTCATAACTTCGTTACTTACACACACACAAAAATAAACCGAACCCCATGGTGCAACAGCCCCGAAGAGCCATGGTCTACCAAGCGACCGCTGCTCAGCCCGAAGGCCTGCAGATTATGAGGTGTCGTGTGGTCGGCCGTTATTCTTGGCTTCCTAGACCGGGCCGCCATCTCACCTCCAGATGGCTCCTCCATTGTTATCACGTAGGCTGAGTGGGCCTCGAACCAGCCCCCATTATCCGGGTAAACATCCATGACATGGCCGGGAATCGAACCCAGGTCCTACGGGTAAGTCGCAAGCACGCTACACCTACACCGCAGGGCCGGAAACTTCGTTAATTAAGTCAGTTGAAAATTTGAAAGCGTTAAATTTGCAAAAAATCTAAATATCTTCGGTCTAAGCGAACCAGAAACTATCTTAAATGTGTTCAGGAGGATCGAGGGAAAACTAAGCAATGGAGTAAGCCAAAGAAGTCTGTAACAGAACGTGCCAGAGTGTACTAGCAATGCAAGAAAACGAAGGCGTCCGCGCAATATGGCCTACAGCCCAACATTTCTGACGCATCTGAGGAGCCTGTATCCTGGGAATTGGCTGTAGAGGCTGGATCAGTCCGCTCAGGACTGCCTCTCGCAGACCACCTCTGAGCAACAGCTCGTGGAGGACGAACAGTACCGAGTGGAGGAGTCGCGCCGAGCGGCTGGGTTTGACAGGATTTGGCAAGCTACCACTAAGCGCTTTGGTGTTATACTTGTAGACATTGAGTTTGGTTACCATTATGATGTGTACGACAGACTGTGTTTCACGAAGGACTGGAGATCCCCAACAGCCCCGGCAATTCCAGTTTGTCTTCGTGTATAACTACAGCCGCACTCACATCGCGGAAGGGAGTGATTGGAATTACATCTAATTCGATGTTTAATATTTCTGCCGGAGAGACGTATTCTACACCTTGTGGCCGTGTATCCAAAACAGCCCATCAATTCTGATTCTTCTTATTCTTATTCTACTGACTTCGGCCACACAATGGTGGGGGTCATAGGTGCGAATTGTGTGACACATGTGGATATGGTTTCTGTAGTAGTTGGCAGTGTGTGAATGAGGAGGAATGGATGAAGGCAAACACAATAAATCTTGCTATTAGTCAAAGGAATTAACCAACCGCATTTACAATCTTTGACCTTCCGAACGAGTCTGATGATAATGCTGCTGTTATGTCTGTTAACAGAACAATCACCAGCAGTCCCCGCTTAGATGGGAAATGCGACACGTTACTGCGTTCGCGCACCGAATATAATGTCAGTACAGAACTACAGGATAATGAATCAACAAGTGATAACCTTCAAATATAGGACGTGAACAACTGGCTCATTTATTCATTCTAACCAGCGCAGAAAAGGTTAGTGTATATAGGGTCTATTGTTATTTGACAGAAACAGCAATATTTAAGGAATAATAATGCAATAGGTCTGTCACCTTAGGAGTAAAACTTACCTTGCGCATTCAGACAAGCATCCCAACCTAGGTTGTTCAGCCTGCTTCAGTCGACAGGCTGTATCACCTTTAGGGTAACCCACAGGTATCTTTGAGGGCCACGTCCGCCTGTCTGGTCATTTGTATAGATGTTGAAAAAGATTGGGGACAAAATGCTTCCCTTGGACAGACCCTTTCTCTGCTCCTTCCATCATCTATGCTGCCCTTGGAAGTCCGAAATGACCGGGTATCGAACCCGGGGCCTTGAGGGAAGATGCAGGCACGATTCCCAACACCGAGGGATTTGTTCGGCATGCATCATACTATTTCATCAAGTATCACATACTGTCTGATACCGACTAGGGGCCGGTGACAGATGGAAAGTAGCTTCCTAGTTTTAAATGTCCATACGTTATTTCCTAACGAATATTTTCACACGTAACAAGTTGTGTTCGGTTCTCAGGACCATGAGAATGTATCATACTACAATTCCACATATGCCCATGCGTCATTGACCAAACGACGTAAACGTACAGGGATGTCATCAATTGACTTCTGCAGGAAATTCTGAGGTACATTTCCTAGGACAGCTCTGATTCTCTCCTGTAATTCGTCCAGAGTGCGTGGCTTTGTTCCGTACACTTCTTCTTTGGCCCATCCCGACAAAAAGAAGTTACAAGGGGTGAGATCGGGATTCTAGCAGGCCATTCAAGTGGTCCTCGCCGTCCTAGCCAACGTCTTGGAAAGTGTTCATCCAACCAGTCACGAACGATTGCGTCAAAATGAGGTGGTGCTCCGTCTTGCTGAAAAATGATATCAGAAAAATTGTCCCATTGTGATATCACTGGCCACACATTTTCATTCAGCATCTGGCGATACCAGTCGCTGCTCATGGTGTCTCACAATATGAATGGACCAATGATACGATCCGCGATCATACCGCACCAGACTGTCACTTTTGGTCGATTCTGGAAATTTTCAACTGTCGTTCCTGGATTTATTTCTGCCCAATAATGGCAGTTGTGCCGATTGACGAATCCCCCAAGGTGAAAAACCGCCTCATCGCTCCAAATAATGTTTTTGAAGAGATCCGGCCAATCGCTATGCCATGACAGCATAATTTCTTCATATTTCATCCGCCTGCCACAATCCTCCAACGATAACTCCTGAACATAATGTGGCTTCCATGGTCTCCAAACAAGGTCCTTCTTTAACACAACTTGCACTATATGCCTGCTGATTCCACGCTCACGAGCTGCCTACCAGGACTGCGAGTGAATAACTCCCTCACTGCCGCTACAGTTTCTGGCGATCGCGCTACCGAAGATCGCCCTCTTCTTGGTTTATCCACAACTGACCCAGCTGTCATTAGCTTGGTGTGACAATTCCTAATGGTTTTAGCATCAAGTGTGGCATGAGGACCATGAACACCCCGCCACCATCGGTCAACAAGGGCTACAGATCGCCACACTTCAAACCGCGAAGCAACCTGGGCGCGTTCTTTTAAAGTCAACCTTCCTGCCATCTCGTCGTTTACTGGAAGAAGATGCTACTGCAGGTCAGGGTATTCTTAGGGATACTGTAACAAAAAAAATAACTTTCATTAATAAATATCAAAATTATAAAACTTATGAACATTTAAAACTAGGGAGCTACTTTCCACCCACCCTGTAGATGTTAGGCCCCTTTAAACTACAAGCATCATCATCGTCATCGTCATCAACATCGATACTGAATAACCTGCACCTAGTCATCAAAAGAAAGCGTCATAGTAAGTTGCCATTTAATATTTTTTCTTTTGCTAGTTGCTTTACGTCGCACCGACACGGATAGGTCTTATGGCGACGCATGGTGACTACTGGTCTCTCTCTGAATTCCGTACTGCTTCCACCTAAATGGTCGGGGACTTCGTTTCTCTTTTAATATCCCATTTTCTTTGGTCCACTCTTATTATTTACGTGCCCCGAAAATATTAGGTTCATAGTGAATATGTACTGGTGAAAAACTGTATTATACTGTATATGTACTGTATGTACACAAAGACTGATGATTACAACCGATACGGATCAATTGAGAACATGGATAAAAAAACGAAGGAAATATACACACTTCTAGCCCTTCAGCCAAGCAACTCAGTGTTGAAATCATCCTGGGGGCATGAGCTGCGAATAAAATATAATAATAAATATTCTTTATTAATTCCTAAAAAATGCAATGCTTTCCTTAATCATCATTATCCGGTCGGTTAGATTATCAGTTTGCCTTTTTTCTACCAGTACGAACGCTAATGTGAGTCAGGGCATTGTTTCAATTAAGCACCTCTACGAGTGCTAATGTGAGTCAATGCAGAGTTTCACTTAAGCCCTTATAACTACATTCATTGTAGACATTTTTTTCAAAAAATAAAAAAATCCTGGGGGCATTGAACCAATAAACGCATTAAAGAAACAATTATGTAAATAAGTTAATTTGGCTAGGATTAGAATAAAAAAGAAAACGAGTAAATAAACAAGCGATTTTAGGCTGCTTTTTCGGAACTGTATTTTCGAAATTTAATTTTATAGTTTGATAGAGCTATCCAAGACCGGGCCCTTTAGCCCTTAAACTTTTGGCACAATTGAGAAAATTGCTTCATTTGACGTTTTTCGTAGTATAGGGCCCCCTACGTTGCAAATATTTTCAACATTAGAACAAAAGGTAAATCAATCAAGACCTTAACGGCTGAATTTCTAATAGCATTGTGTGACTCTTGCCACTTCTTAGATGCACAAAAATTAACTGGGGACTAGGAAAAGTGGTATAATATTGGATAATGTTAGAATGTAACGATGATTGGTTCATTATAAAATAATACTGCTGAACAGACGAGTAGTTTAGAGCGTTGATGTTGCTGAAAATGAAAATGAAAACCTACAACCTGTTTTCCAGTCATTGACCGGGTCAGGGATGTAATGAATCAAGCAGATATAGGCTGTTAGTACGATGGGGTCGCCACTCCCAAAGTGATTTGTTAATGACTGATAGATGCTATGAAATGAGAATGGAGAGTGTTGTTGGAATGGAAGATGACAGGGAAAACCGGAGTACCCGGAATAAAACCTGTCCCACCTCCGCTTTGTCCAGCACAAATCTCACATGGAGTGACCGGGTTTTGAACCACGGTATCCAGCGGTGAGAGGCCGACGCGCTGCCGTCTGAGCCACGGAGGCTTATTGATGTTGCTCCCATATTTAAATCTAAAATTCATTCGTAAGCTCAGTATTGTCGGGATCGGAAATGAAACGAGATTTGACCATGGGAGATTAGACTGGAAAGACAAAAGTGAGGATAATGGCACAAGTAAATGAAAGCAATGCCATGCTTAGCTATGGATCCCGTGGTCACTAAGACACATTCCCAGGACGAGAGTTCTTGGCGGTTCCAATTTCAGTCTCGTATTTACGAAGAGGAGGGAATACCATGGATGTAATCTTCCACCTCTGCCATTAGATTACAATATGGTAGTCCAGAAATACTTGGAAAGGTAAGATTCTTCGCCTGTGAGTTCTGTTTTATTAGCTCTGTATGGTCTGCAGTGACCAAAATGGGGTCGTTTTATACACTGCCACACTCAAACATGTGTGAGTGGATTGATCCACCGAGTAGATACTGTAGCCATGGTCAAGCACTTGTCTGGACGTAGCAACACGTTCTCATCAAGTGTTGTTTGTTAGCCAGGCCCTTGTGTCAAACACCAGAGAAGCGACCAATTAAATCCCTAACTTATGGAGAAGCTGAGCCGAGAACTTGTGTACTCGATACAGCTGGCTAGGAAAAGTTTCGAGAAAAGATACGAGCTGTCACGGTTATTCCACCTGAGAGGTTCATTCACTGGAAATGTTTGCGTTTATGTGAATATAAACATCACAGTCCGTGATCGAGTACGTGGAACTGACTTAATGGAAATTTATGGTGAAGTAAAGTAGAGAGTCGTGATGCCCCATTACTTTGATTGAGTGTCTTAATGTGTCAAGTTTCTTAAAAATTAATAATCCCAGTAAAGTAGTCTACTCTTTACTTTTTCTATCCTCCATACCTATATCCTTGTACAGCCTGCTCTTATAGCTATTCAAGTGCGATTCATGGCAGGACAGAACCAAACCAAAACCAACCGCCACGCCACTTACGCCCTTAAAAGGGCTTTTGCCTGCCCAGCAACCGCTGCTCAGCCCGAAGACCTGCAGATTACGAGGGGCCGTGTGGTCAGCACAATGCATCCTCTAGGTCGTTATTCTGGGCTTTCGTTCATAACTCTGCATCGAACCCAAAAATGAAAAATCCAGCTTCGAGGTGCATTTGGACCCGCTTATATTAAAAATTTCATATTTCTGCGTGCCATAGATTTGGCTGGGCATCGTGAATAGACAGACAGACAGACAGACAGACAGACAGACAGACAGACAGACAGACAGAGACAGCCAAACACTTCCTTTTATTATTGTAAATACGCCTGTAACAGACTAGTTCTTATTCCAGTAGACAGAGCGGTTGTACCTGTATATCACTTTTCCTAAACGTAGATAATTTGAAAACAAAGGAAAAATAAATTAAGTATACTGCAATGCAATAAAAACAGAACAGACATGATCGGAAGAGAGGCTAGATACAGACTCCACCTCTGGCTATATATAAAAGTAATCTCCGTACAGGCCATGAAGGCCCTTGGAGGGCTGGAAGGTAAAGGCTTCCACCATCCGTAACCTCGTCACTTGATGGCGTAGGCTAAGTGAATCCTCGGGGTCATGTGCACCGCCGGAAGTGGAAATCTCGTTTCTTTAATTTTACGACTTCCTGATTCGAACCCACGTCCTTCCGGGCGAACCGAGCACGCCTTTACCGCCTCGGCCAGGCAGCCCCTCTATATATGAATGCCTCTCTGCAATACCCTATATCATCAACAGTGCATATATTGTCTTTCACGGGGAAATTATTTAATTGTGTCAGATGTAGAAGGAGTAAAAGTCCACCTTTACTGTATGGAGATACTGATGGTGGAATTTTTACGCAAAATAAAACAGGAGTATCAATCTATTTTATCATGAATCGAAGGTATAAGAGGAAGTATTCAACTTCTCAATAAATGAAGCTGTCATGCCGTGGAGATAAGGAATGAAGAAATGCCTAGGTCTCTCAAACCTAGTACCGTTGAAGTTGGAGGAGTTATAGCCTTCACCAAGGAAGGTTGAACGTAAAGGACAAACTAATTTACTTTCTCTGCATTTTTCACTAGGCCAGCAGCTCAACGTGCAACTTCATGTAGAACGCAACGTCGGACAGTTCCTAGATAGCTGCCATATTCCCCTTAATCCTTGACCCACGCTCTCTCCAGATCTTACATCTAAGATTACAAAGCGATTGGGACACTATAGACTAATCATGACTTCATTATATGAATTTTGATCACATTTTGAAATCAAATGGACTGACAGCACAGCACAAATCTATCGTCCTATATCCTTGTGCCTGTTATTGATGCCTATGATGGTTCGATGAGACTCTCCATTTCAGTAAGTTACTCTCTTGTGCCGTAAGGCCTCTCTGTAAGGAATATGGCTTTGGTTTCTATTTTTTGGTAGTCTCATTAACAGCCAGAATCGTATAAAATATCAGTCTAGATTATAAGAATAAAAGTGGCAACACGGAGACTATTCATTGACAGATGGATTTAGAATGTCAGAAATGTTCTTTCTTTTGCTGGTAGTTTAACGTGGCATTAACATATCGAAGGTTTTCGGCGAATCAAAGGTGGGAAATGGCTAGTAGTGGGTAGGAAGTGGCCATGGCTTTAATTAAGATACATCCCCAGCATTTGCCTGGAGTGAAGATTATTTTCTTGACACCCTATTTCATCGTCCCGTAAAATCTGTGACGGATGGTGCCTTTCTCAAAGGTCGTGTCTCGTTCTTTCTCAGTCATTTCACTATACAGTATATATAAGCTTAAAGATTACAAGAAGGTGCTAAAATAAATAAATGTATTCTCTTTTCAGTACATAGGATTGATGAGCACGATATGCCAGACACCAAAATTAAGTTGGTGTATTTGTTGAAAATTAATGGACATAGGCTGTACAGTAATGATATCCGAGTTTAGAACTCTGGTATTATGAGAGACTATCCTGACAGTGATTATTCTGCAAGTTTATTCCATGTTGTACGACACGCATCCTAATTTTAGCCCAAACGAAGTTACGCACAAATAGAGAAAAATAAAACAACGAGAATAGTAACGTGGGTATTATTCTGCGAAAAAGTCATTATGCACGTATACCATAACAGTGTAGTCTATGTATAGGGAAAGCCAATAAGAAATCTCAAGTAAAATACATGATTTGGAGTGGTGTTGTGGGTAATACGTATCCACTTGAATGGAAATATTTTCACCTGGAATAGGCTGTCCCATTTCTTCCTTTATTCATGGGGGAAACTTCTACGTGTGAAGTTGTAAAACAGAGTAATGGCGCTGCTAGCAAATTTAATAACTAATGCACGGAAGGAATCTGGCAGTAGATATATGACCAGCCTTGAGCGATATGAGATAGTATTTCTCACTTTTATATCTTCGTACCTAAATTTTTCTCCGTGATGCCGAACATTCAGCCTCCTCCTGAAAGATGTGAAGAATGTATTCTCCCAAGTGTGTTCCCAATCACACTGGGTAACTACCATATGAAAAGTTGACTATCTTTTAAGATCCAGTGAATCTGTTGCCTTTTGTTTATTGTTGTCAATATTATTATTATTATTATTATTATTATTATTATTATTATTATTATTATTATTATTATTATTATTATTATTATTATTAGTTATGCCCAACTAGGGAGAGTGAACTTATTTTAGCACACTATTTCTTCTCAATATCTTTTCATCCATTGGCTGAGAGTTGGTTTCTTTTCGTTCTTCTGTCCATCCTGTAACTGTTTGTTGGTTTTCCAAAAACTTATGTTCCTTCTGTATTTTGTTCTATCTCGAATGGTTCCGTCATTAATACCAGTTTTCTGTAGGTCTTTGTTTATTTCCAGTAGTCTATTGTTGTTTTTCAGGGATAGTGGTAGGTTTCTTTTAGCTTATTGTTATCCATTCTCGCCTTCTGATTATATCTGTGATTTTTCTGTGATTTGATCCATTTTCCGTTGTTTCATTTTCATCCATTTTTAATTCCATTTTTTGTATTTTGGTCTTAGAATGTTTCTGAAGATGTTTCATTCTTGTGCTTTAGTTATAACACCGCATTAACACATGGGAGAATTTCGGTAACAAAGGGATGGGAAAGCATTAAGGTGGGGAAGGAAGTGGCTGTGGCGTTTATTAAGGTACACCTTTACCTGGTGTGAATATAGGAAACCACAAAAATCTATTTTCAGAAATGCCGACGGTGGAACTCGAACCCACCTCAATGTTTATTATTATTCAAATACCGCCGGACTGAGGCAGAATCGAACCTGCCAAGTTGGAATCAGAAGGCCAACGCCTCAACAATCTAGAGCCACTCAGCCCCGCTTCCTTTGATTGGAAGGGAACTTGAATAGATTAAACAAATGACAAAAACTCACTGGGTCAGCTATAACGGCATGGAGGTTCACTGCATGACACTGTACTAGTGTACAGTAATAGAACACAGATCGTTTCACCCATCGCTCAGTTCTAGCCCTCCTGATTCTTAACATTCTCCAAGTTGTTATGACAAATTTCAGCGATATGTCTTGGAAACGTGCTGTACTTTAGGAAACCGTTTTACACGATGTCTATACGCAGACCAATTATCCCATATACTGTATATTCAAATAGTAAGAGATTAATATTAATCATTTATAATTTTTCTTTGGATTTTTACTTACTCAAATACGTATTATAAACCGCTTTATGCGTTAATATTGCTGTCAAGTTGGTTTTATGCCTACTGGCTGATCCTTCAAGACTTCGGGCCAGCCACAGAAACAGTCTGTTTTGAAGAGGTAGGAAGGCAGGTCTTCTCATGGAAAACGATGTATGGCAACCTCTCCGTTGTATTCATAGGATAAAGCTAAAATTTAATAAAATCGTACCTCACACCGTGTACACTACTTCGCCTAGAATTCTGTATACAATGTAGAATTCCACAGCTAAGCACGGATACATCAGCTAGTACTGTATATAAAGAGAGCCTGTGAGTTTGTTTGTATGTAACTGGTAATCCCAGGAACTACTGGACCGAGCTCGATAGCTGCAGTCGCTTAAGTGCGGCCAGTATCCAGTATTCGGGAGATAGTAGGTTCGAACCCCACTGTCGACAGCCCTGAAAATGGTTTTCCGTGGTTTCCCAATTTCACACCAGGCTGTACCTTAATTAAGGCCACGGCCGCTTCCTTCCCACTCCTAGCCCTTTCCTGTCCCATCGTCGCCATAAGACCTATCTGTGTCGGTGCGACGTAAAGCAAGTTGTAAAAAAAAAAAAAAAAAAAACTAGGAACTACTGGACAATTTTTAAATTTATTTCACTATTTGGTGTGGGTTACTGTAGTCACATCCTAGTTCGTGAACCATGGGCAACGGCTCAGTGGCATCGTAAGTGGTCCTGAGAGTCGGGATACCAGTTGCTATGGAATGGGAGTGGGCATCTTGGACATATTCTGAGTCATGGCCTTCCTTGTGCTCAGGCGGCTAGGACTATACAATTCACCGGTGGTCCATAACTCGTTAGAGGAGAGATGCTCACTTGGACTATGTGCAAGTAGGGTAGCATCCTGCTTCATGAATTTACCGTGCTCAGAACAGTTTAAGCAAGCCTCGGACAGAGGTTTGCAGACTGAACGCTGAAAGGCATAAAAGTCTATAATGATAATGTATGTATGTATGTATGTATGTATGTATGTATGTATGTATGTATGTATGTATGTATGTATGTATGTATGTATGTATGTATGTAAAATATATTATTATTCCAAGTAACATATACTATAAATCATCCCTGAATATCAAAGTGTTCCGGGAGAACCATGATTTAAGGAAAATATGACAGCAATAATAAATCTCACAGTATGTTTGTTTGTCCGTCAGTGTTTTTTCGCGTAAAACCAATTTAACCGATGGAGCTGAAATGTGGCAGGCATAAAGCTGATACCATTGGTTAACACAGAGGCTACATACTATCATGATATCTTTTAAGTGGACCATGTATCAAAAGAAAATTTGAAGCAAGGCAGAGGAAAACCTACCATTTGGACCCTTAAAATCGAATACGTAGACTAAACGGTTAGTCCTATAGAACAATGAAGTGGACCAAGTGTACATGAAATTCGATTTCCCAGAATAAAGTTTGTATGAATTTTCTTCGTATCTTCAATAATTTTCGAGAAAAAAGAAGATTTGCTCTCTTTTGGCACATGATTAATCCTTGGGGTCTTTGTCTTGGTTTCTTTCACGTAAAAACTGTCCGGCTCTGTGGCTAAATGGTTAGCGTGATGGCCTTTTGTCACAGGGGTCACAGGTTCGATTCCCGGCAGGGTCGGAAATTTTAACCTTATTTGGTTAATTTCGCTGGCACGGGGGCTGGGTGTAAGTGTCGTTTTCATCATTTTATCCTCTCATCACGACGTGCAGGTTGCCTACGGGAGTCAAATCAAAAGACCTGCATCTGGCGAGCCGAACTTGTCCTCGGACACTCCCGGCACTAAAAAAGCCATACGCCATCTCTTTTTTTTTTTTTACGTAAAAATTATTTGACGGGCCGTTGTCAAAGTAGGCAAGCATGCAACTGGAATCTTTGGCTAACATATAGACTACTTACTATTGCAGTGTATTTTAAGGTGTCCCTGCAGAGAAATAAAATGCGAAGCATGTTATATGGGACCCTTAAAAGTAAATATCTCACTAAATGGTTAGTCCTATTAAATAATGGACTCAGGAAGTATTCCTAAAATTGGATTTCTTAGAAAAAAAGACTTTCTAAGAATTTCCTTCGTAATTCGAATAGTATTCCAGAAAACGATGATTTTGTGTTTAACTGTCGCGCTACTTTTTAAGCTGACAAGAGAATGTGAAGCAAATCAGATGAAAACGTACTCCTGGAAAACTTGAAATGGAATAAGCAGTCTGAACGGTTAATCCTATTAAATATTAGAGAAGACCACGTATACTTAAATTTCGATTTGCTAGAAACAAGTTTATATGAATTTTCTTCGTAACTCCAAAAATTTCCGAGAAAATAATGTTTTCCTGTGTTTTAGCGTGCCGGCCCCGTGATGTAGGGGTAGCGTGCCTGTCTCTCGCACGGAGGCCCCGGATTTGTTTCCCGGCCAGGTCAGGGATTTCTATCTCGACCCGAGGACTGATTCGAGGTCCACTCAGCCTACGTGATTAGAATTGAGAAGCTATCTGACGGTGAGATGGCGGCCCCGGTCTCGAAAGCCCAGAATAACGGCTGAGAGGATGCGTCATGCTGATCACACGACCCCTCGTAATCTGCAGGCCTTCGGGCTGAGCAGCGGTCGCTGGGCAGGTAAGGCCCTTTCAAAGGCTTTAAGTGCCGTGGGATTTGGTTTGGTTTTGTATTCTAGCGTATACTTTTGAAGGTTCTAGGGTGATATCCTTACATTGAACGAATAAAATAAGCCACATTCCTGTATGATTCACGTCGCCCACTCACGCTCACACATATTTTTTTACCTTTCGCAGTAACCAAATTCAAACTATTTACAACTGACTCCACTTCAAGTTGAGGACCGTATACTTGCCTTTGATTGGCAAGGAACATGAACAGATTAAACAAGAACAGGAACTCACTAGGTCAGCTATCACGGCATGGAAGTTAACTGCAAGGTACTGCACTAATATAACATAACAGAGCTCGTTTTACCTCTTGCTCAGTCACAGCCTTCCTGATTCTTATTATTCTCCAAGTTGTTATCATAAATTTTGGCGATATGTCATGTAAACATATTTTTCTTTGGAGAACCGTTTTACACGATATCTATACGCAGGCCAATTATCCCATATATGAGACCCTTAAAAGTAAATACCTGACTAAATGGTTAGTCCTATTAAATAATGGAGTCAGGGAGTATCCTTAAAATTCGATTTCTTAGAAAAAGACATTCTAAAAATTTCCTTCGTAATTCGAATAGTATTCCAGAATTTGTACTAACGCAGATACGTTTCTAAAAACAGTTTTATTGCGTTAATTTTGCTGTCATGTTAATTTTCTGTCCATTGGAAGATCTGTTAGGACTTTGTGGAAACCACAGAGACAGCCTCTGTGAGAATATAAAAGGCAGGTGGAGAGTGAGTGTCTGTCATTATAATGAAAACTGCCCAAACTCTATTGTGACTGGCAAGTTTACTCACAATGTGTACAATCCTTCTTCTAGCATTCTGTATACAATGTAGAATTACGTAGCGAAGAACGGGTATATTAGCTAGTTACACTAATAATTATACTAGTCGTCGCGTAACTGTGCGCGGATATACAAAATATTATCCGCATCCGCAAATTGTTATCCGCGGTTATTGTAACTATTAACTACAGTATATAACACACACGGTATTGAAACGGATAGATCTCTTAATATAATACAATAGACCTGATAACTGGCATCAGACCACCACAGTCACAGGTTCTTGAGGGATTTTCTCTTGCGACAATCACCGACGTACTGACCTACGTTCCTTCCTTCCTTCCTTCCTTCCTTCCTTCCTTCCTTCCTTCCTTCCTTCTTTCCTTCCTTCCATTAATTAGGGGCAGGAGCCAGTTAGGTTTACGTCAGATTTACGGGTCACCTAACGACAAGCAAATATAAGAATATACCTGGGTGAAAATAAATAAACTTCATTATCCGCATCCGCGAATTGTTATCCGCGGGTACTGTAAATGTTATCAGCAAAATTATCTGCACTGCTATACAGTTTTCATCCGCCAAGACAGTAACTTCGCGGATATCCGCGGATATGCGCATCCGTGTAGGGCTCTACCCATATACTGTATATTTCAATAATAAAATGAATTAATCATTAATAATGTTTCCTTTGAATTTGTACTAACCTAGATAAGTTTTTAAAAACAGCTTTATTGCGTTAATTTTGCTATCATGTTAAATTTTTGTCCATTAGAAGATACGTTAGGACTTCGTGAAAACCACAGATACAGCATTTGTGAGAATATAAAAAGGCAGGTGGAGAGTGAGTGTCTGTCATTATAATGAAAACTGCCCAAATTGATTTTGACTGGCAGTAGGTAAGGAGTTCTGTCATCATAATTAAAACTCCTCAACTTTATTGTGACTGGCAATAGGCAAGGGTACTTGTCATTACAATGAGAACTCCCTAACCCGGTCTTCACATGAGAAACAACGGATGTTGACCTGCCCCATGTGTTTCTGAACTATACAATTTAATAAAAACTTACTCACAATGTGTACAATCCTTCTCCTAGTATTCTGTATACAATGTAGAATTCCGTAGCGAAGAACGGGTATATCAGCCAGTTACACTAATACTAGTTATCACGTACCTGTTTCTTTAACATTATCTGCCAGTATATTAATCCATTCGAGTATCATTCTCATTCCACTGTTCGGAGTACAGATCGACAATCTTTTTATTATTTTGTCAAGTTTACTTACAACTACAGCCAATGCCATAATTCCAGGATGGACTCCATAAATTTCTGCTTCATACAATACGGTAACTTTGCTAGAGCTACTGAAACATGCTTTTGTTCGACTTTATGTTCATGGTTTGGCGTCTTTCTAACCAAAATATTTATACTAGCCAAAGTACTTGCTTTATTTTCCTCTCTTGTCAGCTCCACCCATGTGCCATTGCTACTTATTACTGTCCCTACGCATTCAATGTTTTAACAACTTCGGTTTCGTCTTCCTTATCCACCACTGTTCAATCTTTGAGAGAATGTCGCCCCTTTAACACACTATAACTCTATTTTTCCTGTTTATATTCCACTCTTTACAAGAATTGTTTATATCATTAACACTGTTTTCATCCTGACAAGTATTAATGTGAGTAGAATAATATCGTCCGTGAAGATCAGACACGAAATATCTTGGTTCTCGAACATGAGGAAGCTCCTTTCTCGCAGCCGTCCGATTGGAAGCTATCTTTAATTAGTATAATAATAATAATGACAGTCTACGACCCTGTCTGAGACCCCTTCTTTCTGATAGAAAAATTAAATTCCAAATATATATTTTAAATTGATCTTATCAGTTTCCTTCATATTCCGACTTGCCTCAACTGAAATATCGTCTCTTCTCCGAATTAAAAACTTTCTCTAAATCCATTGGTTCATACATAAAATTTGGTAGAGATACTGAATTAAATGTTTTGATCTGTATGCTGATTATACTGCTGGGGTGCTCTTAGTAATAAGGACCACTAACATTATGAAAAAATCAACATATTAGGATCATTGCAGTTGTAAATAACATAAGCAAGGAAAAGGATCCTCTCAACGATTGTTATAGAAGTCTCTGATGGTATACAGGAAATACCACGGCCATAATCGAAACCCCATCCTAGACAGAAAATTGGAAAGTAGCTGATCTCTTGAGAAATTAGTATTTCCGTTTAGAAACGATGAGTATTTTAATACACTGGACCGCATGAATGAAACACGGTTGTCCACTGACTGGGGAGAGGGTATTCATTTATCGTAATCATAACTGGTACACGCATTTCCTCTTTCAAAGTCTTTCATTCTTTGGAGTATTTATCCATTTTAGATTTTTCTAACATTATACTGCCACTTGTCCTCATTTTATCTCTGAGTCGGAAAACATATCGTAGGAGTTTGACACTGTGAAACAGATAGGACGAATGACGAGAACCAAAGCTGGACAATGTTCCCGCTCTGTGTTTGCTAAGCCCGTTTCAACAGTTTTAGGTTTATTAAGGTTCCCGTATATCACTCTAACATTTTCTTCACCTAGCCAACGTAATTACCCTGGTTTGGTGAAGGCGACCATGTAACTTTGCAAGCGTGATGCACCATGAATCCAAGAGTTCTGCAGGATCATTTATAGCGCCTTCCTTCAACATTTTCTTCTCCTAGCGAATGTAATGTCCCTAATTTGGTGATGGCGACCATGTAAACATGCATGCGTGATGCACCATGTATCTAAGGTTATTCCCATTCTAATAGAATCCCTATATGGCTGAACTCCTTTCCTTAGCCATACATAAGTCTCTTGACCGTACGTCCAGTTGTTTGGACTAGATTGCTTTGCGTTTTGTCCACTGCTCCTCCCACACAGGTACACAGGAATTTGACTGATCTATTCCGTGATTGAGCAATCAATATCAACTTGTCCTTAGAGGTGTATTTTATTATTTCAGTGAGTGTTTGATTGTTTCCTTATTGTTAGGAATGTTGTAGAATTTGATCCTCATAATGTCCACTACAAACACACGAATTTATAGACAACACTTCATGGTCTCGATAGGAAATCAAGATTGCTAATAGCCCACCTTATTTCGACTTAATTCGTGAGTAGAATATCTGTTGGCCTTTCCAGGTGCTGCAGGTGGCCGGCTAAAGCTTTTAACAGGACATTCCAGCTCCCAGTGCCTGACCTTTGTGCGATTATTTGCCGAGCCGCTCACTCTTCAAGACATTAAGTTAAAAGATGTGTCGCAAGCCGTAACTGACATGAGAGGCAAAGAATATAAGCGATCCCAAACCGCTATACTTAGCAGTCGGTTTGTTCTGTGAAGGAATCTACAGTTGGTCTGAGTGCATTATTTCTGATGAGCTAGTCATAATGAGTTTCGTAATTGTCAGTCGGTCAACGCCATCAAACTTCGGAATCAAAATAATGTTTATGCATATAAGTGTAAAAATGTTTGCCTGCATCCTTGTTTTCTACTTATTTTAAATTTGAATATGCGAAACATTATTCAGTCTAAACGTTACGTAAAATATCATATCATATAATAATAATAATAATAATAATAATAATAATAATAATAATAATAATAATAATAATAATAATGGCCGCCTCTGTGGTGTAGTGGTTAGCGTGATTAGCTGCCACCCCCGGAGGTCCGGGTTCGATTCCCGGCTCTGCCACGAAATTTGAAAAGTGGTACGAGGGCTGGAACGGGGTCCACTCAGCCTCGGGAGGTCAACTGAGTAGAGGTGGGTTCGATTCCCACCTCAGCCATCCTCGAAGTGGTTTTCCGTGGTTTCCCACTTCTCCTCCAGGCGAATGCCGGGATGGTACCTAACTTAAGGCCACGGCCGCTTCCTTCCCTCTTCCTTGCCTATCCCTTCCAATCTTCCCATCCCTCCACAAGGCCCCTGTTCAGCATAGCAGGTGAGGCCGCCTGGGCGAGCTACTGGTCATACTCCCCAGTTGTATCCCCCGACCAAGAGTCTGAAGCTCCAGGACACTGCCCTTGAGGCGGTAGAGGTGGGATCCCTCGCTAAGTCCGAGGGAAAAACCGAACCTGGAGGGTAAACAGATGATGATGATGATAATAATAATAATAGTTTGACGTCCCAATATGTTCAAAGATTAGGACATTCTACGATATATTAGTCTGCTAATTTCGTCATGGCTTCACGAATTATTCTTGCTGTTTAATATAATCAGCTCCCCAGAGCCACACAGCTTCTAAGACGTGATATAGTAATCACGGAATTCGAGAGCCCATTCTTTACTTCTTTCCTATTAAACCTCACTCAGTCGACGTTCTTTACCTTCTGATCCGGTGATGTCTTGGAAGTTTTTCACTTTTCTGGCCTTCACAGTCTTTCCCTTTCCTTAACCAAATCTATATAAATAAAATTGTAGGGGGTCCGCTGTCTGTAATTTATTTTGTTTTGCCAATTTTTCAGGTATTTATCCGTTTTAGGTCAACTCAAGACCGAATCGGTGGTTTTTACGTTTCGTGTCTGTTTGTCTGTTTGTCTGTCTGTTTGTCTGTTCCACCATCACGTCGAAACTGCTGGATAGATCTCAACCAAACTTCATATTTAGAGTATGCTCATCCCGGGGAAGGTTTCGATATGCATATCGTTTTAAAATCTTTGAATACTCGGGGGTTTATAGGAAAACCAGAATGGTTTTTCCACCATCACTCGAAACGGCTGGATAGATCTCAACCAAACCTCATATTCAGAGTATACTCATCCCGGGGAAGGTTTCTATATGCATATCATTTTAAAATCTTTGAATATACGGGGGGTTTATAGGAAAACCTGAACGGTTGTTCCACCCTCACGTCGAAACGGTTGGATAGATCTCAACCAAACTTCATATTTAGAGTATACTCATCCCGGGGAAGGTTTCTGTATGCACATCATTTTAAAATCTCTGAATAAACGGGGGATTTATAGGAAAACCAGAATGGTTTTCCTCCATTTTCTCTTATACTATTGATTTTCTGTAAACTTCGTTTACCGTACGTGAAACGTCTCTTCATTATAAACAACTTTCGTTATGTTCATAATTTACCTTACTCTTCACATGACGGAGAAATTTACAATTTTACGCTGGTATCATGCTCTGCATTGAGTGACCGACAGACCGACAACGAACCTACAGGTTACCATGGCAACGTCTCTGACTGCATGCCAGCAGGGAATTAACGTATTGCCATTTTCCTCATCATGCTTTTAAATTCGTGGTTGTTCCTTGGGTAGAAGGCAAGAGAGGCGTCAATCGGCCTATCTGCGGGATATTGGCGGAATATCGTTGGATGTTATAACTGCCCTCAAATAGATTAAGTAATAACACCATTATTCATCTTCTTATTATTTGTTTACCTAAGAATCACTGGACCTAAATTTCTCCTCTGTTACCGCTTTATTATATCCATAACTCACACTAGCATAATTTATTGAGGGGCATTTGATTTTCCAATACATTCACTTGGCATTTACATATTTGTCGTTATCCGGCTGTCCTCAGTTATAATCCATTTTCTATTACTTTCAACTTTCTTAACTGTATTATTTCTTCCTTAATTACGCCGTATGTACGCGAGTGCTACAAACTACTGGATGTATTTCCATCAAGACTCATATTTAGAATACACCTGTCCTTGATAGGTTTTAGGGCAAATATTGTTTCTAAATCCCTGAACTGACTGGGTGTTTATACGAAACCGAAACAGTGATTTTGCACTTCCACAAAATATACACAACCAAACTAATGGAAATCTACCTACCTTGGTAGAAATTAATTTCTAAACCTTTTTTCTCATGAGCATCATTTCGATACGAGGATTAATAAGGGAGATATCATTAACGGACCGTTTTTCTGTACAAGTCCCATCGGACTTGACTCACGAGCGGGTGCGTGTAAAGCGTATTCCTTACAACTTGAAAACTACTGAAGACATTCGAACCAAAATTTATATTTAGCATCCACCTGTCCAAAGGTATGTTTTAAACGTAAATAACATTTCATGTTCCGGAATGGACTGGCGGTTTATAGGGAACACCAATGGTGATTTTACTCTTCCACAATATATGCAGAACAAGACCAACCTGACTGGAAATCGACCAAACGTGATGGAATTCCACCTCTAAACCTTTTTTAATTTTTTCATGTGCATTTTTTCGTCAGGAGGATTAATAAGGGAGATATCATGAATGGTCACTTTTGCAGGTTACATCCAGCGGACATAGCCCAAAAGGTGTTTTACATGGAGCAGATTCCTTATCTATATAAATCAAATCGTAACGACTGTGTGCCTCTACAATGACTATTTTGGCGAAATTTTCGTACAGCTATCCATAATTTTTGGTTTAGTTTCCTAAAAGTCCTAATTTTTACACGCCTCGCCAAAATCCACATTGCGGCATAATCTGCCAGAAGAAAAAGAAGAGAATTGAAATTTGACTAAATTATACGTTTTAGCCTGTAACGAACGGAAAACATCCTAGATCATTAAATTTTTCACTTTTTATCCCCGAAGAATATCGAAATATGCAGGCAATTTTAATGATGGTGCAGACCTTCGGAAATTCCTATCACATAACGGATTGCACAATCTCCGTTCAATTTGGAATGATCTACAACGTTGGTCTTATGACTTTTTGCCGTATCTTTATCCCTTTTACGTTTGATTTTTCTCTTTAATCGATGTTAAGTCAATTTGGAATTTTCACATGCATAATTCATACTTTCAATTACTTATATGAAATACAGAATCATCAAACTCTTCACGAAAATTGGCCCACCCAGTAGCCATGTATGAGCCAAATGCTATGTATGTAGCTGTCACATAATTATCCGAAAAGTAATGTAATGTGAGATAATCTTACAAAACCTTTACCCTGTTCCACGTTTCTAACTCAATCTGACCCGAGAGTGGTTGACATATCATAGGACCAGCCATTTAGGCCACTAAATCCGACGTGTCTTATGGTATAATCCTTTGTCGATATGACGTACGTTTAGTAGCAGTTAATCTGTAAATGAAGGTCTTCAATATTGTAAACACGCATATACTTTCGTATGTCGATCTATATATATTCACTGATGTCGATTTTTTGCGATCGAGAAAGGGTGGGTATGCTATTGTAATCAGTACTCCCCACACCGACTTTGACTGGCAGTAGGAAAGGGTTCCTTCTCCAACTCCTGTGTAACTGGCAGTAGTAAGGAAGGCCTACCATTGTAATGAATAGTTCACTTCTCGATTTGACTTGCAGAAGGCAAGTGAGCATGCAGTTTTGTTTAAAACTCCCCTACCCGATTGTGTTTGGCAGTAGGCAAGGGTGCCCGCCATTATAAAGAAATGTCCTCATCTAAAATGTGACTGGCATTAGGCATAGTGGCCTGCTATTTTGATGGAAACTCACCAACTTGGTGTGACTGGCAGTAAGCTGGCTGGCAGTAGGAAAATGGGCCTGGCATTATAATGATAACTGCACAACTCAATTTCGAGTGATAGTAGGGTAATTTCCTACCATTATAATAGAAACTCCTCAACTGTAATCTGTCTGGAAGTAGGAAAGGGGGGCTGCCATTTTAACGAAAACTCCCCAAATCGATTCTGTCCGCGTAGTAGGCAATGGGGCCTGCAATTATAATGTAAACTTCCCAACTCGATTGTGAATGGCAGTAGGCAAGTGAGCCTGCCGTTATATCACAAATCCGTAACAAACACTTTACATTGGAAACAACGTACGGGGACCTCCCCATGCTCTTTCTCGGATAACGCTAAGAGACATGCAATTTTAAAACAATCTTATTTACTGCATGTACACGATTTACTTCGATATTCGAATACAATGTAGAATACCGTAGCGAAGCACGGGTACATTCGCTAGTCTTCAATAATGCCATTGCTACACCTTCTTTCTCCTAGATTTGATGTTCATGGAGCCTGATTATCTTCTTATTTTTTGTTTATTACTTGCAGTCTGTTTAACATCGCACTAGCATCTCTTCTGTTTAAATTTCGCCAAATTATTCGTCTCGCACCAAGGGCGCCCGTAGGACAGTTTGCTGGGCGAGGGGGTGGGGGGGGGGGGAGAGGGGGCTAGACCTGGGGTATGTAGTATTTTTAATATTTTGGAAGATGAATGGCGACTTATACATCACGGTAGAATACCACACACGGTTTTTTCTAGCACTTCTACGTATTACCGATTTTTAAACCATTTTCTTGCAAGAAAAACACCATTCGATTCAGTACATCTCCATAATAGTTCGCTATGTCCGGCTCCATGGCGAAATGGTTAGCATGCTGGCCTTTGGTCACAGGGGTCCTGGGTTCGATTCCCGGCAAGGTTGGGAATTTTAACCATAATTGGTTAATTTCGCTGGCACGGGGGCTGGGTGTATATGTCGTCTTCATCATCATTTCATCCTCATCACGACGTGCAGGTCGCATACGGGAGTCAAATCAAAAGACCTGCATCTGGCGTGCCGAGCTTGTCCTCGGACACTCCCGGCACTAAAATCCATACGGCATTTCATTTCATATTTCGTTATAGGTGAAAAGCCTTTGTATAAAATATTATAATTGTGTTCTCTGTTCTGATGTGTGTATCCGTATTTAATTAGAGCTAGAACTCGCTGGAAAGTGGATGTAACCCACAGCAGTTGATATAAGTTTACATTTATTTACTGTTAATTACAAGTAGTAGGCCTATTCCTTTTTTTACAATTGTATTTTCGTCACACCGACACATACAGGTCTTATTGCGGCGATGATACGGGAACGGTCTGTGAGTAGGAAAGAATCGAGCTTGGTCTTGATGCATTTGCCTGGTGTGAAAGTGGGAAACCACGTAAAACCCTCTTCATGGCTGCCGACAGTGGGATTAGAACCCACCATCTCCCGAATGCAAGCTGACAGCTCCGTAACCATAACTGGGGGGCCACTCACTCAGTTCAAGTAGTATGATAGGTCCCTTTATCAGTAACTGCCTGTCACTACAACTCAAATTGATCAGTTAGTATAAGATAATAACTAAGAAGAATATACCTAAACGATCTTAGGATACATTTTCACAATGAAAAAAATCAAAATTAAAACTTAACACCGAACATACAGCAGATAACTATGGATTCGTGATTTTCTAAAAATTTCAGGGACTTACAACAGTGGGAAAATCATGGAAAAGCATTCTAGTTCAAGCCTCCTCTCAGTTAACTCATAGACTCCTCAGTACGTTCGTCATAACAGGACCCCCAATTGAATTCATACATTTACCAACTCAGTTGATGGTGATTCATCCGTCGGATAGGGACTTCATGAGGTTAGTTGGCCCTTTGGTGCTATTCGGCAGAGGTAGGCTATGTGCCGTTACCGGGATTCGCCCTCTTCCTAGCACAATATAATCATCACCACACACCTGACGTGCAGGACGCCCGTAGGAGTCACATAGAAAAACCTGCACCAAGTCCCTGCGGAGGCCACACGCCATCATATCGTCAACTACATAGTATTTATACTCTCTTCATTGGAAATTATGTCCAGATCCATCTCTGCACTGTATCGTTTGGAATAGGCTAGATCAAGTTTGTTGTTTTCATACGTTTGCCTTAGTGCCAATTTTGACTTTGCCGGCCATTTTAATGTAGCTAGTCTCGAAGATGAATAGTGTGAAAGTTTCGTTCCTAGCGTAAATTGTTATGTAAAAGTGCATTCTGGCTCGGTGTGGAAAGCAACGGGAGGTTCATCTTTCCTTATTTCTCTAGTACACCACTTCACTGAGCTCAACCTAACTCGATAGCTGTGGTTGCTTAAGTGCGGCCAGTATCCACTATTCGGGAGATAGTGGGTTCGAATCCCACAGTCGGCAGCCCTGAAGATGTTTTCCGTGGTTTCCCATTTTCACACCAGGCGAATGCTGCGGCTGTACCTTAATTAAGGCCACGGCCGATTCCTTCCCACTCGTAGACCTTTCCTGTCCTATCGTCGCCATAAGACCTGTCTGTGTCGGAGCGACGTAAAGCAACTTGTAGAAAAAAAATCTGTGAGCTCAGGTTGTCCATGATAACTGTTTGGAATCCAACCTGCCCTCGGGCGGAGGTCTCGAACTACAAAGTAAATTAAGATAAAATGGAGATGTGCAGAATTTATAAAAGAAAAGGCTTTCCTTAAAACAGTTCTCTTCACTTTGACTGACGCTGGTGATTTCAGTATCGATGTATAAACACACGAGTGTCCCCATTACAGTCTCATCTGAGCGAGGGATGAGTGTGTTATTAATTAACTCACCCCTGACAATTATTTCTGCATTAGGACGCGTTCCATTAATTGAACATTGCGATGAATTTTGATTCCGTGTTGAGCACAGAATTTATGAAAGAGCAGTGACTTGACAGCAAATATGAAGCTTTTAATTCAGGATGAAGGTAGCAAACTATCAAGTAAGGTAACCTAAGCGGTTTTCACTAGTGGGAAATCGAAATGAAACAGGACCAGAAAATCGCGTTCCTGCGAATGACTGCCTAGTAATATTCTCAATTAAATTTTCTCCACTCTGAAATGAGACGTGATTGGTTGACCACATTGCATTGTTTCCTCCAGTATATGGCTAGCTTCTCTCTTTCATCTTCCCTAGGCTACTTTTCTTCATCAACTTCTATGCTCATGTGACGTCGAAGATACTAGGTTTGCGAGTCCTCGCGATTCTTTCGTACTTCCGTCTCTCACAGTTAGCCGATACTCTCAAACGTCGAAGGGTCGAGACAGTCCTCTTAAAAAAGACCAATAAATCCATTGTCTATTGATGCCTCCTTATCATTACCCCGAACCACGTGTATCTTTCTTCTAGCCGGTAAGTAGGCGATGATTTTTTTATATTACACTTACGAAAATGGAAATTGCAACACCATGAAGGCATTGGTCGTTTGTGTTGATTTTCAAGATATGTAACGATGCCATGTAGGTATGTAAACGATCAACAACGATTGGATTGTTGCTACAGGTCTCCCCCCGTGATTGGTCGCGGAGGAATCAACTCCAGTATACGGACTCCGGTGTAGCGTAGTTGATTTGCAGTCTGTGCAGTGAAGTGCCTCGACGACAGAGAAGAGCACGCTATCAACAACTGTCGCCGTTTGAGAGGGCTCGGATAATTGTGCTGTGTGAGGCTGGATTATCTCTAAGGAATGTCGCTGCACGTGTTGGCCAACAAACAGTTGGTACTCGCCTGCATGCAGCTGGCTTACGAGCCCGCGTCCCTGCAGAAGGTGTTCCATTGACCCCACAACAGCGACGTGTAAGGCTGGCCTGGTGTCGAGAAAGATCGACGTGGGTCGACGAATGGCATAGGGTCGTCTTTAGTGATGAATCGCGCTTCTGTCTTGCCCGCAGTGATCGCCGGAATCGTGTGCGCCGAACTACCGGGGAGAGGGGCCGCCCAGATCTTATTGTCGAGAGGCACACAGGGCCAACACCAAGCATAATGGTCTGGGGAGCTATTGGCTTTAATGTCAAATCACAATTAGTGCTTGTTGAGGGCACTACGACTGCTCGACAGTACGTTGATAGGGTACTCAATCCAGTGGTTGTCCCTATGATGGCGAACATTGCTAATGGGATGTTTCAGCAGGACAATGCCCGGGTTCACACTGCACGCATCTCCAGAGAAGCTCTCCACGACATCACAACCTTAGAATGGCCCGCCAGATCCCCGGACCTCAGTCCTATTGAGCATGTGTGGGACATGATGGGTCGACAACTGGCCAACCGTCCTCAGCCACCCACAACTCTGGAACAACTGACCCGTGCATTGCAGCAAGCATGGGCCACAATTCCTCAGGAAGCGATCCAGGGCCTTATTGACTCCATGCCTCAACGAATTCATCAATGTATTGCAGCTCGTGGTGGGCACATCCTGCATGTTCAATTGCAGCAATGTAGCACCAGTCTTTCTGTGTGTTGCAATTTCCATTTTCTTCAGTGTATATTAATCCTCCATCTACTCTTGTATTCACCCAAGTTCGAAAGACAAGCAACGTAGCTCGGGGAAAATCTTCATAGAATACATCTGTGCTAGCATACCAAACGTGTCCAATAAACTAAGACAGACTGGATGTCTTGTGAGTAACAGAACTTAATACAAAATGTAGGATACGGTATTATTATTATCATAATCATCTAAGTATAAAATTCAGAAAAATATAATCGTTATGAATACTCGCGAATGTAGCAGGTTAACAAATGATAATTCAGGCTTAATGAAGATTACATTATTACTTTTAAATATCGTTACATTTAATATTTTATCACTTAGAGAAAATTCATTAAACTGCCATAACTCTAAGAGGGTAGGAAAAGGAAATAATGACAAGTGTTTCGTTATGACAGCCTACACCAAAAATGAGTACCAGGTTAATTCTTGAGGCAAAGGTGGCCGGGCGTACCCCATCAAATGGCGAGGTTAAGGATAGTGGAAGCCTTTACCTTCCATCCCTCCAAGGGCCGTCATGGCCTGTACGGAGATGACTTTGATTTTTATTTTGCTATTTCTTTATGAAGTAAACTTGTTCAACTTTATTAGTATCGAAATCTCAAATGCTATAATTTGTTGAGATTTTCTAAATGACTCGAGTGAACTGCAGTTGTTGTCTTTAGCCGTTTGTTCCACAGACAAAGTAATTCTGACATTTGTTGAAAAGACTATTCCGTTTACTTTAAGGTTAGATTCCCAAACTCGTTATTTAAATAAATACGTAGTATATAACAATCTGATTTACTTCGCAGTGGTGGTGGTGGTGATTATTCTTTTAAGAGGAAGTAGAACTAGGCAACCATCCTCTATACAACACTCATCAGAGAGAGAAA
This sequence comes from Anabrus simplex, assembly GCF_040414725.1. Lineage (NCBI taxonomy): Eukaryota > Metazoa > Arthropoda > Insecta > Orthoptera > Tettigoniidae > Anabrus > Anabrus simplex. The sequence goes on from NC_090265.1 coordinate 449,907,593, forward strand.
TGGAAGGGATCCGACACTTCGAAAAATGAAGATATCGCCAAGAGGAAGACAAGAACCACGAAGGGCGTGAACATGAAAGACACCCTAGGCCTCCATACGTAATACAGTCGTGGTCGGAAAAGAACAAGAGTTGACCGAGGGAGGTCGGAGAGGATAGATGAAAGTGAGGAGTCTGGCACAAGTAAGTGGAAGCAATTTTACGACTCAGATAATGGCCCCGTGGTCGCCAACTCACGCTCAAAATTACAGAGCCCCCGGGCTCCCTTTTAGTCGCCTCTCACGACAGGAGGGGATACTGTGTGTGTTATTCTACCACCCCCACACACAGGGGGGCTTTACGTCGCACCGACACAGACAGGTCTTATGGCAACGATGGGATAGCAAAGAACTAGGAATGGGAAGGAAGCGACCGTGGCTTTGATTAAGATACAGCTCCAGCAGTTGCCTGCTGTGAAAATGGAAAACCATTGAAAAAAATTTCAGGGCTGCCGACAGTGGGTTTCGAACCCACTATCTGACGGCCACTTCATCATCATAATTATCTAAAGTCTTCGCCTTGTCGCTGCAACCATTGATCTCTTCCCTCTGCGATCCTTTTCATCTCTCCATAACCTTGGCATCCCATCATCTCAACTACCTCTTCAATGATCTTCTTCCGTGGTTTCCCTCTGCCTTTCTTTCCCATCACCTTGCCTTCGAACAAGTTCTTTATGAAGTTATTATTGACGGCCACTTGCTGGGTGTATTTCCAAATATTGTACTACAATCCCATGGAAGTCAGTTATTAAGAGATAATGGAGATAACTGACTGCTAGTGAATCCTGAAGTTTCACAGCTTCACCAACACTTCTCTAGTTCAACCACGACAAGCTTCAGTTTATTACATCAGAAGGCTTGGGCTGCAACAAAACAATTTTGTTGATGAAATATTGCTTAATTGAAAGTGGGGATCAAGTACGTGAAGCGCTGTCGTGTTTAAGTTATATCGCGGAAGTAGAGTCTGTAATGAAATATTAAGATGCGCGAGACCCATCGTTGAATTAAGTAATTTACCTCGCAGGTCAACAGCACCAGAGGTCATGGCCGGTGACGTCACAGTCACTAGCGCCGTGAGCTGACAATCAAACCAGTGGTACGCGTCGGCATGCGTCTGTTCACCTACTGTTCACCTCGAGACTCGACTCTTGAATCTTCTACTAAGGGGGCATTGGAAACGTTCATCATGCATACAGTTAACGAAGTTCTTTTCATTTTTCAATTACGATTACTAAGGGGTTATTGTAGCCACCAAAGGAAAGAAATGACGAAAATGTCACGTAGAGCCCAATCCTTTACAACAAGAACTTTGTGAACCTCTAAGGCCACACATCTAATTGCGTAAAAGTTTCTAGATTACCCTGAGTTATGCCACGCGCTTCACAAGTTATGCATTTATAAATGTTTAGAGAGTCACTCTAGATAATGAGCGATTCTGGGACGTAGTTTACTGTCTGATATAAACTATTAATCTTTGATACAGAAAAGACGACTATGAACCCACAATTCCATACCATAAAGAAATACAATATGTTAACATCTATTGAAGTACTGAATCTTATGGTTGGAGCTAGAGGCACGACAGTTAGATTTGCACAGTTCTGTAAGCTGTTCAGATTTGATAATATATTTATAAACATGGTAAACTACTCTAAAAATTAGTATAACAGTAATGAGTGGCGTGATGAAAAACTGAACTTTCACTTCTCGTACACATCTCTCTCTTCCCATTTCGATTATAAGACACGTATGTTTGGAATGATTTGTCTATTGAAAACCCTCCAGGTACAGGAAGCTGAATGGCATTTGCTGTTGAAAAAAATGTAGAATTTAACGATTGCATTAGTGGGATAAATATGCAAACATAAAAAGCAAACATTAAACATAAAACATAAAAAATGCAAAAAATAATGTAGGCCTATTGGTATTTCTTTGCATGGTGAATGCTACGCTAAAATGGGCTAGTGCTTCCCCTCGTTTCTCTCCCATTAGGACGCTGAGCGAGCTGTCGGAGTGGACTTGGTCCCTGTGAAGAGTTTGATATCATTCTACAGATGGTACATCAGGACTGATTTCTATTTAACCTTAACTATACGGTAGTTTATTATCTGTACACCGAGCAAGAGCGCTGTGCGGTTCGAGTTATGTAGCTGTAAGCTTGCATTCGGAATATGGTAGGTTCGAACCCGATCGTTGACAGCCCTTAAAATGGATTCCCATTGTTTCCAATGTTCACACCAGGCAAGTGCTGGGGCTGTACTTTAAGGCCACAGTGTTCACCTTGTCCTTTCCATCGTCACCAGAAGACTGTCTGAGTCGGTGCGAAGTAAAATCATTAACTAGTCCGGCCCCGCGGTGTAGGGGGCAGCGCGTCCGTCCCGGCCGGGTCAGGGTTTTTAATTGTACATGATTAATAAGCCGCCTCTGTGGTGTAGTGGTTAGCGTGATTAGCTGCCACCCCCGGAGGTCCGGGTTCGATTCCCGGCTCTGCCACGAAATTTGAAAAGTGGTACGAGGGCTGGAACGGGGTCTACTCAGCCTCGGGAGGTCAACTGAGTAGAGGTGGGTTCGATTCCCACCTCAGCCATCCTGGAAGTGGTTTTCCGTGGTTTCCCACTTCTCCTCCAGGCGAATGCCGGGATGGTTCCTAACTTAAGGCCACGGCCGCTTCCTTCCCTCTTCCTTGTCTATCCCTTCCAATCTTCCCATCCCTCCACAAGGCCCCTGTTCAGCTTAGCAGGTGAGGCCGCCTGGGCGAGGTACTGGTCATACTCCCCAGTTGTATCCCCCGACCAAGAGTCTGAAGCTCCAGGACACTGCCCTTGAGGCGGTAGAGGTGGGATCCCTCGCTGAGTCCGAGGGAAAAACCGAACCTGGAGGGTAAACAGATGATGATGATGATGATGACATGATTAATATCGCTGGCCTGGGGACTGGGTGTTTGTGTCGTCCTTAACGTTCCTTTCCTCACATTCAACACTTTACACTCCCGCCATTTCCAAATACACGCAGGTTCATAACATATGGTGCAAGGTAGGGGCAAAAGGTCGACGCCTCGAACAAATAGCATTTAAAAGAATCATTAAGTAGTAAGTCACCCCGCCTAATGCCCATGAGCATTAAGGCGTCAAGTCTCTACGGTCTGACACTGTGGTTAGCAGGTTCCAGTCCCTTTGGTGAAAAGAAATCACTATTAGATATTGGGCGGCAGCGTACGAGAGGTGGTGGATTACAATTTATAATGACTAGGGTACCGACAGCCTGGATTCAATTCCAACCACTCCACAGTATTCATATGGGGTGGGGGCGTATTATCTATTGATGATGATTCGTCCGTCGGATGGGGACGGTAAGCCTTGAAACCTTGGTGTTATTCGACAAGAATAGGCTAAGTGTCGACACCAGGTTTTACCCACTCCCTACCTTATTATCATCATAATATCACTCTCAGACGCGCAGGTCACCCACTAACTACTTTTCACGGTTTTTGGACACACCGAGGTTCCAGTAATTTGCTCCGCAGGAGCCAAGCTGGGCTCAGAAAGCCAGCGCTCTACCATCTGAGCTACTCAGCCCAACATTTTCCCCCATCAGATGTGGTTATGAAAGTGAGGTCCAAACTACCTAGCATATTGCAAAGTAACATCAACTGAAAGATTGTCACAGTAGTTACAACGCCTTGATGCCACACATGCCGCCGAAACGAAACTATTTTAGAGATTCGAAAGAAATTTTACAGCTCATCATAAGCAGTCGTGTGAATTGTTAGTGCAAAAACTAATGTGGAGCTCTGCATTACTCAGGTGTTTATTATTTGTTTCGAATGTGTACCATTAGTAGAGCACGTGGAATGTACTTATACCGAAATCGTGAAGTGTTTATAGGAAGAGTGTTTGCTAAAATATGGCACAGCTGTCAACAAAAGTCCGACTCGTTGGCTGAATGGTCAGCGTACCGGCCTTCTGTTCAGGGGGTCCCGGGTTCGCATCCCTGGCGGGTCGGAGATTTTAATCGCTTCTTATTAATTCTTCTGGCTCGGGGACTGGGGTTTGTGTCCGTCCCAACACTCTCCTCTTCATATTCACAAAACACAGCATACTACCAACCACCACAGAAACACGCAATAGTGATTACATCCCTTCATATAGGGTTGACGTTAGGAAGGGCATCCTGCCGTAAAATACGAACAAATCCACATGTGAGACGCAATTCGCACCCGCGACCCCACAGGTGTGGGAAAAGCGGTAGGAAAAGGAAAGAACAAGATGGTACAGCTGCCAACAAGCGTCAATGTTTTCCACTTTGCTTTACGTGACATGCTTGGGGAGTATTTGTAAACGTATATGTACTGCCTGGACACACTGACAAATTACCTAGGCTCTGGTGTCTGGCTATGACACACAGCAAGTGTTTGTAAACATTGAGTTACATAACCAGTTCGTGTGCTTCATTCTACTACACTCAGATCTTCGTCCAGGTGAGTTGTATTCGTCACAACAGCTCCCTTGCCCTTGCTGCTGGAGCGACCTACAGCATACAGAAGTAAGCCACTGTACTGCGGCACGTTATGAAGTTGTGTTTTACAACATATCACTAGAGTACGTCCAAAAAAATAAATACATTTTTCACATATACCTTGCAAACATCACTCTTTGCTATATTCGCAGTGCAACATTCCCTTTCATTCTGTATATTTTCGCATTTTTCGTAATATGTATGTGTATTAACGAAAACACACTGAGGGTACTTCTTGAGGTGATGGTTGTGCTAATTGTTCGTTTAAAAGGCAAAACAACCGAATCACCAGCCCACTCAACACTTATCACAGGAGGAAGAGGGAGCTGTGTGCCTTGTTGAATGAAGGGAATCGGTTACGGAAAGGTAAGGGCCACGAATGGCTGGAAAATAAAATACTCCCGAAGTTTCACAAGTCCAACCGTCGTGGTGTCAGATAAGACCAAGAGTTGACAAATAAGACCATTCAGCGAGGATACCATCCTAGTCGTATCAATTTTATATAAAGTATCGTGAGCTCCTAGGGGGATCTAGTACTCGAGAAGAACACAAAGAGGATATGATACGATGCCATGAAATATAATCAGTTTGTTATATCTGTGTCTCCTACGATAATATATATGGTAGTGAAGGTGAAGGTGTGAAATAGCATTTTCAGATAAAATAGTGATACATCAATCGTAAGTAGGACATCAAAATAAGACTGTTTTAGACATGATACAGGATTTTTGGGCTAATGCCGTGTCAAGAAAATAAGGTGAAAATCTTTAGGTTTCGCAGAGCTTTGCTCTGCGTCTTCGTCGACAAGTTGTAAATCATAACCCTTCAACCTAATGCACTTTTGGTGAGTTTCGATGTAGAGTCCTTGTTCACTAAAATGCCAATTGACTTGGTCATGTCTCTCAGTGTACATGTACAGCAACATGTGCACTTTCCTCTGAAAATGTCAGGGAAAAACGATTCAAATATGACGACAACCATGAATTGCGGTAAAATAAGTGACTCCCAAGGCCTCACAAATCAAGTTTTAAGCTCATGAACAAACATTTTTACAAACATATTTGTGACACGTTGAGTGTAGGAACTTTCACAACATTTAAGGGTGGTCATTTGAGAATAATTAATGTACCTTCAATATGTATACAGATTATTTATTGTGAGAATATCTGCTTATTTCAAGATCCTAACCCAAGAATTTCCAGAAAACTAATAGAGATGTACCTTGTTAAAACATTAAATAATATATCTGTTTATTTGCCTTTTTCAGGGATGGATTCGTGATCTGAAATATCTCTATCATCATAATACGTCGTTTAATTGAGATCTCTGAAAACTGTGGAATCAAGAGGTGAGTCTAGTCATTTACTACTTCAGTTCTTTAATATGTTGATCCTAGTTTTGCTGCGTTACAGATGAGTAGTGATTATATCCATTACGGTGTGTTCTTAGTGAAGATTATGCATTAATTTCAAATATTACTGTAGGAAAGCTACCGTACTGTAAAATTGAACGTTGACTTCTATACTAGTTTCTGTTAACAAAAGTTTTCACACTGATTCCTTCCAGTCAACCTTATTTTAATATTACTTTATTGTAGACAATGGCCACAAAATAAAATTATTTTAAATTACTCAAATAATACATTTAAATGTCATAATGCTTGGATTGATGAACAAAATTTCGAATGGAAAATTCTAAATTCCCATTGATGGAATTAGATATTTTTCACCAATAGAGCATGTCAAAAATGCCAAAAACATATCAGATGTAAGGCTTTTCAGGCGTTTGCTCTATTAACCAGCGTTTCGTCTTAGGTCTGATACTAGATTCATCAGAGTGGGATGTGTCAGACCCTACCCACTGAAGCTGGGGTGTATGCAGGTGAACTTATCAGACTTCTCCCGTATGCACGCCTGAAAAGCCTTATATCTGATACGTTTTTGACACTTTTGACATGCTCTATTGGTGAAAAATATCTAATTCCCTCCATGGGAATTTAGATTTTTCCTTTCGGAATTGCTAGGCGGGCAATAATTCCGTTGTGGAGATTTATCTCCCGTATGCAGTTATCAGACTGTGCCTCTTATAAAGGCTTCTGATAAGTCTGAAGCCTTACATCTGATATGTTTTTGACATTTTTGACATGCTCTATTGGTGAAAAATATCTAATTCCCTCCATGGGAATTTAGAATTTTCCATTCGGAATTGGTAGGCGGGCAATAATTCAATTGTGGAGATTTATCTTCCGTATGCAGTTATCAGACTGTGCCTCTTATAAGGGCTTCTGATAAGTTCACCTGCATACACCCCAGCGTCAGTGGGTAGGGTCTGACACATCCCACTCTGATGAGTCTAGTGTCAGACCTAAGACGAAACGCTGGTTAATAGAGCAAACGCCTGAAAAGCCTTACATCTGATATGTTTTTGAACAAACTTTCGTCACTGTAGTCTGTCTCTTGGCACAGTTCACTACTTAGTACCAATCACAGGTCTTCACACACACACACATACACAGAAACACACACTTTGTATTTGATATATGAAATACTTTGTTGGAGCATAGTGAATGGTGAAAACTGAGTTTCAAACCTAGCTAAAAGTGACTATGTGTCGTAGCTCACAGTTTACCTTCATCCAGTTCGTACAAATGATGGCATCTGTCGAGTGGAAGCTTTCTCATAGCTCCCTCTTATTTATATTGAGCTCTGTTTGTAGCTGGTTAAATGCAGTTTGCAGACGGGAACACCAGGTTTTAGCAGAACTCTTCCATGAAGAAAAGTTCTGCTGTGAGCTCGTAACACCGTGTTAAGTTTGAGAGAGCAGTTTTTCATTTAGACTACTACACTTTCAGTGTTTAGTAGTTTCCGTTTGGTAAGGAATTCAGATATGAAATCCAACCCCGAAGAGATTTTCGGTAAGATTTTTGCTTAGCATTAAGATGTCGTTCATAGCTATTACAGCCATATATTCATAAATTTTATTTTGACTTCTGCTCTAGTTTCCATTAATAAACAGTTATATAATGGTCCCTTCCACTCAGCCATATTGAAATGGATATTCTGGGAAAGAATACAATACCTCGTAGGCTAATGAATTATTAGAAATATTAGAAGTTGTTCATAAAATTTTAATCCTTCTATATTCGGACAATAATACAGGCCCATTGCCCTCCCACAAGTAGTTGACGTCACCTGTGCACGGTGGGTTATTTGGCTTCACCATTCTCTGTTATTTTACCACGCATGGCAATGAAACTTCCACATGCTCCCTGTCATCGTAATAATCTGTCGTTGTGTGTTACAAAACGCCGGTACACCGCCTTTCTACCACAGTGACATTACGAATATGGTTACTGAATTATTCCTTTAAAATTACGCCTATTTCATAACTGAAAATAATATTCATGTTTATGATGAACGTTTCTCAAACCTTCACCCAAATGACTTACCGAAATTACTACTCATGAAGGAAAATATTACCTTTGTGTTTCACTGAATCACAAGCTCAGAAATCTGTTCAGATATCTCCGTAGATCTACACTACTGTTTCTACCTCTATTCTTATCTTACAAGTGGTGCTCTCTCTGCGTACGTCATAGGACAGAAAATATTATGTAAATTGCTTTAGGTCAACCCTTCATGCTATTTCAGCGGAAATATTCATCCCTTGTCAATGACACCGTTGGTCACTGTATTTCCTCCCAGTTTGAATTTATTACAATTTTTATTTCCTTAACAGTCGTACAGAAGGTTCTAGTTGAATACCAAATCGCTTGTTCTTTGATAAAGAGAGTCATTTCTTCTTCTTCTCCTGCTTCTCCTTCTTAATCTGTTTAGACTCCAGGGTCGGTTTTCCCTCGGACTCAGCGAGGGATTCCACCTCTACCGCCTCAAGGGCAGTGTCCTGGAGCGTCAGACTCTGGGTCGGGGGATACAACTGGGAAAGATGGCCAGTACCTTGCCCATGCGGCCTCACCTGCTATGCTGAACAGGAGCCTTGCGGGGAGATGGGAAGATTGGAAGGGATAGACAAGGAAGTGGAATGGAAGCGGCCGTGGCCTTAAGTTAGGTACCATCCCGGCATTTGCCTGGAGGAGGAGTGAGAAACCACGGAAAACCACTTCCAGGATGGCTGAGGTAGGAATCGAACCTATCTCTACTCAGTTGACCTCCCGAGACTGAGTGGACCCCGTTCCAGTCCTCGTACCACTTTTCAAATTTCGTGGCAGAGCCGGGAATCGAACCCGGACCTCTGGGGGTGGCAGCTAATCACACTAACCACTACACCACAGAGGCGGACGAAAGTCACTTCTACTAACTAACAAATGTATATCTATATTTAAAAATGAACTTAGAAACTATAGAAAACTTCTTATAAAAGGATATAACGGATAATGCCCAAGAACATGGAATCCAGTCTGATGACTTGGGAAAAAAGGATAATACGTAAATTATATAGACCAACAGCCAGCCCCGTGGTCTACGGTTAGCATGCCTTCCTCTTACCCGGAGGTCACGGGTTCGATTCCCGGCCAGGTCAGGAAATTTAACCTGGATCTGAAAGTTAGTTCCAGATCCATTCATCCAACACTATTACAATTGAGGAGTTACTTAAAGGTAAGATAACGGCCTCGGTCTAAAAAGAATGTCGGGCGGGATGATTCGTCGTGCTGACCACGTGGCACCTCGTAATATATAAGCCTTCAGGCCGAGGTGCGGTCGCTTGGTAGACCAAGACCCATCAGGGCTGTTCTACGATGAGGTATAGCTTTTTATGGTCCAAAACGTTCGTAGGATAACTGGAAAATAAGAAAAATCTGGAGTCGAAAGCCGCAGGTATTGTTACAGAATTAAAAGTCTGAGGTTTGGAATGGCTAGGATATGTGTAAGTGTGGTGATTTTTAGAGTTTTAAAATCAGAAAGCATTTTCGGGTTCGTAATGTGCCATTTTGTAGCGTCTTAATGAAAAATAGAATAGAGTTAATTCTGATAAATGGGTAATATCTTTGGATAACAGATTATTATTGAGCAATTAAAATAATAAATAATAATGTTATTTGCTTTACGTCCCACTAACTACTGTACTTGTACTTTAATTTCGGAGACGCCGAGGTGCCGGAATTTAGTCCCGCAGGAGTTCTTTTACGTGCCAGTAAATCTACCGACACGAGGCTGACGTATTTGAGCACCTTCGAACACCATCGGACTGAGTCAGGATCGAACCTGCCAAGTTGGGGTCAGAAGGCCAGCGCCTGAACCGTCTGAGCCACTCAGCCCGGCAAATTAAAATCGCACTTGTATGAAGCTTACTGTAAAATACAAATGACCGAGCGAGTTGGCCGTGCAGTTAGGGTCGCGTAGCTGTGAGCTTGCATTCTGAAGATAGTGGGTTCGAATTCCACTGTCATCAGCCCTGGAGATGGATTTCCATGGATTCCCCATTTCCACACTAGGCAAATGCTGGGGCTTAACTTAATTAAGGCCACGGCTACTACCTTTCCAGTCACAGCCCTTTCTTATCCTTCCGTTACCGAAAACATTGGATGTGTTAGCGCGACTTCAAACAAGTAGAAAAAGAAAGTATAGTGAAATTGTACAATTTTAAATTGTTATTGAGTGAAAGGTGTAACGAAAAGTAAACAAATTATACTGATGTAAAATCCGAATAACATAAATAAAATGCACAGAAATAAGCCAATTTCATGAATCAGTGACTGTTCAAGAAAGTCATAAAACATACCTCAATCATTTGTTCTTTGGTGTTCTTTGGTGTTCTTCTGTTTGTTTGTTTGTTTGTTTGTTTGTTTGTTTGTTTGTTTGTCTGTCTGTCTGTCTGTTGCTTTTGCTAGTGGTTTAACATCGCACTAACACACTTTAAAATATCCTTCAGCATCTACAATGTCCCTAGGACTCCAATTACCTTACAGAGTTTCTCTGTGTATCTGATATTGACAGCCAACAGCATATACCGGCAGTCCAAGTGGGCACAAAATCTTTGGTTTAAGTTTCCAGAAAGAAAAAAATAAAAGTTTTATTTTCAAAATCGTCGGTTTCGCATAGTAAATTATGAATTTCTTATTTTAGCAAATTTTGCATATATTTAAAATACAAATGTATAAGTCTTTATAAGTATTTCACGTAACATTGCTATCGTGAAAAATCAGTACCCGTAGTTATGGGAGTGGATCATTATCGCGTATCCTAAAGTATGTTACACATGAAGACATAAGGATCCGGCACAGATGGGATGGTTGTATCACCAGACGATGCGGTGGATGAAAGTTGCGGAAAAAGAAATCACTCTACAGGAGCGAGTAGACGGTAGCTCTAAGAAGGATATGGCTGAACAGAAAGAGCGGTAAACACAAAATAATGGATTAAGAGGTATTCGAGTTGATTTTGTTACTGAAATTCTGGAATATCTCAATATCCAGGACATAATTAACTACCAAACTAAATAATGGACTGCAAAAAAAAAGAACAGTCATTGAATGACAGTTATCTTCGTCAAATGTATTGTAAGTTTCGTATCGGTTTCATAAACAATAATATCAACGAACTCTACGGCAAATAATAATAATAATAATAAGAAGAAGAAGAAATTCATAATTTACTATGCGAAACCGACGATTTTGAAAATAAAACTTTTATTTTTTTCTTTCTGGAAACTTAAACCAAAGATTTTGTGCCCACTTGGACTGCCGGTATATGCTGTTGGCTGTCAATATCAGATACACAGAGAACAAAGAAGAAGGAATTGAAATTGGCACGTGGTCCTCTGGTGGCCCATTCGAAAGAATAATAATAATAATAATAATAATAATAATAATAATAATAATAATAATAACAATAATAATAATAAATGCGTGTGGCCTCCGGAGAGGCCCAGTGGAGGTCTTGCGAGTTGGTACCCTACAGGTGACCTGCGCGTCTGTGAGGATGGGGCTCTACCTAGGATGAATTATAATGGTGAAGACGTCAGAAACCCCAGCCTCAAGCCAGAAAAATTAGGCTACCCAATGAATGTTAAAAATCTCCGACCCGGCCTCGAATCAAACCCGGGAGCTCTTGGGCCCAAGGCCAGCATACTAACCAAATGGCCATGCAGCCTGAATAACATCTTGAATAATTTCCAACTCAAGTCTCCCAGGTTTCACATCCCTTCGACTTCATGCGAGAGTTATAGTACGACTAGGGCGTGGTAGCTGCAGGGAAATGCAACTTTAAAACTTCCGGGCCAGACTTGAATTGAACTTCCATACTTCCCCGACTCCACACTTCCACAGAAATAAAACGAAATACAAAAAGAAAATGATCACCACTATCATCATCATCATTTACAAGATACAAATTTGACATATAATTATAAGTTTTGGAATGGTTTCGTAAACCAACATTTATCACCTAGTTATCAATGCAACTGTGCACTCTGTTTAGCTTTTTGTAGTCTTTCCTAGATCTGTATCCACAGAATATCACCAATTCAGCGACATTTAAGAAAAACGATCAAAGAACACAAGAACTTTGCATTATATAATTTATTAATAATGTTGTAGATTTCCTTCACCGGGAAAGTTGGCCGTGCAGTTAGGAGTGCGCAGCTGTGAGCTCGCATCCGGGAGATAGTGGGTTCGAACCCCACTGTCGGCAGCTCTGAAGATGGTTTTCCGTGGTTTTCCATTTTCACACCAGGTAAATGCTGGGGCTGTACCTTAGTTAAGGCCACGGCCGTTTCCTTCCCATTCCTAGCCCTTTCCTGTCCCATCGTCGCCATAAGACCTATCTGTTTCGGTGCGACGTAAAGCAAATAGAAAAAATCCTTCATAACGAGATGTACGTAATTTACTCCGTAATCTGCAGTGAAATAAAAACACAGGGCACTTATTAACTTTCACCAAATGGAAAAAAATCGATTCATTTCTGCCTTCTTGTAATTTGAAGTGAAAAACATTGCTTAGAACTGCTGTCGACCTGTTGTCAAATCATAGGTGAGACGAATACCCACACTGAAAATCATAGCTGTTAAATCGTAACGTTATTTGCAATGGTTTACTGGCGAAATTATAGAATGAATGTGGCAAGAAATATAAATGTTCTCGGAGGTAAAGTGTCCAGTCTCCTGAGTGTCCAGCATAAATAACACCGACCGAGATTTCAATTCACGCGTTAAAAGTAAATGAACTCTACAGATTTTTCATTACTAATATCGCGAGAGAAGGAAAAAGTCACAAAACCCTTACAGTTGGTAAATAGTGTAGAAATATCTTCGTAAATAATTCTGTTACAAAAACTTTCAATCATACTTCTGATGTGCTAGGGCAGAGTACAGCGTGTTTGATGAAATTGAAAGTGTACGGTACTATGCAGCTAGAACTTACCTCAGCCCGTATTCTGACCAAATACGGGTATGGATATCAAAAACGATACTACCCACCTTCGAAGAACAATTTCTATACGTCGAGCATGATAGTACGAATTTCAGTAAGATAACATTGAACCACCCAACAATCCAAGATCCAGACGGTATCAAGATGCTGTACCAATCAGACTGTGAGGTGGTGGTGGCGGTGTGAAGAGGAAGTACAACTGTGCATCCATCCTCTATTAACATTAGTCACAAGAAAAACACTGAAAGGGTCCGACAGTTTGGAAAATGGAGGTATAGGCCAAAGAAAGGCAAGGGCCAAGAAGGGCGTGAAAACGACTCTCGAGGTCTCGAATTCTCTAATACCGTCGGGTTCGGAAAATAAAAATATTTGACCAAGCGAGGTCGGATAGGATAGATGAAACTGAGGATCCTGGCACAATTAAGTGGAAATAACGCCAGGACTCAGCTGTGAGCCCCTTAGTCGCTAACCACAGCTCCCTAGATAAAAGCGCCTTGGGCCCCGTTTTTTACAAGTTGCTTTACGTCGCACCAACACAGATAGGTCTTATGGCGACGATGGGACAGGAATGGGCTCGGAGTGGGAAGGAAGCAGCCGTGGCATTAATTAAGGTACAGCCTCAGCATCTTCCTGGCGTGGAAGTGGGAAACCACGGAAAACCATCTTCAGGACTGCTGACAGTGGGGTTCAAACCCTCTTTCTCCCGAATACAGGACACTGGCCACACTTCAGCGACTGCAGCTATCAAGCACGGTTGGGCCCCGTTTAGTCGCTTCTTACAACAGATAGGGAATGCCGTGGGTGTTATTCTACCGTCTCCACCCACATTGGGACGAGGTTATGAGGATTCCCACTATAATATATTTTTATGCTTCGCAGCATTTCAACCTAGACGACGCTGAAATATATCTTTAAAAGATGTCTCTCAGCATCAAATTTAAGTATATATATTAACGACCAAAAGTGCTAGTGGAGAGAAAGTGTAAGCATTTTAAAATTATGTGTTATATTTTCAAAATCTGTATTTCTTAATATACAGTTCCAAATGAAACGCAGAATTAAAGAATTTGCTTACGAAAATTTAACAGCAAATAAACACAAGAGTTGGGAGGAATTTATTATATTTCTTGGCTGATTGAAGTCCAATGTCATTTCTCAGTATTTATATTTCTTGTTGTCGATAATATGTAGCTAACCCCGAATCCTTTTTGTCTCCTAGTAAGCTGTACTCTGAGGTCACCAAAAATGATATTACTTTGTTTCTGTAGGACGAAATGGTACGATTTTATGGCCCTGTGCCTCTCCCCAGCAGCCCCCAGCGTGTGCGTGCAGTAAATCTGAGGTAGAGAATAACTCCTGGAGCTCTCAATTTGTGGCATGAAACCATAAAGCTTGGGAGGTGAGGTGAGGTGAGGTGTGTGGCTCACATTATCTCATCTTTCTTCTGGCCTCCATCTACAGTTCATAAAGAACCATTGTTCAAATCATGAACTGTATATCAATTGTGAAGACTGAATATCTCTCAAGACATAATTTTCACTCGGAACTGAGGTGTGTATTTGTCACATGTACTTTCACTTAGAATTGAGGTATGCATTTCTGAAGTGAATTATCAGTGCTTACTACAACTACTTCACAATGTGCTTTACGTCGCACCGACACATACAGGTCTTAGGTGGCGATGGCACAGGAAAAGTCTTACGCTGCGTTCCATGACCACGAGTGGTACACAATTCTTGGTAGACATGTTGGACAGTTCGCGTTGATATATGAACAAGTCAGGTAACTTCATTTATTGTTTGGTTATGGGCACGACCAAACACCACTTTATTGCTATGGTCATAATGTTGGTATCAGTGCAACACCATCTACACCGTTCTACAATAAGGTGACAAGTGTGCTTTTTCATGGGGGTGACTTAAAAAGGATAAGATATGATACCTTAACGCTTTTCTAATGTTTTACTGGACTGATTTGAACAGCTTTTAAGTCACTCTAAGGCAGTGAATTTCAAAAATATCTTAAAGCAGCAGTTTATCCAGGAATATCCACTAGAAAAGTGGAAAAATCTCTCTTTAACCGTTAAAGAAACGGAGTTGAGAACTTTTATATTCCATTCGTATACCCTGAGAATTTGGGACTCATTTTATCAAGACGTAAGTTCTGTGCACTTTACCACATATATTTTAAAAAGCATCTTGGCTCAGGAAAGGCTGATTTCAAGAAAGCTCCCTTTGTCAGACTATTGAACGAAGCATCATCAAGGGTGTGCCATGTGATATAACATCGGATATTTGTTTCAGTCGTGTAACATCATATGATTGTGACATAACAGGAGGTATTAGGAGCATTATTCAGTCAGTTTGATTTGAGCTGGCGTTAGGGAGAAAGTAATTTACATGCGTTTCATTTTTTTAACAAGAAATAATAAAGCTCGAAAAAGTCTGAAAAGTCATTCTCTGCCAACGGCCGTAGCCTTGTTGAAACACCGGATCCCGTGAGATCTCCGAAGTTAAGCAACAATGAGCGTGGTCAAGATTTGGATGGGTTGCCACGCGCTGTTGGTGGGAGTAAGGGAATGGAGGAGCGGAAAGCAACTGGCCACCCTACCGTACGTAAACTCCAGCTCAGGCACACCTCTGCGGAGGTTCGAACCTGCCTTCGGGCAGAATACACCCTTACCTTATCTTCCTTCTGTGGTCCATCATGAAGTAATTGGTTCGTATTTTGCGTTACCCGTATGAGAGCCACCGTATCGCGTATCTCGAACCACTTTAGAAGTTTGCGCGTTATCCACGTTTCATCTCTGTCTTGCCTGCTATGATCAGTTGTACCAGGCTGTAATTGTCATTTCGGAAGATGTGACCAAAATAGGCTGTTTTCAGCGTTCTGTGAGGGTAGGGCATGGGTAAAGTAAAGTCGTGTTTCGTTCCGAGGTGGTACAGTTCTTTTCAGCCCCCCCCCCCCTGCCCTCATCCCCAATGCAGGTGATCTGCATGTACCATTTTAACCACATACCCGATCTTCTACCACTCTTAAATCTCTGCCAGTATCGGGAATCGAACCAGGGCCATCAATGATGGCATCTAATAATGCTAACCGTTATACTACGGAGGCGGACGTTAGTAGATGAGACTGGAACACGGAAAAAGTCCTTATAAATACAGATCCGAAACCCATCCTTTTCCAAGGAATGATGTAATCATATTTGCCGTTGTTCGTGCCTTATGTTCCGGGTACCAGGCTACACACAGGCCCCGCGTTGGGTGTCAACAGTGTCTTGCATTTGTAGCAGCATTTGAAACAGTTGTCATAGTACTTCATAAATACGTACCAACGCCCGAGTTACAGTGGCAAACTCTTCAAATGCCACTACAAACTACAACACGCTGTTGGCATCCAATGTGGAGTCTAGTGCCTGGAACATAAAATATAAAATACAAATTTTTCATTGTTCCATTGCCTTGCAACCCCCATCCCACCGGTTGTACTTGTCATTTTTCACACTCTGTACGTGATTTAGTATCTATTTGTTTTAAGTGTTGTATATAATTACAATATATTTATTGTTCTTTATCCACAATTTGATAGTGTTCAAAACTTTTCAACAAAGAGTCCCAGATATCTTCAATTAAAATGTGGAATTATCCACGTTTTTCCATACTGCAATCAAAGTGTATACATACAACCAACTAGCAAGCCGGATTCTCTAACTGAATTTCCTATGCAAAGGACTGATGCATTTCATGACAATTTCGAGTAGTAACTGCCCATCTATGTCCTGCTGCAACCTAATAATTAGCTGTGTTGGTTTGGTTCCCTCCTGGCCGCCGCAAGGTGGGTGTGCTCAACTATTGATAATAACCAGTTGTTGAGCAGACTAGCCGGTGTTGCCCGGAGCACGGCCATCAAGATGGTCCACCTTACACCACCGAGCGTAATGGTATCCTTCTAAAGATAAACTTGGATATTCCCGTTGTTCTGCTAAACACTGCATGAGATATTGTGCATATTTGCTTTCTTTCGTCCACTAACAATTTGAATGTTCATCCTTCAACTGCCAACAGTCGTTTCATATTCAAATAATTGTAAAATTGAAAAGGGTAAATGTATCATTATAAGTAATGTTCTTGGCGATTCAAGATCTTCCGCACTAAAAAAACGTATTAGTAACTAAAAATTATTTTAGAAACGAACTGAGTATCGTAGTCCATAGAAACTACTTCTGTCACTTTTCCCACATGGTAGAGAGGTCATGGGTGCGATCTCTGTCGTAAATGTGGACCTGGTCCATTTTTTTTTTTTTTTGCTACTTGCTTTACGTCGCACCAACACAGATAGGTCTTATGGCGACGATGGGACAGGAAAGGCCTAGGAGTTGGAAGGAAGCGGCCGTGGCCTTAATTAAGGTACAGCCCCAGCATTTGCCTGGTGTGAAAATGGGAAACTACGGAAAACCATTTTCAGGGCTGCCGACAGTGGGTTTCGAACCTACTATCTCCCGAATACTGGATACTGGCCGCACTTAAGCGACTGCAGCTATCGAGCTCGGTGGTCCAATTTTACGGCTGAATTTTCATCCTGTTGCTATTCCTATTTCAAGGGATATATTTTAATGCATTTGTTTTGTGGCTGGTAGTAGGTTGTGTTGTGTGCGTAAATAAAGAGGAATATATGAACACAAACTTAAGGGAGGAGGAAAAGGCGAATATTCATTGGATTGTTAAATATGCTACAATGTTTGTTGACAATTGCTGCACATATCCCAGTATTGGCATGCTTCCTGGCAACCAAAAGCAACTTCAATAATATCAAAGTCGTTATTATAACATTTTAGAATAAAATGTTCAAAAATTCCCGCCTTTTAAACAATACATCACTGTTTCCCTTATAAATTCCAAGTTTATAAGAATTTTTATACTTTTCCTTTTTTTTTATAGTGTGTATCAAACCTCCACCTATAAAATGAACCTCAATCACTAACATATGCTGTCCGACTCGTTGGCTGAATGGTCTGCGCCCTTGCCTTCGGTTCAGAGGGTCCCGGGTTCGATTCCCGGCCGGGTCGGAGATTTTAACTTTCATTAGTTAATTCTAATGGCCCGGGGGCTGGGTGTTTGAGCTCTCTCCAACATCCCTGCAACTCACACACCACACATAACACTATCCTCCACCACAATAACACGCAAGCTACACATGGCAGATGCCGCCCACCCTCATCGTAGGGTCTGCCTTACAAGGGCTGCACTCGGCTAGAAATAGCCACACGAAATTACATTATTTAACTAACATACACTGTGATTTAGATATTTTGTCGAGTTTTTTTTTATTCCGAGAAACCTAAAATATTAGTATTTTTCTAAATAAATATATTATATAAAATTTAATATAAATCCTATTGACCTGAATGAGGTACAAATTGTAGTACAAGACTATGGGAGGTAACCCTGAAAAAAATCATAATTATCCGTGAATCAATAAGAGAGTTATGAAGGAAAGAGTAACATATTGTTAAAAAAAGCTGGAAATTTTGAACATCTTATTTTAAAATGTTATAATTAGAATTTTGACATTGTTGAAGTTGCTTCTGATTGCTAGGAAGCATGCCAATACTGGGATATTTGCAGCATTTGTCAACAACATTTGCAGCATATGTAAAAATCGAGTGAATATTGGCCTATTTTCCCCGTGTTAAGCTGGGTCTCCCCTCTGAAATATATAAAAATATACAGCCAAAATCCTCGGTCAGGAATCGAAGCCAGGACCCTCTGATCCGATGGCCACTGTACTGACCATTCAGCAAAAGAGCTGGACATAACACTTCATAGATACGAGCTCCTGAAAATAATGAAATGCAATTTTCATAAATAGAATGAAATTCATAGTGTAATTCTTACACAGTGTATGTATGCATGCATGTATGTATGTATGTATGTATGTATGTATGTTTATATGTACTCCCTTAAAAGGTGGGTCCGATCCTCAATAGATCATCTACCATATTAGATAGTCAGGGCGTCATTAAAGATAATTATTTTCTTCTTCAGCTCATCCCACTCACTTCTGGGGTCATTGGAGCCACCCAGTCCCGTTTTAGTTTCGGCGGGTGGTTTATGGTCGGATGCCTCTCCGGACATCATGTGAATTAGTATTGAAAATATCTGCGCAGGATAGATCAGGATTCGAACCTCAGCCTTCCGGATGCAAAGCCAGCAGCTAAGCTAGTGAGCTAATCACGCACCTTCCTCACGAAAGACGGGGCCAGGTGCCCTAACTTCGCTACTTGAAAGAAGGAAAATAAATAAATAAATAAATAAATAAATAAATAAATAAATAAATAAATAAATAAATAAATAAATAAATTTACCTCGTTTGCCACACCTGTGGATTTGCCCTTGATTTACGGCCGGATGCCCTTCATGACGCTAATATAATGTGTAGGGATGTAATCACTATTGCGTGTTTCTGTGGTGGAGAACAGAGAGACGTGTTGTCTGAATATGAAGAGGAGAGTTTTGGAACAAACACAAATACACAGTCGCCGAATCAAAAGATTCACTATTGAAATCCATGACCAGCTGGGAATCAAACCCGGAACTCTCTGAACCAAAGGCCTCAACGCTGACCATTCAGCCAAGGAGACGGACAAAGATAATAATAATTGTACCGGGCGGTACACCTCCACGCCGCTAATTCAAAATGTGCGCCAGTTGAAACTCCTCTGCTGGAGGAGGTCTGAACTTTATTGACGGTATTAATTTTCTACTTTCTCAGAAGATGTCACTACCTGGAAATTTTGGAGTTTTAGAACTGTGTCATTTTTGATGTGTTTTTGTTTTGCTTGAAGTAAGAAGTGTGAACTTTCTCTTCTAGAGGACACTACTGAAGATCAACAATAGTGCACCCTGGTGGGAAGTGAAAGAACTGTTTTTTGGAGAAAATGTAATTTCAAAAGTTTGTTCTTTGCTAAATTTCTTTCAGTCATTGGTTAAGTTGGCAATATTAACCCTTTCTTTCCCCTTGTTTTAAATCTAGCCAATCCCGAATTTCTTAACTTAATTTTCCACCAATAATGTGTTTCTTCTTCATCTTGTGTAGGGGTTTCTCTTTTTTCTCCAATAAAGTGATTGTGGGCGGGTGTTCTCATTCCCCTAACGCCTAGAACCTTCCGCGAGAGTATATAAACCGCTGATTTTTGGGTCTCTGCGCCACTTCTGTTCCATCTTTCAGTGTGTAAAGTACATAGCAGGGGGCGGGAAGCGCCTCTTTCATCGGCGGCGGTCAACAACCAGGTAATGGCCGATTAATTACTTCTTTTCTTGCTTGCTCAGCAGTTTAACTCTCGGGGCGGGTCCGAAGTTTTTCCATTATGTAACCTTCATTAAAATGTAAAGAAACTTGTATCTTTTCCATCTTTTAAACTGCATATCGGGATAGAGAGTGCTTAACCCTCTCGAGCTCCCAATCATATTGTTTTGAGGTGAACTTATTTTTCTCAACCTATTCTTCGTTAATGTAATGTAAATTGGTCTTCTCTAAGTCACCTCTGTAGTATGGGATTAGCCCTTGCATTAGCGGCCTAGAGCCCGATCAGGTTTTAAACGAATGTATTAGGAGAGCAGATCGCCTCCTCCCAAATTGTTATTTTAGAGGCCATGTAATTTTCCTTTTTTTTTAATTAATAGGCCTCAGTAGGTTGGGTATTTTACCCCTGTGTCTGGGTCCGTAGAGGACAACTTGAAGGTGGAGTTTGGTGTGGCCTTTGATAGGCTTAAAGTTGAGAGCGAGTGGCTCTTTTTTAAAAAAAAAACTGAGTGTTGTATGCCTCGAGGAGGCTTTACTGTGTAATTTGGAGCAAGTGCTCCAGGGTTTGATTGGGGTCTTCTGCCCCGTTGTTGAAATTTGTATATCGTAAAGTTGGGCTAGTTGCTCAAGAATTGTGTTTTCAGGGCTCGAAGCCCAAATCCTGTAAATACTGTAATTGTACTCTGTTGCCTTGCTACTCCGTACCTGCCATTCTTGTTTTTTCTGAATTTTGAAAAGAAAATATAACCTTGTTAAATTTTCAAACAATTTTACTTTAGTAGCTTGAGACCTGTTCACCACCCCGCACCTTCTTTCACCTCTAACTACCGCTAAAACACGGTAACAAGTGGTAGCAGAGCGTGGCTGAATGGGTCTCAATTTAGCCCCTTTTGACGGCTAAACCTCGTTTTGTTCCGAACTCTAACGATTTTCTCAGTTGCTGGAAATTTTGATTTTTCCTGTTTCAAAATTATTCTGTCATCATGCCCTGCCCTCGCGACGTTCTCCATCTTGGGTATTTGCGCAAGGAGGAGTTGATTTATGAGTTAACTATCAGAAATGTGCAATCTGGAGGCACGGTTGCAGTAGACACAAACAAGCTTAGAGAGTCCCTTGATTTGCCCATTTCCATCCCCACTTTGGGAGAGAAAGAAATTGACGACTCTCTTTCCACGATCGTCGAGAATATTACGGGGCTAGCATCTGTAGTTAGTTTTTTTTTATGAAAATGATCCTTCTCCTAATCAAATTAAACGTGTACAAGCCAGGCTGTTTCATTTTTCAAATAGAGTTAACGATCTGTTGTCTCTAAAGTTGAATGACGTTCAGAGAAAGGAAGCTAGTACGCTGCTTGAAAATATTTCTGAGTTATCTAGCAAGGTCACTCAATTGTTAACTGGGGAAGTTCCTCCCAAAACTGATCACCCCGCCACGATGAATGCTGGGAACGAGGAAGAGCCTCCTAAGGGAGAAGGCAATAGGATAACCGTTGCTGCTCAAACTATCTCTGCCCCATTAGACAACGAGTCTGAACGTCGTAACTCATTGACTAATGTACGTTCTGAATTAACTTCTTTGCCACTTAAACCTTTACCGACTATGTCACCTGGGTTCAGTAGTTTGCCTCATCCATTGGCAATGTTGCTCAGGGGTATCTCTAAGTTTTCAGTTAATACTACCAGTGAAGTAATTTCATTTTTAAGATTTTTAGTTGAATTTCAGGATCATGCCCTTGTGTTTTCTCTTTCCCCATGTCAGATTTTGCAAATCATCTATCCCTATGCTCTTGGTATTCTCTCAGACAAAATAGTAAGAGCCATTGCCGAGCAATCATCTATTGAGGATTTCCACGCCCATTTGCTAGCTAACTTCATCCCGGCTAGGGCCAGGTCCTCCCTTATTCAGAAGTACTATTATCGTGTACAGCGTTTGGATGAAAACTTGGCTGACTTCATCCAAGATATTAAATTCTATACTAGGGTGTTTGCTCTTCACTTTCCGGAGGATCAGATTGTACAAGCCATTGTGGAAGGCATTTCACCATCCTATAGGTCATATTGTGTTTCGCGGCGTGCCCGCAAACCTTCTCTGAACTTGAAGCATTGGCCGTCTCAGCGGAAGGAGTTAGATACGCCGATTCATTGCGTGTCGCGAAAGAACCCCCGCCTTCTTTTAGTAATACACGGCCTCCACCTCGCCGACCAGTCACACCCCGTAAATGCTATGCTTGCGGGTCGCCCGACCACCTTCGGAACAAGTGCCCATTGCTCAAGTCTAGTGTGACATGGAATGGAGCTGGTTCATCACAAGGCTGTTTTAAATGTGGGGCTTTCTCACATATCGCCAAGGATTGTCCCAATTCGAATAGCACCCCCTCCTGCTCAACTTCTGGTGCAACTTCCAACAACAATATAAAGTGACTAGTGGCTTCGGCTGAGTCGATTAATCCATCTTCCCGAGACTCAGCCCCGGGTAAACAGGTCGAAAATTCAGGGACAACTCAATCTTCAGAGTTATTTTTTGAATGCCCCAATGAGTATCTTAGGATTGCGGCGGATACCCCCGCACCTGTTCCTTTTCTTAAAATTGAGTTAAATAATGAGCCCATAACTGCTCTATTAGATTCAGGCAGCGTTTGTTCCGTTATTTCGGATCAATGGTATTCTAAATTGAAATCTGTTTGTACACTACCTGACTATGGCTCATCTCCTGTCCAATATGTTTCGGCTAATTCTTCTCCATTAGAAATTCTCGGTTCTGTAAATGTCAAAATTCGTATCTTTAAATTTACATGGAAAATTAAATTGTTTGTGGCTAAGCACCTGTCTTGCCCCATCATATTGGGAGCTGACTTTATTTCTCACACTGGTCTTGTGCTCGATCTTCAGAGTAAGTCGTGCACATTCAAATTTGCGTCCAATTGTAAAATCCCCTTGTTAAAGTGTAATTCTGTATCATGCTCATCTATTTCGCCTACCCAGGATGAGATGTTGTTAGACCTTAGACATCTACCTGAGGAGCAGGCTGATAGTATTCGTGAATTATGTCAGTCGTTTCCAGAGGTGTTCTCTGATACTCTTGGTGTTACTGACCTTATCGAATACAAAATCGAGGTCACGGATTCGATTCCTGTCCGTTTTCCACCTTATAGGCTATCTCCACCTAAAATGAAGGCTCTGAAAGAAATCATCGATCAGATGTTGAAGGACGGTATTATTAGGCCCTCTAAGTCGGCGTATTCGTCACCTATTTTTCTAGTCCCGAAACCCCAAGGAGGCTTCAGGCCTGTCATTGATTATAGGGCTCTCAATCGGAAGGTGGTGTTGCAATCTGTGCCCCTTCCTGACCTTCATTCTTGTTTTTCATGGTTTCGTAAGGCCAAGTTCTTTACTATCTTGGACTTGAATCAGGCCTATAATCAAATTCCCCTTGCCGAAGAGTCTAAACATCTTACAGCGTTTGCCACGGATTGGAATTTGTATGAATACAACCGCGTGCCTTTCGGGCTCCCCACGGGAGCAGCTGTACTCACTAGGCTGCTAGATAGGGTCTTCTCCGACATCAAATTTGAGTACTTGTATCACTACTTGGATGATGTCATCGTATTTTCGGATACCTTTGAAGAACATCTAGATCATCTGCGAGAAGTTCTCGATCGCCTTCGTAAGGCTGGGTTAACTGTCAAGTTGTCCAAGGTCGCCTTTGCTAAGCCCTCTATGTCATTCCTAGGGCATATTGTGTCACCTGATGGTGTTGCAGTCGATCATTCGAGAACACAGGCCATCCGTGATTTTAAACCTCCCAAGGACATTAAAGGTATCGCCAGGTTGATTGGTATGGTGAAATTCTTCAGGAAGTTTATTCCTAACTTCGCTAATAGAGCAGCGCCCTTGAACCTTCTTCGTAGGAAAGGCATCAAATTCAAGTGGGGTCCTTCTCAACAAGCCGCTTTTGAAGATCTGAAATTAGCTCTCTGTAATGCCCCTGTCCTTGCTATGCCTGATTTCTCAAAGAAATTCATCGTCCAAACTGACGCGTCGTCGTCAGCAGTAGCTGCAGTCCTTCTTCAAGAGACTGAACTAGGGAGGCGACCCATCGCCTATGCATCTAGGACTCTATCGGCTCAAGAAGCAAAATACTCCATATATGAGCTCGAAGGTTTGGCAGTCTTATTCGCCTTAGAGAAGTTCCGTCTCTATCTGGAACATGTCAAATTCGACCTGGAGACAGATAATCAAGCCTTAAGCTGGGTCTTAGGTAGGCCGCGTCGTACTGGTCGTATAGCCCGTTGGGCCATCCGTATTTCTGCCTTCCAATTCGATGTCCGGCATATCCGAGGTACCGAAAATGTTGTCGCTGATGGACTCAGCCGTATGTTTTCCAACGACGTCGAGACCCATGAACCGGTCGACAGTTCATCACCTCCCGAGTCCATACTATTTGATGTTAATGCCATCTTAACAGATGCTCCCATGCTCTTTAGGGATATCGAGAAATACCAACGTGAAGATCCGACGCTGGCTCCGATAATGGAAACCCTTTCTTCTGGGGAACATGTTGTCCCTTATGTTCTGAGGAATGGTGTTTTATGTTGCCCTTCGAGGCATGATAAGATGATGAAAGTTGTCGTTCCAGCTGTTCTTGTACCTATGATCTTCAAGTACTATCATGAGACCCCATTAGGGGGGCATCTTGGAATCTTTAAAACTCGTGAAAAGATTCGTGAAAGGTTCATCTGGAAGGGTATGGACGGTGAAATCCGTGAACTAGTAAAAGCTTGTAAATCTTGTTTGCTTAGTAAACCCACCATGTCCACCAAGGTAGGCCTTCTGTCTTCGCATCAAGCGTCGCGCCCCATGGAACGCCTGTATATTGATTATGTAGGACCCTTCCCCCAGTCGAAGGGAAATGCCAACAAATTCATCTTTGTATGTGTAGATGGTTTTACAAGATTTTCCTGGTTATTTCCGACTAAGCTGGCTACCGCTCAGTCCACCATTACTTGCCTAAATTCTATTTTTGCTTCTTTTGGTCCGTGCCAATATATTGTGTCTGATAATGCTAAGGCGTTTACATCAAATCTTTTTCGTAAATTCTGTTTCGACTTGTCCATCTCTCATGTGACGACCTCTGCTTATTACCCTCAACCATCTCTGGCTGAACGGGTTAATCGTAATCTCAGGTCCGCGCTTATTGCCTA
This sequence comes from Anabrus simplex, assembly GCF_040414725.1. Classification (NCBI taxonomy): domain Eukaryota; kingdom Metazoa; phylum Arthropoda; class Insecta; order Orthoptera; family Tettigoniidae; genus Anabrus; species Anabrus simplex. The sequence goes on from NC_090265.1 coordinate 449,933,035, forward strand.
TCATCATGAAGATCATTCTAGGTGGGACACGTCCCTGCATTGGTTAGCCTTTGCTTTGAATTCGGCGGTTCATGAATCTCATAAGTTTACTCCAGCTTCTTTGATGTTCAAGTTTGTTCCCAACACGCCGCTCTCTAACCTCTGGTCTCTGAGTGACATTCTACCCGAGACAATAGATCCGGACAACATCAAAGATCTTTGGAAGAAGGCTAAAGCCAATCTTAAAGTCTCTCATGAAAAGGTTAGGGAAAGGTATGATCGTGGATGGAGACCCACCCCTTTGAAGGTAGGTGACCAAGTTATGGTCAAGAATTTTGTTCCCGCGGGCAAGCTTGCCCCCAGATTTCATGGGCCATGTGTCATTCTCGATTTCCTGACGCCGGTTACGTTATTATTAAGTAATCCAGCTACCGAGAGGATATTTAGGGTTCACCTGTCACAGGTGAAACCGGTGTAATTTCTGGGTTAACTTGCTTCCTATAATCGTGAAAGGAATATGAAGGTTATATTTGAGTTTTCACTTTTAAGGCATTCTGCCCCTTCTATAATATTTTGTTTCATATGTAAGTTTTTGTAAACCCCTCCCGCACGGTTAAACTGCCATTCTGTCCTTACCACGGCCATTACCACGCTCCCGTCTCCTGCTATACACACTGTGGCTTACTTATATTAAATGCCATGGATATCTGCACGCCGCTGGCCCCTCAACCTCTCCACCAAACCTGTGCCCTCAAAATGATGATGGTCCAACAAATTCTGCCGCCTAGTTTTAATGTTTCAGTGCCCCCGCAGCCGCGCGGCGCCGTGCCGCGACTGGGCTAGAGGAAGGGCCCCCTCGACCCCAGCGAGGACGACATGTGCACGGCGAGCCGGAGCTCTCCTCCCGGCCAAGGCTGATGTGCGGCGCACGACCTGCTACTGGCCCGCAGCCTGTATATGTTCACCGCGGGCGCGGCGTGCTTCAACACCTCTGCTCCCCTCATAGTGCGGGCGAGCGGTATCTCAGGGTACTTGAGGGGTCCGAGCGGCCGTCTTTGGACGCCGGCTGCAACGGCCGATCTGGCCATTAAACTTAGTCTACATCAACTACATGGACATTTCAGTTCAACATTACTACCTTCTCTTGGATTTTTCTGCAATACCTGGTGGACTTAAAAAAATTTTTTTCTCAACTTTAAAAACTAAAGTTTTACTTCGGAATTCAACTTCTACAAACATAAAGACCTTACTTCACCTGTCACAACAAAAATTTTGAAACTGAATCAAACCAAATTAAGAAAATCTTAAAAATACTTCTGCAATTAATCTCACATCTACATCAAAACTTGGACCTAGTTTTCAAACAAATTTCATGTGTCACCCCTGGAGGAACTTTTGGGGGGGGGGAGGTCTGTACCGGGCGGTACACCTCCACGCCGCTAATTCAAAATGTGCGCCAGTTGAAACTCCTCTGCTGGAGGAAGTCTGAACTTTATTGACGGTATTAATTTTCTACTTTCTCAGAAGATGTCACTACCTGGAAATTTTGGAGTTTTAGAACTGTGTCATTTTTGATGTGTTTTTGTTTTGCTTGAAGTAAGAAGTGTGAACTTTCTCTTCTAGAGGACACTACTGAAGATCAACAATAGTGCACCCTGGTGGGAAGTGAAAGAACTGTTTTTTGGAGAAAATGTAATTTCAAAAGTTTGTTCTTTGCTAAATTTCTTTCAGTCATTGGTTAAGTTGGCAATATTAACCCTTTCTTTCCCCTTGTTTTAAATCTAGCCAATCCCGAATTTCTTAACTTAATTTTCCACCAATAATGTGTTTCTTCTTCATCTTGTGTAGGGGTTTCTCTTTTTTTCTCCAATAAAGTGATTGTGGGCGGGTGTTCTCATTCCCCTAACGTCTAGAACCTTCCGCGAGAGTATATAAACTGCTGATTTTTGGGTCTCTGCGCCACTTCTGTTCCATCTTTCAGTGTGTAAAGTACATAGCAGGGGGCGGGAAGCGCCTCTTTCTTCGGCGACAGTCAACAACCAGGTAATGGCCGATTAATTACTTCTTTTCTTGCTTGCTCAGCAGTTTAACTCTCGGGGCGGGTCCGAAGTTTTTCCATTATGTAACCTTCATTAAAATGTAAAGAAACTTGTATCTTTTCCATCTTTTAAACTGCATATCGGGATAGAGAGTGCTTAACCCTCTCGAGCTCCCAATCATATTGTTTTGAGGTGAACTTATTTTTCTCAACCTATTCTTCGTTAATGTAATGTAAATTGGTCTTCTCTAAGTCACCTCTGTAGTATGGGATTAGCCCTTGCATTAGCGGCCTAGAGCCCGATCAGGTTTTAAACGAATGTATTAGGAGAGCAGATCGCCTCCTCCCAAATTGTTATTTTAGAGGCCATGAAATTTTCCTTTTTTTTAATTAATAGGCCTCAGTAGGTTGGGTATTTTACCCCTGTGTCTGGGTCCGTAGAGGACAACTTGAAGGTGGAGTTTGGTGTGGCCTTTGATAGGCTTAAAGTTGAGAGCGAGTGGCTCTTTTTTTAAAAAAAAACTGAGTGTTGTATGCCTCGAGGAGGCTTTACTGTGTAATTTGGAGCAAGTGCTCCAGGGTTTGATTGGGGTCTTCTGCCCCGTTGTTGAAATTTGTATATCGTAAAGTTGGGCTAGTTGCTCAAGAATTGTGTTTTCAGGGCTCGAAGCCCAAATCCTGTAAATACTGTAATTGTACTTTGTTGCCTTGCTACTCCGTACCTGCCATTCTTGTTTTTTCTGAATTTTGAAAAGAAAATATAACCTTGTTAAATTTTCAAACAATTTTACTTTAGTAGCTTGAGACCTGTTCACCACCCCGCACCTTCTTTCACCTCTAACTACCGCTAAAACACGGTAACAATAATAATGTCCACCTCTGTGGTGTAGTGGTTAGTGTGATTAGCTGCCACCCCCGGAGGCCCGAGTTCGATTCCCGGCTCTGCCACGAATTTTGAAAAGTAGTACGAGGGCTGGAATGGGGTCCACTCAGACTCGGGAGGTCAACTGAGTAGAGGGGTGTTCGATCCCCTCCTCAGCCATCCTCGAAGTGGTTTTCAGTGGTTTCCCCACTTCTCCTCCAAGCAAATGCCGGGATGGTACATAACTTAAGGCCACGGTCGCTTCCTTCCCTCATCCTTGTCTATCCCTTCCAATCTTTCCATCCCCCGACAAGGCTCCTGTTCAGCATCGCAGGTGAGGCCGCCTGGGCGAGGTACTGGTTATTCTTCCCAGTTGTATCCCTCGATCCAAAGTCTCACGCTTCAGGACATTGCCCTTGAGGCGGTAGAGGTGGGATCCCTCGCTGAGTCCGAGGGATAAACCAACCCTGGAGGGTAAACCGATGAATAATAATAATAATAATAATAATAATAATAATAATAATAATAATAATAATAATAATAATAATAATAATAATCGTGTGGCCTTGTCTACTGCGTGCAGATATTTTTGATCTGACGCCATCTAGGCTTTCTACGCATCAATTTCGACGTTGTTATAACAGATTGTAGAGTAAACCAGATTTCTCTTGGGTGATCAAGGTACGGCTGAGTTTTAATTAATTTTGTCGGGAAAACGCCGAATGTACCGAGATCTTTTACACGCCGACAACATACAATATGGAGTATCGAATGGACTTACCAGCCTTCAAATTCCGACTGCCTCTGCGGCGTCTGAACCAGCGATTTTGGAATCTGGAGGCCGACATACCACTGATCCAGGGATCATATCATGAAGGAGGCTGTCACTAAAGATGCATATTAGGGAAATGAGTGAGGTAGTAGCCAGTTGTTTTCTTCACCGGGACAGAAGTTGCTATAACACAGATAATCAGTATCCTAAACACGTTGAAATTCATACTCTAACACAACCTTTCAGCAGCACTTTCCCACCCTCAATCACAAGGACTGTCTACATAAAGAATGGTGTTACTACCACTTGTTATACATTAGTCACTTACATACTGTAAAAGGATGAGACTGGACGGTATAATCAAAGTAATATTCTTAGCCATACCAGAAGGCACAGTGTAGTCTGCTTACTGTGCTTCACAGCAGACAGATCTGGAGAAACAGTCTACTGATCGATATACCAGGATAAAAGGTCCGTATTAAAGTAGCCCATTAAGGGCCTTGACTAAGACGGCTGGTGGCCAGCCACGTGATCGGCGTGGTGTCATCCTGAGCTACATCGCTTGACTTTCGTGTCCGCGACGCAGCCTCTCATATTAACACAGCTCCTCAGTTGGTCTCACTCGTTCCAGCCCTCAATCCAGATTTAAAATTCCTGGACTGGTCGGAAATCGACCCTGGGGTAAGAGACTAACATTCTATCCTGCACCACAGGTTCTTATCCTATATATCAACAAATACGCTGTTATTATTACACACATTGAAAGATAACCGTTTCATGTTTCTGTTACATACTGCAACATATACAGAATGAATGAATGAATGAATAAATGAATGAATGGATGGATGATGGTGGTGGTGGTGATTTTTGTTTTAAGAGGAAGTACAACCGTCCTCTAAATAACACTAATCAGAGGGAAAAAATGGAAGGGATCCGACACTTCGAAAAATGAAGATATCGGCCAAAGAAAGACAAGGGCCACGAAGGGCGTGAAAATGAAAGACTCCCTAGCCCTCGCAAACCTAATGGCGTTGGGGTCGGAAAAGAACAAGAGTTGACCAAGAGAGGTCGGATAGGATAGATGAAAGTGAGGAGCCTGGCACAAGTAAGTGGAAGCAATGCCAGGACTCAGCTGAGGACCCCATGGTCGCCAACCCACGCTCCAAAGTTCAGAGCCCCTGGGCCCCCTTTTAGTCGCCTCTTACGACAGACAGGGGATACCGTGGGTGTTATTCTACCGCCCCCACCCACAGGGGGAAGTGGATGGATGAAAACTGGTGTATAGTTTTCTCGTGTAGTGAAATTTCGGTTTTATTCGATAATGTTAATATTTGTTTGTTTGATCGTTTGTCTTTACATACATGCTATATATTAGTACGTAAGTAAAATATAAAGAAATGTAATTTATAAAACTTCATTTCAATTTTATACAAACAGTTCATCTCTAAAAATTAGTAAATATTTCCAAGACGATAATATTATTCATTGCAACAAATTCCTCAGCTGAGTGAATCTTCCATGGATCACTAGATGTTTCCACACAACCTTTTTGGACATACGCGTGGTTTTGTGTTAGCTTTGTTTACGTAAAACCAAAAGCATTATCACTATTTCCACACCACGTAACGGCAGCAGTTTGCTGTGAATATTACCAACATACGTTCTCTAAAAGGGAATGTCTGCTTCCAAGTACAAATAACTTGAAAATATCCATGGGATATCCATGGTTCAATGCCAAATTTGAAACATTTAAAAAATCATTCAGTTAATGACGAAGAAATATAACTTACGAGCATTGTTTTGGGAGGGCAAATGTACGCCATCAATTGAGTGTTAAAATGGCATCATAATATTCAGTCTATAATTCGAAAATGTATAGTAGTGTTGTTCCTTGATACAAAGTTTATATATTGACATCTACTAGAATTTATGGCATAAGAATTCTCAAAACCAATAAATGTAAATTTATTTCTTTTTAAATTATCGTCAGTATCAAATAACCGGAAGTGACTGATAGAAAATAAATGGAATTTGTTTCGTAAGCTTAAAGATTTTAACGATGTATTTATATTTCTGATTTGCTGTATTCATCGTATCTCATTTATTGTTGTATTTTCTGTTTCTGTCTTTGAATTCCTTTAATGGATTTTACATTAAAAATAGAGGAGTTTGAAAGATTACCATTGTTATCATCCTTATGAAGAATACAGTAACTTTAGGTGCTATAGACGTTTCGTAAAACTTGTGAATTATATACATGGAACATTAACAGTAACAATGAAAGTATAGTCTCTTATCTGTAGTAATACAATGAGAGCATTAGAATTTATTTAGAGAGTCTGGAGATCGGGTTGTATTTATTTCCTCTGTTTAGTAACTAAAAAATTAAATTAGTATTAATAAAAGTGTATAAACCAAATACATAGTATATTCATTACCTATACAGAGAACAAAACTTTCAGCTCGGTGATATATTAATTTCTTTTTGTATTTGAACTCTTTGGGTCGCAGTTTACAAATATGCCGGCTGTCGGGTTCACCAGAATAACACAGTTGCCTAAATGTATTATTGAAGCCAACTGAAGAATTATATCAGAGCAAAGAAGCTATAAAGATGTTTTAATGCACTGTTATGATGCATGTATTTATATAAAAACAAGAGCAAGTAGGTGCGTTAATACGAAACTGATAATACTGTGGTGACAGACAGCTGTTGAGTGTTTGAATTTTCTGATATTCTTATCCCGGATTGTTCATTGGAGCCAGGAGCTAAACAGTCAGTCTACAGCAATATTATTATGTTACTTAATGTAACTTTATCACAAAGAAATATAATAATCATTCTCGTATCATCATTGCGGTTGGAGAAACATTGGAATAATAAGACAAAGGTATATGGTTCATGCCCTGTCTCAAGCAGGAACTTTTGTAGTAGATTTATTCCCATCATTGAACACATCAGTGGCACGTGGCATAAGCGATCAAAGATACTGTTCAAATTAAATCGTTAGCGTCAACTTTATCAATAATCTTTGTCTTCCACCAATTATCCCCTAACACTTATGTAGTCTGTGGTCGGAAGGATCAATACAGATAAGTTTCAAGATAAATTAACTATTTAATAATTGAATTATTTTCAATCTAGTAGAAATGACATTCCATACCACACGTATAGCATGTAAAAATAATATAGTGACCGCTCCTGCGAACGCGAGGAAAATTATCGACCACAGTAACATTGTGAAGCACCATTTCACTCAATAGACATCATTATGACATAAAATTCTCCACAAACAAAAGTGGTTTAGCTATATAATAATAGAAGCTCTCTCTTAAACTGAACTGTCTGATGTGGCCACCTTAAATCTTTTCTACACTATAATTTTCATATTTCCACTAACCCGCCTTTTTCTTCGTCTTCGTCTGCTCGGAAACCACAAGACGATGATTATATACAATATTGTGTTAAGAGATGTGCGTTTGCGGTCTGGTGTTTAAAGGCTGCTTGCCCGAGGGCTTGCCACATGACAGATGCTAAGCGCCGTCCCGGCTCTCACAATTGATCATTAGAAGGAACTAACTTTAGAAATGGCGAACAGTTTTGTCGTGTGCCCCACATGATTCCACCCCTAAATTAAATGATATTCTTCAATAAGGGTAGTTTATTCATCTAGTTTATTTCCTCGGTCTTTGTATGCTTTATTGGAGAGCTATTCATTTTTTATTGCTAGTTTCTTTTCTTGTTTCCAATATCAACCATCGTCCAACCCTCCAGGTACACCTGAAGGTGATGACTGTGACTAGGTTGTAGTTAAACTGATTACTTTATAAGTGGCGCCAACCACAGCATCATTTAGGGGATGGAGTTTGAGAGAATTTATCCACAGAAGAACGTTCTGTTTGTCCTCAAGGTTGATACCTGAGTGGATAAGTTTAACTAATTAATTATAGCAATTTTAGTGGAATGAAACGTGCAGGAAATCACATCATATATTACCTTTTCGAATTCATTATTCGTATTCAAGATCAATCCATTGTCGTTTTCGACACTTTAGAACTCTCATTTCATTATTTTCTTTTATAGCATGAATTGTAACCATCCGGCTCCTTTGCTGAACAGTCAAAGTATTGTTCTTCGCTTCAGAGGGCCCTGGTTTGATTCTCGGCCGAGTAGAGGATTTTAACTTCATATGGTTAATTCCCTTCTCTCGGAGACTAGGTATTTGTTTTTAAATACACTTATATTCAGTTTTACACAATACACCATACTACTAACCAGCACAGAAACAAGCAGTGGTGAATATCCCTCCACATATTGTCGTCAGGTCGTAAAACTGGACCAAATCCACGAATGTGCTGACCCCAATAAATTGGGAGGAAGGCGAAGAAGAAGAAGAAGAAGAAGAAGAAAGTGAAGATGACAGCATGAATTGTAACAACTATTTACGAATATTAAAGAAAATTGTAAAAATCACAAACCAAATAAAGCAGTTTTGTTTCCTGTTTTTTTTTTTATATTACTCCTAGACATGAAAGGTGCTATACTCTATGTATTTGTTTTGCTATTACTGTTTCACGTTGCACTGACGCAGAGAGACGGCGATGGGATAGGACAGGGCTAGGATGGGAACGAAGCGACTGTGGCCTCAATAAAGGTACAGGTAAATTTTCGTAGTGTAAAAGTGAAAACCATCTTCAGGGCTGCCAACTGTGGGTTTCAAACTAAGTATCTTTAGAATGCAAGCTCACAGCAACGTGACTCAGACTGCGTTCTCAATTCGCTCGGAGCATTAAAATTGCAGAAATGTTTCTCACGAAACCAAAGCCACGCCAACTCTATAGATATCGGACAAAAGAATTATTGAACTCGTGATGATTTTGTGTAGTGCATTACAGTTTCCGAAAGTTAATGTTTGACCCAGGTCATACATTACATTGCCATTTACACTTGTAAGGGGTTTCATGGTGTTGATTATGGTTTTAAGGGGAAGAACAACCGAGCAGTCGCTCCCTCCTTACTTCAACCAGGTAAGGAAAAGGGCTAAAGACTTACACACCGAAACACGGTGTTATCGGTGAAAGAAAAGGAAAGGTGACGAAGATCGCGACAAGAAAGACTTCCTTGGGCCTCAGAACATAATGCAAGTGGGAGTCAAAAGAGAACAAGAGTTGACCAAGGGAAGTAGGACGGAAAATAAATTGAGGGCTTGGCACAAGTAAATGGAAGCATTCAGCTAGGGGCACCGTGGTTGCAAAAAATAGTCTCTCAATCTGAGATCGCCTGGGAGTCCGGCATTGCTCGCCTGTTACAATCATAGAGTTAGTAAATAATACACTAGAGGCAGCACTGGAGGTTCAGTCGTGTGCGAAGTTGAGCGAGCGCGCTGTTTGGCAAAAGCTGGATTATTTGGCACTGTCACTACTGGAGCTTCACGATAATTTCCCGATAATTTGAAGTTGAAGAATAATGCATGTCTCCTATACAGCTTATGGCTGCATAGAGAGATTCATAAATGGCAATGGTGTATCATTTCACAAGTATATTTCCTTGAAATTCATTTCCATGCGTATACAATAATATTGGAGTGATCAAGATGGCCGTGAGCAACGAACATGCAAAACTTTATAGCTCAGCTGAAAAAGAAATCAAAAACATATTTGAAGTTCTAAATAGTGACAAACGACTGGATAAGAAGTGGAAAGAAAATATTACTAACCCCGTGAGTATAGTTAAATCAGTATTAGCAAACTTTCATGATGAATTGATCAAACTGGAGAATACCTTAACCTCCAAACCAGATCAACACGAACAACAGATCAACGAACACGAACTGCCGCTTTATTCTGACACAGTATCTCGCACTCATATAAATAAACAAAACATTAAGAAGACTAGAAATGTGGTATTCATTTCACCAAAGAACAAAGGCACGATAAAGAACTCCGAACAGACTTTACGCCTATTTCAAGCTACAACTAAATCCAGTTCCCTAAATGTAGGAGTAAATAAAGTGAAGAAAGCTAGAAATGGAGTGTTATTCGAATTGAGGAATCATGATGAATGTACGAACCTAGTCAGTCGCATTCAAGAAACTTCCCCGGACCTGACGGCTATAATACCAAAACACAAAAATCCTAGACTCATCATTCATGGTATTGAACCGGACTTTCTGGAGGAGGACCTTGTGGACGCCATTAAAAACCAGAACCAGTGCATAAAGCAGTACCTACTAGATCGTACGCAAGTCTTGGAGAAAAGATTTCTGAAGAAAGCTCGAAGTGGCGACAGCCAGTATGCAGTGATAGAAGTGACGCCTAAGATCTACCATGCCGTGATGAAAGAAGAGAAGCTACATATTGGCTACCAAAGGTGCAATGTTAAAGACTATTTCCCTGTCATACATTGTCACTCATGTTGCGGTTATGGCCATTTTGCAGCAGACTGTAATTCGCAAAGATGCCCAATCTGTTCAGAGGAACATACTGTAGATGTATGCCCCCGAACAAGAACTGAATGTGCCAATTGCAAATCATATAACCAAAAAAATGGGGAACAGGACATCTTTTCAAGCCATAGATACAAATCACACAGCAACATCCTCACAATGTCTGGCCTATATTAGAATCTTAAACATAATTAAATCCAAGATTAACTATGGCTAAAATAACAGTATATCAATATAACTGACACAGATCTCTTATTCCTACATAAGAATTACTTATTGACGCCGGAAATCTATCAGATACACAGCACATCAAACTTTTGTGCATTCAAGAACCATACACTCGAAATAATGCTGTTAAGGGACTAGGCACAAATTTGAACATTCATTCTGCTGATCCATCGGAGCACAGAGTAAGAGCTGCAATAGCTACAAATTATCCCAATGTTTTGAAGTTGGTACAGTTCTGTTGCTATGACTGTGTTGTAGTGTGTGTGAGTTGGCGGAGCACAACCCTATATGCGTGTAATGTTTACCTCGATCCAGATTGTGACTTTGACAATGCTTTGTGTAAATTGGATCTTATCTGCAAGTCACTAAACGGAAGTCAGTTACTGTTACTAGGGGATATAAATGCAAAACACCAAGCATGGGGGAGCCCCATTTCAGATGAAAAGGGAAAGAAGTTCTATGATTTTTGTTGTACACATCGTCTTCATATACTAAATGACGGAACTAGGCCAATCTACCGCCGTGGTAACTCCGAGAGCTTCATTGATATCACCATCTGCAGTGCTAGGCTCTTTCCATTTGTTTCTGATTGGATTAACAAAGACCCAACGACTGATCATGGGCTAATTAAAACCGAAATTAGCGATCCAAGATGTCCTCCGGTTATTCCTGCAAACGTTTATCATACACGTATATTCAAAACTCAAAATTGAAGTGGCGCCATTTTGAATTATCTGCCAAACGAGTTCTCCAAAATTCAATTGAGAAATTGGAGGCTATCTCGACTCCACAAGAGTTAAACAACTTTACGCAAGATATCACACAACATATTGTAAATCTGTGCAACTCCCACCTTCCTAAAGAGTCACACAACCACCCAAAGAATTGCTGGTGGACACCTCAACTTACAGCATTCCGAAATCGCTTCTTAGCAGCTCAGAGAAGATACAAAAGATGCACATGTGACACTCTCAAGCTTGCATATGAAGCCTCGTACAAAAGCATCAGAGAACTATATAGAAACACAATCGTGCAAACTAAATTAAATAGCTGGAAACAGTTCTGCTCTTCGGAATCAACTAGAAATCCCTGGGGAAAATGTATAAAGTATGTCGAAAAACAGGTAACCTCAACACTACTCTGCATACTATTGATACTGGCAATGGATTCACAACAACACCATTAGAAACTGCAAATGCCCTAGTAGAGACATGTTTTCCTAGAGACGATGCTAATAATGAAAGGCAGGCTGCACTTCGAAAGGAAACCATGCTTGCACCAGAAACAGAAGGTGAAAAGCCTTTTAGCATGAAAGAAGTTAATCATGTGATCTCGAAGTTAGATGATAAGAGAGCCCCAGGTATTGATGCCATATCTGCAAATATTGTGAAACATATTCATAGTGCCTGTCCTGACTTTCTCCTGAAACTGTTCAATAAATGTTTCGAACTTTGTGTTTTTCCAGAATGTTGGAAAGAGGCCACGATAAAAGTGATCCCTAAACACGGAAAGCAAAATAAATATACAGCCAATTGTCTACGCCCAATAAGCCTACTCCCTGTGTTAGGAAAAGTCTTAGAAAAACTCATAATTAATAGAGTGATATTTAACTTCGCGATAAAGAACAGTTTACATGAAAACCAATTTGGGTTTATGCCATCAAAATCTACGGAAGATGCAGTACATAATGTGACACAATAGATGAAATCTGTCTACGATTGCAAAGAATTCGGACTACTAGTATCATTAGATATCTCCGGTGCTTTCAACTTTGCTTGGTGGTCTAAAGTGTTGCATCAGCTGAAAGTGAAGGGTTGTCCAAAAAACATTTATAGGCGAATGCAAAATTACTTCACAAATAGAAAAGTGCACCTGACCATTTGTGGCACAACTGTGACAAGAAACGTAGATCGAGGATGCCCAAAAGGCTCTGCTTGTAGCCCAGGTCTCTGGAACATACTCTATGATGATATTCTTCAACATAAGCTTCCCGATAATTGTTCGCTAACTGCTTATGCAGATGATGCATTACTACTAGTTAGGGGTAGAACAACAAATACATTAACATCTGCAGCAAATGAAGCACTCGACATACTTCTAAGGTGGGGACAGAACAACAAATTGAAATTCAACGCATCTAAGACTGTTGCTATGCTAGTCACCAAGAAAAGGAAATTTGAGACACCGGTGGTTAAACTAGACGGCCAAAAATTAGATATTGTAGATAGCATGACATATCTAGGAATAATCTTAGACAGCAAACTTTTATTTAGACCACACTTTCAACATTTGGAAACCAAAGCAGCCAAATTGTATAAGAGACTGACAATGGTAGCACGACCCACCTTGGGACTAAACTCGGAAATTTTGAAGATTATATATCGTGGAGCTGTTGAACCAATGGTGCTTTATTGTGTCACTGCTTTCGAACATGTTCTGCATAAAAAATGGGCGCAACAGAAATTGTCTCAAATTCAAAGAGGTTGCGTGTTACGCATCACACGCGCTTACCGTACAATATCGACAGACGCTGCCGTTATTATTCCTGGTATAGAACCTCTGCATCTCACAGGACTCAGCATGTCAACTTCTGTCAACTGTAAGAAGAACAGAATACATCCGCGGGATTTGGAAGGAGTGGAACTTGAACTTCCTGCACATCATACTGCCGCCGGACATCCAGCAGATTATATGAGCTCTGTATTTGACCAATCATGTACCAGAGATCACAGCCATTCAATATAGAGAGATGGATCTCGCATTTCGAGCAGCGGAACACTAGTGGGCTGCGCCTTCGTGGTATATGAGGTTGAAGACGAAGTTCATTCTGAGAAAATAAAACTAAAGGAATACTGTTCCGTGTTTCAAGCCGAGATGCTTGTAATATTGAAAGCAGTCGAGTGGTGCATAAACAAAAATACGTGTGCCACTATACTCAGTGACTCACAAGCGGCGCTGAACTCCATAAAAGATAAATACAACTTACACAATTTGGCAGTACTTGTAAGAGAGAATATATCAAAGTACAATAAACATATATGTTTCGGTTGGGTGCGAGGTCATTCCGCCAAAAAAGGGAACGAAAGAGCTGACCAATTGGCCAAAGAAGCTTGTAATTCTAGCTTGTCAGAGAGTTATACTAAATGCCCAATTTCTTTTGTCAAAAGAACCGTAAAGGATGAAATGCTCTCTCGCTGGAATGGACTGTGGTTAGCAAGTAAAAATGGCTCAGTAACAAAAGACTTGTTTTTTCCAAATGTATATAGTAGGCTGGGATTTAAATATATAGTGTGCAACTTCAATTTAACTCAAGTGCTATCAGGTCATGGTAAATTCAATGCTTACTTCGAGCGATTCAAAATTCCAACACAAAATGGCTCACTGTGCTTCTGCACTGAAGACATTCAAACTGTAACACATTCTGTTCAACTGTCCTGCTTTTGAGAGAACACGTTTTGAACTCAAGATTAATTTGTTAACTTGCAGTTGCTATTTTGAAAAACCACTAAATTTTATATTTTATAAAAAATGCTGCCCTTATCAATTTTCAAAATTTATTGACTATGTATTTAAACATATGTAATTTGATACTGTCTGTTTATTAGCTGTTTAAGATATGTATTGTATATATTATGATCTGGTATTTTTAAATATTAGTACGGTACTCTTAGTATTAAGGATTGTATATATATATCATACTTTTATTTTTCTATTTCTACTCATGTCTATTTTGCTGTTTATGTATTTTGAATTTTATCAGAGAAATTGTATATTTTGTATAAACTACAACCCTAACATACCTTATGGTAAAATAGTTTCACTGCACTTTGGAGATTAAATAAATATATATACAATAATATTTTGCGTGACAATTATTGTCATGTCATTAATCTAAAAGAGGAGGACGTATTTGAGCACCTTCAAGTATCACCGGACTGAGCCAGGCTTGAACCTGCCAACTTGGGCTCAGAAAGCCAGCGTCTAAACCAGCGATGATAATATTTTGTCTACTCCAAAATCTTGCTAACGCTTTTAGGCCTAAAAACTGGCTCTTTCACTTCGTACGAGAGAAGACATGTTTGGTCGTTGGGCAGAATTATACCAAAGTCCTGGTCATTTACTTAAAATATAGCGAAATATACGTGCCCTCTTTCAGAACTTATGTTGTTAGAAGACTTAATATGAACAGTAAATTGATTTTGTGTTACTTAACGGCACCTGAACACTGTCCTCTTTTATCACGCATTTCTCCTGTATTTATGCCTTTTGGGCTTTCTTTTTTACTGGAGAGAAGCATCGCAAGTATATTGTAGTATCTGAGAATGTTTGCATATAAGAATTTTAAACCATATTTATACCCACACGGCTTTAGAAGTCCGCTATTTACACTGTTGACTACAGCGGAAATAGCTTTTGGACAAACAGCTGCGATTTCAACATGCTCCGCTCGCTACTGCGATTTTCGCGCAAACGGTGACGCCGCTGCTACCTCTAGTGTAGCAATGGTTACAATAGTCAGGTGATACCGTTGTTGTATTCTACGCCCCCACCCACTGGGGATGAAAGGACACATGGTGATGGTGGTGACCACAGTCTGTAATCAGAAGAGGAAAATAAGTCGGAAGAATGAAGGTATCTTTAAAAGGAAGGGGGAAAGTCTACGAAGAGCATGGAAATGAACGTGACCCTAGGCTTCACAAACCAAACATCACGAGGGTTGGAAAGAAACAGGAGTTGATCAAGGGAGGTTGAGAGGCCTTCAGGGTGGGGAATGAAAACATTTCGACGACAACGGGAGGTTGAGTGTAGTACAATAAGCCTATTGGCTCCAGCACATCAGAAGCAATGCTGACGGGTCCTCATTAAAGACGGGAGGTCGAGTAGGCAAGATGAGTCGCGCTCAGTAGTTGGGACAGTAGAGGGCTGACCTTCAGATCCCAACATGGCAGGTTGGATCCTGGCGCAATGGTGTTCAAATACTGTTGCGGGACAAAATTCTGGCACCTCGGCGTCTCCGAAACTCGTAAAATTAGTTAGCGGGGCGTAAAAACCAATAATAATATTATTAGGAAAGATGAAATGTATTCAACTTTACACACAGGTTTTTGATGATTCTGGGATTGTAGAAGGCTAAATCTGGAAGGGTAAGCTGAATCTGGAGCGCTCTGATAATGACCATGGCCTTATTACTTAAGATGTGAAAATTTAAAAAAAAGGGAAATTACATAAAACTATCTTCACGAACTCCTATGTGGAGTTTTATCTCATAAATGGAAGATTACTGTAACATAACACATACAGTGTAGCAAACTCCCTCCGTGGTATGAAACACATCTAACAGCCTCTTTATCTATAGTAAAAACAATGAAAGGTAGCAGATCTGAGAAGTCATTGTTATTGCTGTGGAATTCGTATAGACTTCATGATGGAGATTCAAATACACATACTTCCGGGAGAACTGTCCAAGCCTTTAAATCCAAGGCTAGGCAGCTTCCTAAGTTTGCGGAACAGACGATCCAAATATTCCAACCACATTATTATTGAGGAAAAACAAAAAGATAACTCGTTAAATCCACTCAGATATGTTATACATTCGCGTACTTCCGATATAAGTATGTTTAGATTTTTTTAGGAATAGGTGCTTCGACCGTACCGTATGGCTTTAATACTCGGTAATTCAGCATACGTCTCGTTTATTTTAAGGTAATTCATTCTCGGGGTGGTTAACCTGTTTTTCCTTGATGTCCAAGCCAAGATTGTTCTTCCTTCCATTCATAGATAACAGCATTAACAGCTCCCCGTACATTTTCAGTTCGTCTCCATCTCCGTCAATTTCGTGAACTGCGTAGCTTATGTATTACTCCATACCTATTGTGGATCCTAGGCGTAGTCAAGATGTTCCTTGGCAAGAATAAAAAGAAATATAAAACACATCACAATCTTTACAAAGAAAACCATCAACTTTCATCACTAATGGCTTATTGTTTAAGTTGGACGTCCTTCGGAGTCGAGTCCGAATTCTAAATAATCCAAGTTACATGAACGGCCACTTCTCGATAATTTCACTTTTTCAAAATTGCGATGAAAAAGCTGAATCTAGAGCGCTCTGATAAGCTAAGAAGTGAAGGAGGGAAATATTATCTAGTTTTATAATATCACCACCAAGATGAAAGAACGTGATATCTTTAATTTCGGTTAAGCTCATCATTAAACTATGTCGTAAACTTTCACTAAATGAGTTTAGAATATTTCATAGCTCTTAAATCATTTAATAAAATAAATAAATATATAAATAAATACATACAGAGATAAATAAGTAAAAAGTAAAATAAAGGGAGACAGACAGAAGTGCCTCTGAAAAGTGACTTCGGACTCCACATTCTAATTTACCCGAGCAACTTAAGAGTCACATTTTCCAAACTCACGATAAGCAGTTTTGGAGCGCTCCGCCAGACCAAGAAGAAAACACATGCTTTCTTTTTCTTCACTGAAACGTATCGTTAACCATAATGTAGAATTACAATTCACTGAGTGAGTTAGCTGTGTAGTTCAAGTCAGCAGCTTTGAGCTTACATTCAGGAAAAGGTGGGTTTGAAACCCACTGTCAGCAGCCCTAAAGATGATTTTCTTTGGTCTTCCATTTTCACACCAAGCAAATGCTGGGGGATGTACCTTAACTCAGGCCACGGTCACTTTTTTTCCAGTCCTAGCTCTGTCCAACCCCATCGTCGCCATAAGAACTATCTGAGTCTGTGCGACGTAACATATAGCAAAAGAAATAATAATAAGGTACCAAGATCATTTATAACATAGTTTAATTAAATAAATCGGAAAATAAATACAAAAATAAATGAATAGATATTGAAATAAATAAAATTATGGACTTACAAAATTTAGTCTACATTAGCACGTATTTCCAAAGAATAGAGTGGAGTTACGCACGCCAGTACCTGTTTATCTAGAGCGAGTATTTCCTCCCGCCGTTAATGGCAAAAGAGTGATATTATAATATGTTTTATATTGGTGATAAATTTTGATAACATTCTATTGACATGTAACTTTATCTGGGGGAACTAATGCATCAGAAGAGGAGGGATCACGTTTCCCGTAGAGAATGCTGTGCTACATACGGTGAATGCGTGCACAGTAAACACTTTATTTTCAAAACAGCACCATTCAGTACAATATAGTGATGGAGACACTTTACTAATATCTTATCCATATCTGCCGCTTCCTACTGATAAAATCTATCACGCTCTCACGACAATTTTATTTTTCAGCCTCTAAGGACTTTAAATTAAGCTTTATACTTATGACCTCAATCACTTCTATAACGATCAGTTTTATTTTCAACCTGTGATAAGAAGGCTTATCCGATCAGAATACACCTATACCAGGAATCCACCCTGCCTACACATAGAATAAATTTTGAATTAACAGAAATAGTCTTATTTTAACCGGCGTCTTATAAGACTTTTCTTCAATTTCGTTTACGTCTCACTAACACAGATAGGTATTACGGTGACGATGAGATACGTAAGGCCTAGGAGTGGGAAGGAAGCGGCCGTGGCCTTTATTTAGGTACAGCCCCAGCATTTGCTGGTGTGAAAGTGGGAAACCTTGGAAAGCCATCTTCAGGGCTGCCGACAGTAGGATTCGAACCCACTATCTCCCGGATGTGAGCTCATAGCTGCGCGCCCCTAACTGCACGGCCAACTCACTCGGTCTCTTATAGTGAAAGACTAGAGAGCACCATAGGTCCATGTTGTATTCCCAGCAAGTTCAGGGATTTTAATTCTGTACAAAGGGCTGAAAAAGTGTTCAGTCGGCCTCGTGAGACCACCTGAGGAACAGATGATACGAGAGGCAGTGGACCTGGTCAGGAAAGGTAAGCAATACGACTGAGGGTATAATCACGCTGACCATGCATCACCCCTATATCTGCAGACCAATTGGATGGCTAGCAGTAGACTTGGCAGTCCAAGGATCTAATGCGCTGTTGATCCATGGAGTTTGTTTGTTGTTGTAAGACTTAGTTGTAAACACCATTAGCCGTGTTTCTCTTGATATCAACATGAAAGGATTTCTTGAAAGGGCAATATAAAGTTGTCGAAGAAAAAATAAATCACCACTTAGATCAACCTCAGTCACATTATCGGTGTACTTTATAGCCTAAACAGACTATAATTGGTAACTGGATTCCTTTCGAATTAAATGACAATCTTACAGAATCAACAGATTCGGTGGCATAACTCGTTAGAAGAGTAACTTTAACGAAGAATACTCTCGAGCTCTTATTACCAAGCACGTCTCATTGTATAACTGCGGGCGAATTGGCTGAGCGGTTAGAGGCGCGCGGCTCTGAGTTTGCATCCGGGAGATAGTGGGTTCGAATCCCACTGTCGGCAGCCCTGAAGATGTTTTTCATGGTTTCCCATTTTCACACCAGGCAAATGCTGGGGCTGCACCTTAATTAAGACCACGACCGCTTCCTTCCAATTCGTAGGTCTTTGCTATCCCATTGTCGCCATAAGACCTATCTGTGTCGGTGCGACGTAAAGCCACTAGCAAAAATTGTATAACTGATGATTTTTTATGTTTTATTTGTTACTTGTGCACCGACAATGTTATGAATCAGGCAACGATGAGATGGTAAAGGGCTAGAATGAAAAAGGCACTGACCATGGTCTTTCTAAGGCAGAACTCCATGCATTTGCCTGGGGTGAACATAGGACACCACAGAAAACCAAAATGTAAGCAAGTAAGAAATATAGCAAGTTTTTAGGTTTATGTGACTGCTGATATCATGATCATAGTTACGGGACCTCAAGGTTTATGTGAAATCTGAACGACGGGGACATGATCTTCCGTAGCAAAATCCCTACATGTATTAGCCAGTATTCGAGCCATGATCGCCTTGGTTAGAATCCAATAACTATGTCACTCGGCTGTCAACTTCCCCGCGGAAAATTATCATCAGGCTGCTGACGATGGCGTAGCAACCCATAATCCGGTATCTTGTAGCGAGAAAAGCTACGAGGATCTTATCTTGCTCATTTCTCTCGTACACCTTTTCAGTAACTCCTGGACTTTCTATGACTGCTCATCTTTTGGGAATCCAATCAATCTTCAGAATGAGGACTCAATATGCATCCACAGTTATCACGATTGAATTGAAAAGTGATAACATAGGGATTTTTAATTCTCTGACTTCAGAACTACGACCAAGGGTGATGATGAGGATGATGAAGATGATAATAATAACAATTTTTACGGAAATATTGTGGATCACAGAGTTGAAGGAAGGTGCGGGCATGAATAAGTGGATATAAAACAGTCAGAAGATTAATCATCATCATCATCATCTGTTTACCCTCCAGGTTCGGTTTTTCCCTCGGACTCAGCGAGGGATCCCACCTCTACCGCCTCAAGGGCAGTGTCCTGGAGCTTCAGACTCTTGGTAGGGGGATACAACTGGGGAGAATGACCAGTACCTCGCCCAGGCAGCCTCACCTGCTATGCTGAACAGGGGCCTTGCGGGGGATGAGGAAGATTGGAAGGGATAGACAAGGAAGAGGGAAGGAAGCGGCCGTGGCCTTAAGTTAGGTACCATCCCGGCATTTTGCCTGGAGGAGAAGTGGGAAACCACGGAAAACCACTTCCAGGATGGCTGAGGTGGGAATCGAACCCACCTCTACTCAGTTGACCTCCCGAGGCTGAGTGGACCCCGTTCCAGCCCTCGTACCACTTTTCAAATTTCGTGGCAGAGCCGGGAATCGAACCCGGACCTCCGGGGGTGACAGCTAATCACGCTAACCACTACACCACAGAGGCGGCCAGAAGATTAATTTAAAATAAAATTGGAATTATATTTCTTTCTCTCTTTTTTCTTTTCAAATTTTAAATTTCACACTTTGCTAAACAAATAAGAATTTAGGTGCAGAACTAGCTTGTTAGCTAGAGGAAAAATTTAGAGAGGTCAAGAGTAATCAGCTAACTATAAATTAACAATATGAGCTTGACACTCCCTAATTATCCAACGGCCGTAGCCGTGTTGAAACACCGGATCCCGTGAGATCTCCGAAGTTAAGCAACATTGGGCGTGGTCAGGAGTTGGATGGGTTTCCACGCGCTGTTTGGGGGTGGGGGGTAAGGGAATGGAGGAGCGGATAGGAACTGGCCACCCTACCGCACGTAAACTGCGCCTCAGGAACACCTCTGCGGAAGTTCGGACCTGCCTTCGGGCAGAATAACCCTTACGTACCTCCCTAATTATAAATTTTACCCGAGCACTACTGCTCCTGAGTGAGTGAGTCACGGAGCCGGATCTCCCAATTTCTCTTATACCAATAGAAAGAGCGTCTTAGCTCTACAAATTTACACTTTCTGGGCCTGTCAAAAGCACAACCTACATTTTAAAAAATTAAACAGTACTCACTGTCTTTACTGCTCAACAGTCGGATATCTGTAACATGAAATGAATGAAATGGAGTTTAACAGGGGTAATAATAATAATAATAATAATAATAATAATAATAATAATAATAATAATCGTATGGCCTCAGCTACCGTTTGCAGACATTTCGATTTGACGCCATCTGGCTGTCTGCTCGTCAATTTCGACGTTCCGGCTTACTCTGTCTGCCATCTAGCGGACCTAGAGTAAACCGGATCTCTCTTGGGCGTCTATGACTGAGATTTAATGAATTTTGTCGGGTAAATACCAAATGTATCACCAGAGATCTTTTACATGCCGACATCGTACGACATGGAGTGTCGAATGGACTTTTCTCCGCCCTTCAAAAATCCGACTACCTCTGCCGGGTTTGAACCCGCTATCTTGGGATCCGGAGGCCGACACTCTACCGCTGATCCACAGAGGCAGCTGTCTTCGAATAATGAAGAAATCATATAAAAAAGGAGGAAAGCCATAAAGAGCAAGAAAATGGTAGATTCGCTAAAACTTTTAAATCTAATATTGTTGGAGTTGTAAAAATATAAGTATTGGCTGGGGAGCTTGAACAGGAGAGAATGTGGTGGGTACACTGTACGAACAGGGTAAATAATCGAATAATTAGGGCCAGTGATGCCCCGCATGTTTCCTGAGTGCAATATTGCCAACTGATTTTGTATTATGTCCATACACTCGACTGAAAATACCCCTTCATTCATACCATGAGTCCCTACTTAAGTGAAAAATGTATGCTTGCTTCGCATTTTCTTCGAATGCCATCCCCAGTTATTTCCTCTCACTATGAAAAATGACCCTATTTCCCACTTCAGTAAGACTTATTACTAAAATAAATCTTAAATTCAACCTGAAAAACATACCACATTGTCTGCTACATAGAGACGTGCCTAACTAAATATACTGCTGTACGGTATGATGTAAGGGATTACACACATCTACGCACATCAGCCTATTCACGCAAAAGAGGGAGCTGGATTTGCATTAGATTTTATTTTTCATTATTTTTCGTCTATTTATTTGGCCAAAACAGAAAATTTCACGTTTATTAGAGAATTCATAAATCCGTCCTTACAACCCTATGCTATGAAGTTAAGACTCGAACATCCCTAGGCGTAAGGACATGTCCCTGCTGTTATTAGTTATTTCCTTAATAATTTATTTCACTGTAAATTCATATATTGTGTTTTATCATAAACCGCAACTGTAGATCAAACTACAGCTTGTAGTTCTATGACAGAAGTAGTCTAGCTTCGTAATAAAATTCATGTGATACACTGCCGTAACGAACTTGCTTGTCTCAATTTCAAAACATGTTTTGCTTAGCTGCCGTGGATATGGAGGTTCTCTATATATGACACGGATATCACTTGTGGTGGGTTTCATTTCACTGACTTGGTTTGAAATAATTTACTTCATTATTTAGAATTCCTAACAATACTCCATTAATCTAAAAATACCCAGTATGTCACTGAAATCTCTTTTCAGATGGTAATGAAGTTCCAGGGCATTTTAAATAAACGATGCGGATTTTGAATCTCTAAGACGTATTAACAATTTTTAAGAGGTTCAGCTGGTGTCCATCGTCTCAAATCTGTTGTACAACTATTTTAAAGAAATGCGTCTTCGTTTCCGGTCTTCAGTGTCCACTGCCATTTGTTGTAAATATGTAATATAGTATACATATAATCATCTACTTAAATATGCTCATATTGTATAGTCCTTGGTGAATTGTTGGGTTCTAAAAATAAATCTAAACGTTCCTGTCCTTCCCTATTATGTCATATTTGCAGAGAACCAATCTTTACATATTTGTTGCCCGTTGTCTGAAATATACTAAATAACCGTATTATTGAAAAAAATTATTTATTTATTTATTTATTTATTTATTTATTTATTTATTTATTTATTTATTTATTTATTTATTTATTTATTTATTTTTAAAAATTATCACTTATATCCGACACCTTGGCTGCATAGTAAGCGTTGAGACCTTTGGTTCAGAAAGTCTCGGGTACGATTCACGGGAGGGCCGGGCATTTTAATCACGTCTCATTAATTCTTCTGGCTCGAGGACTAGCTTTTTGTGTTTGTCCCAGCACTCTCCTGTTCAAATTCAAACAACACCACACTACCAATCACCAGAGAAACATGCAATAGTGATGACATCCCTCCACATAGGGTTGGCGTCAGGAAGGGCATCCGTCCGCAAAACAGGGCAAAATCCACATGTGTAACACAGTTCGCACTCACGTTCTCACAAATGTGGATATAGTGGCAGAAGAATAAGAACAGATTATTATAACTTACAGCGTTCAGTCTGCAAGTCTCTGTGAATTTACTGAACCCCTCCAAAATCCTCTATTCGGAGGATCTTACCCACCGATGCCGGTTTATGCGTAAAGCTTCATCCATCCAGTTCATAACTTAGCCTGTATCCCCTCATTTCGAGTACCCTCCTACTATTGAACCCACCTGTTGCTAACAGGTCTTTTACTTCTGTCTTATGAATATGATATCCTGATTCCATTCAGCTTTCACTCCCGTACAAAAAAATTGTTTTGAAAACAGACCAGTGCCTAGTTTCTTCGAGAGCTGTATTATTTCTTACAGAATACTATTGACTGCAATTGTGAGCTCACTGCATTTGATTTACTGCAACTTGATTCAATCTCTCTCACGAAACTACCAGCCTGGGAGAACATACATCCTAAATACTTGAAATGATCCACCTGTTCCAGTTTTGTATTCCCAAACTGACATTCAATTCTCTTTAGTCTTTTTACTATATTTAGTCTTGGAAAGGCTAATTTTCACATCATATTCACCGGGCGAGTTGCCCATGCGGTTAGGGTCGCTCAGTTGTGAGTTTGCATTCGGAAGATCGTCGGTTCGAATCGCGCCGTCGTCAAACCTGAAGATGTTTTGCCATTTTCACACCAGGCTGTACCTTAAGGCCACGGTGACTACTTTCCAATCCTAGCACTTTCCCATCCTTCCGTCACCGAAAACCTTCGATATGTTAATGCGACGTTAAACAAATAGAAAAAAAAAAAACCGAAAAAGAAATCATGCTCACTGCACCAATTTTCCCCTTACAAGAAATTATATTGAAGGCTTTCAGAACAGTATGTCATTAACAACCAGTCGTCGGCATAGGTATATTAATTAATTCATTTATTTGTTTAGCGCTTGGCAGCACATCGCAATATCTGAATTTAAATAAATATGAAATTGCATTTGTCTGTCTGTCTATCTTCTGAAACAACATCAGAGGTATTTAGTTAGCAGTGCATAAAGATAGTTGGACATAACGTCAATGTCCAGGTAAAGGAGGTGACTAATACTAGGCCTATCGAAGTACTGAAACTGATCTCCGATTATAAAGATTTTTACATAAAGAGACAAACATTTCAAGCTAGAAAATCAGCTGGAATTTATAAGATATCTGGGGACGTACTAAAGGCTTGGGCTGCAGTACCATATCTGAAATACTTCCTTGATTAATTTTTGCATGAAAAGATAATAATAATAATAATAATAATAATAATAATAATAATAATAATAATAATATTGACTTTACGTCCCACTAACTAATTTTACGGTTTTAGGAGACGCCGAAGCCCCGGAATTTTGTTCCGCAGGAGTTTTTTACGTGCCAGTAAATCTACCGACACGGGTCTGACGTATTTGAGCACCTTTAAATACCATCGGACTAAGCCAGGATCGAACCTGCCAAGTTGGGGTCAGAAGGCCGATGCCTCAACCTTCTGAGCCATTCAGCTGCATGAAAAGAGATAGTTGAATGTATAGTAGCCCCAGTACTCCAAGGAAAGCGTGATAAACATAAACTGGATAATTGCAGAGTAGTCCGCTTCATATATATTGCATGTAAGCTCTCGGAAAGCATTCTTGCTATAGTGGACACGTTTCGAGAAATTACTTATTGGTATAATAGAACGCTGTTCGTATTTAGGAAAGTTTATTACAGTGAAGCTCATATTGCAAGATTGCAGAAAATTATCAGATATTATAGATTCAGGATATCAAATGAATTGTATCACTATTGACCTATTCAAGGCTTTTCATAGGGTAGATCACGGGGGACTACTGACGAAATGAGGGTTATTGGACTATAGCCAATAAAAGAGCGATTGAAAGAGCAGTCCTCACCAGGACTTCTCTATTCGAGAACGTGAAATGATACAAATCAGCACGACCTTATCTGTGTAATTTCCGACAAACAAACAGTGTTACGAAAATGTAGCAAACTTTGTGCTGGGAAGACTTGGGAGTAAGGAGACGAGCTGTTCGACTAAGTGGTATGTTTCGTGATGTCAGTTGAGAGAGGCGTGGAATGGCATTAGTAAACGAATAACCTTGAATTGAGGTGTTTAAAGTAGGGGAGATCGTAACATGAAGATAAATTTGGCATTCAAGAGCATAAATTGGGACAAATATTATTTTATAGGAAGAGGAATTAGGGAATGGAATCATTTACCAAGGGAGATGTTTACATGTCCAACTTCCTCGTAATCATTTAAGATAAGACTAGTAAAATAACTTGTAGGGAATCTTCCACTTGGGCGGCAACACCAAATGCACATCAGTCGTGACTGATTGACGTCGAACCATTTCGAAATACTGAATAGAAATTATATTATTTGCGAAATTATTTGCAAAAAGATAACGAAATAGTTTAGAATGAGATGATGTCCGTTTCTTTATCGCTCAATCACGCGTAATCTGCCGGAACAATATTGTAGCCCCGAAAGGCCCCTGTTCAGCATAGCAGATGAGACCACCTGGGCGAGGTACTGGTCATCCTCCCCAGTTGTATCCCCGACCCAGAGTCTGAAGCTCCACGACACTGCCATTGAGGCGGTAGAGGTGGGATACCTTCGCTGAGTCCGAGGGAAAACCTTCCCTGGAGGGTAAACAGAAGAAGAAGAAGAAGTAGTTCCAGAGCTAGACGCGTACTCACCTGCTTTCGGAGGAAAAGGAATAATGTATCATTCAGTTTTTAAATGCTCACTATTTGATTATGTTTTTTTTTTTTTTTTTTTTTTTCGTATACATCTACTTTCGTACATGCATACAGCCAGTTTGTGTTCACTATAGTCTATACATTACACTCTTATCAAGTGAGTGGGCTGCTTGGTATGCGTAGAAAAAATAGGCTGTACATGATTCTGTTTGTATTCTATTCTGTCTGACAATTTTTCGTAAACACGTTGATGCGCCGAGGTTCGCTTCCTCGTTCTATCTGAAACGTGCGAGAGATTTTAGAAGAAATACGTACATTCAAAATCTGGCCTGCTAATTGTTCCTCTCACCCCATGGAGAGATACCAGCAAAGCAAAGCTACACTATCTCCATACAGACCATGACGCCCAGAGAAGAGTTGAAAGTAAAGAGGACATATCTGTAACTTGACACTATGTGGGATAGAGGGGTTAGTTCTCTCATCAGCCACCATTTTCCCCTAGAATTAACCTTACACTCACTGTAGGTATGCGAGCGGAGTGACCACGCGTGTTAACGTGCCACGGCTATGGAGCCAAACCCTGCATTCGGGAGACGAGTGGGTTCGAATCCCACCGTCGGCTGTCCTGAGAATGGTTTTCTATCGTTTCCCATTTTCACTTCCAGGCAAATGCCAGGAGAGATTCTATTCACACGTCACAGCCGATTCCTCCAGTCTTCTTACCAAAATTACATTCAGCATGAATCATTTTATTTTCATTGGTTCCTCAACTAAGACTGGCGGCAGAAAGTGCATCTGGCCATAAAAGCACGCCATAAAATTTTATCTCGCCTCAACCCCGACTCAGTTTCAGCAAAACGGGACTAAGGTGTGGACATACTCATTTTCGGCGTAGGCTGAATAAACCTCAGGGTAATGTGCCTTTCCAGAAGTGGAAAGCATATTTTTAAAATTTTTTGAATTCCTGATGAGGAGCCGATCACGCCCTTAGTGCCTCGGGTAGACAGACCCCGTCTTTTAGTGCGTCTTCGATTATGATTTACCAATTTAATCTGCCAGTGATTTGTATGATCGAGTATCTTAAACTGCAAAAGCAACACAATATTTAAAATAGAAGTAATAATCAGTTTTAAGTAGAGATTTTATCCACATGAGAGAATAATAATTATTTTCATCGTATCGATAGCTCATCATTTGTCTATCAGTCAATGTCCAGGAGTGGCAACCACGAATGTTCCCATCTTGTACGTTTATGGAAATACGTAAAGAATGAATCTTCATTAATTAAGTCATTATACTGTAGTAAACAAGAAGAGGGATCCCATTTGTCTTCGGCTATACTCAGCCTTTGGGGTTGTATCAATCTAATTTTAAATGGCACGACATATTAGAACCTAACCGATTTCCGGTCCATCCACTTGATTATTCAAATTCTTCATTAAACTAGCCATTTAATTGGTTTGATATCGTTGTTAGGGGGCACCACTCTACTGTCATCTGCTTAATGTACCCATCCACCCTTGTAATTTAGTCATTCTGCCATTGAATAATCTATCATAATATTGCTGCCAGCAAAATGTTATGTATGAGACTTCTAATTAATCATGCTTAACTTCTGGTTGCATTTTTTATTATGTATAATTTTAATCCTTACATTTTAATCTCGCCGGCCATCTGTACAGCCCAATCCGTCCTCCCACCAGTAAACTACTGCCTACAACTGTGAATGTTTAAATCATTCTGGCAACCTATCTCTTAATTTACGAGTTGAAAGAATTAACCATGATGTGTTTTCGAAGAATATACTTATTTTTGTATTATGACGAGCATGTTATAAAATGTTTAATAAATTCTAATCATCATCTTTGAGATGTGCACTAGGAAATTCTTAGAGAATTCACGGATACTTCATCCATATAGGATGAAAAGCTATTCTTTTGCTGTACGATTCTCTCCTAAATATAAGTGTATTTTATTGTCTGGTGGAGTGGGGAGGGTTGGGGGCAATAAATCATGGTATTGTCTGTGTACAGCACGAAAGGTACTGATTATATACAAAGAAGCAAAAACACCCGCTATCATTTTTTGTTCTAATCTTTTAAATATTTTACTTTGTTTTGCTTGTTTTCTCAGCCTCTCGGCTGTGTGAGAGGTATACTTAGAGACGGTTGTATTGTGAGCTAATGGACGGGTTGTATTCGCGCTGCACTCAGCGAGGACAGATACCCTCCTCTCTGTCGGAATCAATTGGAGAGGTGGTACCTCACCTGCAAACCAACAGGTATGATCCACAAAATGGCGGCCGTTTATTTTGAGTACTTTCAATGAAAATCGTAGTTTTCATCACAGTTAATTATATTTATTCAGTGGCCAAAAACTACGCTGTTACGAAAATGTCCAGTAGCTAAACGCGCAATTTAAACACTGATATGATGCCTATAGATTCGGTTAAAAGATAGCAGGCTATGTCACAAATTACTGGAGGTAAAAATAAATGGTACATATAATTTACCTAGAGGGTAACATCTTGGACATTCTCAACAATTAAAATAACAATACTAACAATAAATCATAATAATAGACATTCATATGCAGGGCTGAGTTGTCGTTATCTGAGTGGTTGGCGTAGCAGCCTTAAATTTGAAGGGCACGGTGTTGACCGCCCCGCCGGGCAAGGTATTTTATTTGCATATGGTTAATATTATTAATGCCTCTGTGTCAGACACTGGATGCCACCGTATGCAGACATTTAGATCTGATGCCATGTGCGTCAATTTCGACAGTGCCATTTGGAAGAGTAAACCGGATAGTAATGGGTACATCCCTCGATACAAGCTTTGTGTCAGGAAGGGCATCTCATGAAACTGGGCCATATTCACATAGAGTGTCGACGCCAAGAAATTCGTAAAAAGGCCAGGAGGAGGAAGACTCAGATGATGATGGGGTGAGACGCTCAGACTAGAGGTGCTAGGTTTCTGAGCGCATGTTGGTGGGTTCAGTCCCCACTCAGTCTGATGGTATGTGACCTCGTGTCGGTAGATTTAACGTACGTACAAGAGGGACAAAATTCCGATACCGCGGTGTCTCCGAAAACCGTAAAAGTAGCCAGCGGGACGTAAAACCATTATTATTATTATTATTATTATTATTATTATTATTATTATTATTATTATTATAGAATTTAAAAATAATTTATGAGATGGAGTGTGTATGCGGGCCAAATATCTGAAGGCTTTGCATAATATTTCATGAACTTTTATAATAATTACGAACTAGGAACATTACGACTAGCGTGTGACATCTATATAAATAAAGTAGTAGGGAGTCCGCTGTCTATAATTTCGTTCTTTTTGTGCCAAATTTTCAGATATTTATCCATTTAAGGTCAACTCAAGACCGTATCAGTGGTTTTTATTTTTCAGGTCTGTTTGTTTGTCTGTTTGTCTGTTTGTCTGTTTGTCTGTTTGTTTCACCATCACTGCGAAACGGCTGGATTGATCTCGACCAAACTTCATATTTAGGGTATACTCATCCCGGGGAAGGTTTTGATGTGCATATGATTGTAAAATATCTGAATAGACGGGGTATTTAAGGAAAACCAGAATATTCTCTTTTTTTTCTGGTATACTATTGATTTCCTGTAAAGTCAATGGACTGTATGTGAAACGTCCCTTCATTACGAACAACTTTTGTTATGTTCATAATTTCGCTCACTCTTCAAATGACGGAGAAAATGACTATTCCCTGCGGGTCTCATGCTCTGCGTTGAGTGCCCGACAGACCGACGACGAACTTACAGGTTGCCATGGCAACGTCTCTGCTTGCCAGCAGCGGAGTAACGTATTGCCATTTTCATCATAATTCCTGTAAACTCGTGGTTGTTCCTTGGGTAGAATGCAAGAGCGACCATTTTACGGGATATTGGCGGAATACCGTTGTAGGTTACAATCGTCCCTGAATACCACTAAGGGGCGCTATTAATATTTTAACAGTACCGCGGAGTGGAGCCCATTATTTCGCACCGTAATGTGTTTTCTGATATTTGCTATAATTTTTACGGTATTTATATTCTACTTCTGTTTTCCGCTTTCATTTCTTGCCTCTGCCTTACCTCTTTAGGCTTAAGTAATAACACCATGTCAACTTCTTATCTGTTTACCTAAGAATCACTGCGCCTAAATTTCTCCTATGTTGCCGCCTTCTTATATCCGTAACTCATATCATCACAATTTATTGAGGAATATTTTATTTTCCAATACGATCACTTGGTATTTACATATTTTTCCTATCCGGCTGTCCTCAGATATAATCATATTTTCTATTAATTTAAACTTCCTTAACTGTATTACGTTCTTCCTTAATTACTCCGTATGTATGGGAGTGCTAATCCCGAAACCTGGACACTCTTTTCTTTGAGGTAAAACTCAAAGCTCTTCAAATGTAAAACTTTTGGCCCTAAAAAATATCGGAATATTGGTGCAATTTTAATGACGGTGCAAACCTTCGTTTCAGGATAATTGGTGGCTAAACGGTAGGTCGTATCATAAAACAAGTAGCACAATCGCCGGCCAATTTGGAGAGATCTACAACGTTGGTCCTATAACTTATTGTCGTGTCTCGATCGTTGATACGTCATATAGCGCTGCATTTCTCGATTATAATCAAATCTCTCCAACTCGATTGTGACTGGCATTAGGTAAAGGGACCTATCTATATAATGAAAACTCTCCATCTCTATAGTGAATGACAGTGTCCAAGTGAGCCTGCCGTTACAGCAGAAACTCCCGAACTCGACAGTGATTGGCCGTCGGAAATGTGGCCTGCCGTTATCCTCTAAACTTCCACAATATCTAGCTTACATCAAAAACAACGTATGGCGTCCTCCCTGTTTTGTTCCTCTGATAGCGCTAAGAGACATGCAATGTAATATTATCTTACTCACTGCCTTTACAGTAATTAGCGGAGAAATCCTGTTACATTGCAAAATACAGTAGCGAAGCACGGGTACATTTGCTAGTCATCAATAAGTCGAAACATGTATAAACTATATGTTTATAAATTTACCATACATGGCCACTGGATGCAATAAATATATATTTTATTTTTAATTAGTAGCTCTTGAGTACTTGTGTTACCAACATTATCCTACTATGAAGAAGTCAGTCACATAAATATACTAGCTGATGTACCCGTGCTTCGCTACGAAGTTATACATTGTATACAGAATTCCAGGTTTGGTACTGTGCACGTTGTGAGCAAGATTGTATTAAATTGCATAGCTCTCAACGTTACCCTAGAAAAGCGACGGGGAAGTCACCAAACGTGAAGACTGGGGTAGGGAATGTTCATTGTAATGGTAGGCCCGCTTGCCTACCATCAGTCACAATCAGGTTGGGGAGTTTTCATTATAGTGGCAGACACTCACTCTCCACCTGCCCTTTTATATTCTCAAAAAGACTCTCTTAGTAGTTTTCCCAACTGAAATGAACATAGGTCATTACAATGACGTCAGTAGCAATGGCAATGCTTTCATATAAAATACTCGATCAAATAAAAAACACACATTTTCTCACTTTTAACTAGCAGTACTAAGCTGCCGATCTAACAGTCCAAAGTTCCAGAGCTGGAATGACCAAGCCGCAGACAGCCGTGATCCGTGAGCACTCTCAGTCTTTTTTCGGCGGAAGGTGGAGGATGGGGATTGGGTCGAATAGTGAAGAGACCCACGGCAAAAACTATGCCCTTTTACTAATCTGTTTCCTAGGAGTACCCGATGAGTCGAAAAATCTCAATTCACAACACTGGCGGCGGAAAAATCTATCTGACTCGGAGGCATTTTTTCCCTCCCAGCCAGAGGAGAAACCCCCTCTTCACCGCTAATTTGGAATAAAATGAGTGTAGAATTCAATGAAAGAGAAGAGGAAGAAGCTTTCCTTAAGAAACGCCTCTTTTCAGGGTTGGATTTTGAGTTATTTAGTGAATTGTGGTGCTATAATTTGGAATAGGCCTAAATTGTAATTAATTGTAATTGTAACTACTACGGCTTCTAAGTGAGCCTTTGGCTTAAGTGTGCACACTGCTCATTCAAAACAGCACTTCAGAGTAGGAATCGAATAGCTGGAATACTGTGATGAACCATTGTGTTACGTACCAGCAATATCAGAAAATGTATGAACCAGAGGAATGGTATGCTAGAGAAGAAAGTTATCTAACTCCCCTACTATCTCCCGCCAATATTAACGCAGCTGTTATACTCGATACGAAGCAGTAATCGAAGATGAGTGGCAGCATAAGAGACAAAGATCATCACAACAAACAATGGCCATCGTAATGTTATATTTGATCAATTTTATGAGCTTTCGATACTGTAGACCTTCATATTTAGTTTTCTTCCGACTCTGAAATACCACTCTTATCATAGTCGGTACTGTAAAACTGATCGGAAATTGTATTCTCTTTAACGTTTGTTATATAGTACTTTTCGATAGGACATACAGTACATAGGTATTTAAAAATTAAATTTTATGTGCCTTCCCCTAAACTACAATTCCATCCAGGGTGAATAAAACTGTTTATAGCTTAGACTGTAGTTTCTTACTCCCCAACTCTATATACAGATTTTCATAAAATTCTGTTAACCCATTCTCATTCTCATTTTCTCGTAGGTCGGCGTGATATGGACAGCAACAAAAATACAAATTCATAAATATCGGTGTTATCATAGCCGGTACGGTACAAATGTATAAGACATAAATGATCGTAAATTTAATTCTATATAACTTTAGTTATGTAGTATTTATCGATAGGACCACTAATAAATACAAAATATTTGAGAATTAACTTTCAGGCCTTCCCCTAAAATAACATTTCACTCGTCGTGAATAATATGATTTATAGCCTGGATTGTAGTGGCTCATCTCCAGATTTTACATACCATTTTTCATTAAATTCTCTTCAGCTGTTTTCTAGTGATGCGTGTACATACATACATACATACATAGAGACAGACAGACAGACAGACAGACAGACAGACAGACAGACAGACAGACAGACAGACAGACAGACAGACAGACATTACGAAAAAGTAAAAAAGTGCATTTCCTTGTTACCGTGGACATGGCCGATACAGAAATAGCATTATGTTCAAATTCTGAGCAATGTACAGCAATACTCTTATTTTATATATACGTACATATAGGCCTCCATTACAAAAAGAGCCCATACCAAATGTGATGCACATATAGGGTACATTGTTGAGTGTAGTTTTGTGCTCTGGTACAGTTGGCAGTACTTTCATAGTGGAAAGAATTTGCTAATCTTTTTCGTGTATTCAGGCCTAATACTGCTTCTCCAAGTTGAGTCAACGAGCTTTCAACTTTTACAGGTCTAGAAAGATAGATGTCAATCTTCTCCCTTCTCTCACGTATAATATTGCTATCAACAGCATATTAATGCGAATTATATCTTCACACTTGCCTATAACATCACTCTACAGATTTTCACCCTTTTTGAAATGTAAAGTGTGCAATATTTCAAATTATTCTACGGTTACCAAAGCTGCAGGCTACTGATGAAGAATTACCAAATACCCAACTCTAAACTCGTAATTAGATGCCTCCAACCCTAATTTCAAAATCTGATGATAATAGGACTTAATTCTGTATCGTCTACAAAATAGTTAAGTAAGGAGACAACATTGAAATTCAAAATAGTGGTATCAGCAACCGTAGTTTATCACTGAATAATCCGTTGCGTTTCATTAGACATTACTTGTTAAGTCTCCGTGACTTGAGAAATATCCTGTTTGCGTCAGCTACTGGGGCACACGGGATGATGTAGAGTGGTCTGGGGACAGCAAGGTTTCTATACCCCAGCAGCGTCTCAGCTCCGAGCGGGGCAAGCGGCGGGTCACAATCTCCATATATCGACCCCGAGTCTTACAGTGCCAACGTCCCACACTGTCAACCACTCTCTCTTCCTTACCCCTTTATAATGTGTCATACAGCGATTTCTTATGAGCTGAATTTAAAACAAGGAAAACAATACTCTCAGTTTATATTAGATGTTTTCTGATTTTCGAATTGACTTTACTTACTTATGACCACGTTCGTGCGCTAGGCAATGTGGCTTATGTCCATGGACTCGACAGATATAAATATTCGACGTCGACCACTCTTGAACGACTTTTTCGTAACTTCCGACTTTCTTTTCTCTTTCTAACTTTTTTGCTAATTGATTTACGTCGCACCGACACAGATAGGTCTTATGGCGACGATGGGACAGGAGTGGGAAGGAAGCGGCCGTGGCCTTAATTAAGGTACAGCCCCAGCATTCGCCTGGTGTGAAAATGGGAAACCACTTAAAACCATTTTCAGGGCTGCCGGCAGTGGGGTTCGAACCTACTATCTCCCGAATACTGGATACTGGTCGCACTTAAGCGACTGTAGCTATCGAGCTCGGTTTTCTGACTTTTTAACGTCGCACTGCCACAAGTGTTCTTTTCGATGAAGCCGGTATGTAGGAATAGTCTAGAGCTGGGAAAATAGCGGACATGGTCTAAATTAATACACAAACCCGGTATTTTCTTGTTCTGAAAATGGAAAACCACGTAAAACTATGTTCAGTGATGTGAGCAATGGAATTTGAACCTAATATACGTTCCAGGGGTTTCTTATCGCGTAGCGAAATAGTTTGGAGGATACGTTTCGTCAATTTTATACTCGATTGAACAAAACTTAAAACACAATTGCTTGGTTTTCCCTATTTAATTGTAAATTTTGCCAAAATACTTGAACGATATATTTTGTTTAACGTATGATGTGATGTCTGTTGAACAAAACAAATATATATAAAAATGTCCCAGACAAGTAGGAAGTTAATGAAAGATTGCCATTGGCACGTAATAGCTGAGTTTCAAGTGAAAGAGTAAGATTTGGTTATCAAGATCCATTTTTACATTTACACGAATTTTCGCTTTTATCGATAAAATATGGGATCGTTATGTCTTGTTTAATGGAAACCTGTTTCCGGACCAGAGTTAATCCTAAGCATTATTTTTGCTGGAGACAATATATTGAAATTCGTGCTATACATGTTAGTTTTTCGTGATTTTAATTGTATTCAGCTTCTCGATTTACCTGAATAGCAGAATGGATTGACTGATTAGAAGCCATATGCTAAATTAGATTTCTTTTTCCATGTTCTCACAAGTGAAAGTAATTGTTCCCAATAATTAAACTTTCTGTCGACTGAGCTCGATAGCTGCTGTCGCTTAAGTGCGGCCAGTATCCAGTATTCGGGAGATAGTATGTTCGAACCCCACTGTCGGCATCCCTGAAGATGGTTTTCCGTGGTTTCCCATTTTTACACCAGTCAAATGCTGGAGCTGTAACTTAATTTAGGCCACGGCCGCTTCCTTCCATCTCCTAGCTCTTCTCTGTCCCATCGTCGTCATAAGACCTATCCGTGTCGGTGCGACGTAAAGCAACTAGCAAAAAAAAAAAACCTTAAAAACCTTTCTGTCGAGGGGATAATCCATTTTCAGTCCTTGATATATTGATATTTTTGTGGAGTTAAGATTTGAAACGTACTTTGTAAATTTTTTAAAGCTTTAATTTCTGATTAATTTCTACATGAGCTAGTTTGCTGGTTAGAAAATAAACTTCACTCTGGATACACACGTAGGGAACTTTTACAACTGTAACTACCGTGTTTGCCCACATCAGTCTCTGGCGAGTGTTCGGAGTACGCTAGGTGGACTAGATCAGGCCTGTCACTTTAATTATTTGTATCAGTCCCATACTCGCAGAGGTATGAACGATAGCAGCAACACCATTCAAATTGCAGCTAGTCTCTGTAATGAATGGTGTACTATGATGTCTTGTAGGATCTGTTGGTGTGTGCATTTCAGTTGGCTAGGCAAACTGTTACGTAACAGCATTTTCTGGCTCACTGAGGAAAGCAAAGGGAAACTACTACATTTCTCATTTTCTAAATGCTCCTCTTGACTTACACCTAGGCTATCTATGACAGCTGATGGTGAACCCTTTGGTGATTCAACCTACCTTCGGGTTTAGGAATCAGCAACTAGCACGTCTGGCAGATGTTTAAGGAAGAAGACAAATAGGGTAACGAGCTTCGTTGGAGTCCATAGATAGAACTGTACGCTTTTAGATCGTAGGTCAGATCATACATTGTCTAGCAAGGTAGTGAGTCCTGTACACTTTTATATCGTAGCTCAGTGGAGCATTTAATGTACTGTAGGTGAAATAGCCTACATTCTCAACGTCATAATATCCTGAACAAATATACAGGGAGAATATGTAACAAACAAGGGTAACCCCATATCTTGCACTCCGTTTTCACTGTGCAACAACTTAAACCACCAAATCGGATGTAGGAAAAATAAAATACTGAAACTGGATAACAAAATATATTCACTGATAAATTTTCATAAAAGAAGGTTGCAAAATGTTGTCTTGAGGTACCAAAAATTATATTATCAGCGTCTCTGAAATTTAACATAACAAAATTGGCAACACAGCTTAGTTGGTCAAGTATTTGCTCAAGGTACCAGGATCGAATTCCACCTCAGTCGACTAGTTCACACCTGTGGGTAATGGAGAGAACACCTTCACAGTAACCTCTGCCTACTGTATGAGACCGGTGACTGTGCTGGCGACCACATTATTCTGATTAGTGCTAAGTTCCTCACTTTGATCGTTCTCACCTGACCTGTTTTGAGAGGTCAAGGGAATTATCGTAGAACCTTCCCTTTGTCTTCATTCTTCGATTTATCAGTTCTATTCCATTTTCTCGTCTAATTAGTATTCATGGGAGATATGATTATCTGTGAGGGCAAATTGAAAAGTTTTTCTCATATTCTTTCAGCCACAATAGTAAACATACAGGAAAATAAAAATACATCAGTTTTCTAAGTACCTCTGAATATTTTTCCACGTAGTCACCATCGGGATTAAAGCGTTTGTACTATCGTACCGTAGCACTAGTTTGAAGATTTCGCTGTTGTAGAAATTGGCCGATTGAGCGCATCTCTTGTCCGCAGATGTAATGTGTGCCGTAGTGAAAGATGATGTCTCTTAAGCGTAATTTCTCTGAAATAATAGTCTCAGTTTTATTCAGAAACTAATAACAATTAATATGAAGTTCTGGATTTTTCTCATCCTCTATAATTATTCTCATTAAGTCAGCTGTCTTCGCGTCGTCGTCGGAAATGAACCTCAGGCCTGCTAGGAACGTTTCCAATGGACCGAACACATGGTGGTGTGAGCGAGGTATAAGGCCGCCCTGACCGCTCATTGTCATTAAGTTCTTCTCGGGCATTAGTGATTGCACGCCACCTCTACCACCATCACCACCACCACCGCACACTTCTCAAAACGAGACACGTCGGCTGCATTTCCTTATGGATGTCTATGGGCGTTCGTCCCTTGTTCACAGATGTGATGTGTGCCGTAGTGGAGGACGATGAATTTTTAGCGTCAATTGCTCTTAAAGGTAGCAACTCAATTTTATTTATATAGGCTGAAGGTCATATTACCCATATTTCAACAAAACTTCGACGAAGATATTACTCTTGATTTGGACGCACTGTTTCACTTTCTTTTACATAAAGACTATACCTGACAGTCTCTGTCTGATTGAATCCCAATTTATAATCGAGCAATATTACAAGGTGCATTATTAATCACCCTCTATTAAAATAATATCAGTTTTATTCAGAAACTCATAACAATGAATTTGAAGTTCTGAGTTTCTCTCATCTTTTCTAATTATTCATAACTAGCAAGATACCCGTGCTTCGCTACGGTATTATATTGAAATTTATAATTGAATGCTTATTGTTTTAGATATATAATCCGCCGAAATTCGCGGTCTGACTCGTTTTCTGCGAGAACCCACCAAAATTCCCGATCTGACACTTTTTCTATTAGGTTAAGGCATGTTTCCTCCCATTTTTCAATCTTCTTTTCCAGCAATCGATTTCGTACTTCCCGGGCTAGGCTCAGGTATTCCTCCCGGTCAGTTGGGTCCGTAAATCTTTGCCATCTTTTCCTATATTTTTAATATGGATAAAATCCTTCAGGAGATCCGGCGTGGTGTCATATTGGGTGCCTAGAAGGCACTGAACCCGCGGCCGGACTGCATTCTTAGTCATTACCCTTCCAGGAGCCGTTTCCAGCGCGGTCCGCACATTTGACGACGGTCCGGAACATTATTATTATTATTATTATTATTATTATTATTATTATTATTATTATTATTATTATTATTATTATTATTATTATTATTATTATGTGTTGCTGGAATGGATGATGACAGGTAAACCGGAGTATCCGGAGAAAAACCTGTCCCGCCTCCGTTTTGTCCAGCACGAATGTCACATGGAGTGAACGGGATTTGAACCACGGAACCCAGCTGTGAGAGGCCGGCGCGCTGCCGAGGATCCTTATAAGTACATTTAGAACAGTAAAATCAATTGGTCTCACCTCCTTCTACACCCCACCGCCGTTAAGTTTATTTACCGGCACCCCC
This sequence comes from Anabrus simplex, assembly GCF_040414725.1. Classification (NCBI taxonomy): domain Eukaryota; kingdom Metazoa; phylum Arthropoda; class Insecta; order Orthoptera; family Tettigoniidae; genus Anabrus; species Anabrus simplex. The sequence goes on from NC_090265.1 coordinate 449,971,370, forward strand.
CCCCCCCCCAAATTAAAAGAATGCTTGTTTCTTATGTTTAAAGAAGATTTCAAACACCAATGTTCACGTCTATTACCTTCAGTTTTGAGATATAAGTATCCCCATAAAAATAATTTACTTTTCTCACTTCATTTCACACTACTCCCCCCCCCCCCACTAAGTGAATTTTCCCGCAAAAAATACTTGTTTCTTTAATAGTAAAGGATCTTCTAAATACCAATTATCACGACTCTAACTTCTTCAGTTTTTGATTTATGTGTCCTCATGAAAGGAATTCAACTCCTTTACACTCCCGCCCTCCAAGATGGTTTCCCCCCAAAACGCGTTTTTCTTTGTTTTTAAAGGAGATCCGAATACGAATTTTCACGTCTGTAACAACTTTAGTTTTTATTAGATGTATGTATTCTCATTCAATTAATTCAATTAATTTTTCAATTCTTTCACCCCCCCCCCCTTCATTGGATTTTCCGAGAATACGTGTTTCTTTATTTTTAAAGCAGATTGCAAATATCAAATTTCACGTCTGTAACATCTTCATTTTTGAGATATCAGTAGCCTAATTAAAAGAATTCAACACCATTTTCAGTCACTTTTACCCCCCTCCACCCAAGTGGTATTTCCGAAAGCTAAAAATACACGTTTCTTTATGTTTAATAGAGATAAAAAATACCATTTTTCACTTCTGTTACATGTTAAGTTTTTTGAGATCAACTGTAAAAATTCTCATTTTAAAATTTCACCCCTTTTGAGTTCCCCTTAAGTGGAGTTTCCAGACACAAATAACCTATGTTTCTTTACATTTACAGGAGATTCCAAACACCCACTTTTTACGTCTGTAACATTTTACGTTTCCATGATAATCTTTCAAAAAATTCACCCCAATTTGTCACTTATGTTTAACCGCCATTAATAGGATTTTCCCAAAACTAAAAAAAATACGTGTTTCTTTATTTTTAAAGGAGATCCCATATACAAATTTTCAGTTCTGTAATATCTTCCGTTTCTGAGATATATGTATCCTCATTAAAGGCATTCAACCCATTTTTCACCCTTTTACACCCCTCCTATTGGGATTTGCAGGAAACAAAAAAATACGTGTTCCTTTATTTTTAGAGGAGATTCTAACTACCAATTTTTACATCTGTAAATTTTAAAGTTTTAAGATGTAGACACATTCATTTTAAAAAATTCACCCCCCTTTTCACCCCTCAATATTTGGATTTTCCAAAAACGAAAAAATACGTGTTTCTTTATATTTAAAGTAGATCCCAAATACCAATTTTTAGGTCTGTAATATCTTCAGGTTCTGAAATATAAGTAGCCTCATTAAAGGCATTCAACCCATTATTCACCCTTTTACACCCTTCCTATTGGGATTTTCCGAAAACAAAAGAATACGTGTTTCTTTATTTTTAAAGGAGATTCTAAATACCAATTTTTACATCTATAAATTGTAACAGTTTTGAGATATAGATACACTCATTTTAAAAAGTCACCCCCTTTTCACCCCCATTAACTGGATTTTCCAAAAACAAAAAAAAATACGTGTTTCTTTATTTTTAAAGGAGATCCTAAACACCAATTTTCAGGTTTGTAATATCTTCAGTTTCTGAAATATAAGTAGCCTCATCAAAGGCATACAACCCCTTCTTCACCCCTTTTCACCCCTCCTATTGCGATTTTCCGAAAACAAAAAAATACTTGTTTCTTTATGTTTAATGAAGATTCTAAATACCAATTTTTACATCTGCAAACTTTAAAAGTTTGGAGATATAGATTCACTCATTTTAAAAATTTACCCCCTTTTCACCCTCCCATTAATTGGATTTTGCAAAAACAAAAAAATACGTGTTTCCTTATTTTTAAAAGAGATCAAAAGTACCAATGTTCAGGTCTGTAATATCTTCAGTTTCTGAGATATAAGTACCGGTATCCTGGTTAAAGGCATTCAACCCATTTTTCACCCCTTTTCACCCCTCCTATTGGGATTTTCCGAAAACAAAAAAATACGTGTTTCTTTATTTTTAAAGAAGATTCTACATACCAATTTTCACATCTGTAAACTTTTAAAGTTTTGAGATATAGATACACTCATTTTAAAATTTCACCCCCCTTTTCACCCCCTTAGCGATGGAATATCCAAAAATCCTCTCTTAGCGAGCACCTACATCTTAATATGAATACATCCCCAAAATTTCATTTCTTTATGTCCAGTAGTGTTGGCTCGGCGATGATGAATCAGTCAGTCAGTCAGTCAGTCAGGACAAGTTATTTTATATATATAGATGTTTCTCATTTTCCTTAGTTCTTCATAACTAATTCATTCTAAGGGTTATGAACATCTAAGGAGTCACATTTTTGAAGAAAATAAAGAGATGTATGCTACATACAGTCTTGACCTGTCAGGACTACTGCTGCCTAGCCTGCAGATATTGGAGTGTAACGCAGTCAGCGCAACGACACTCAGCCTATTTCTTGGCTTTCGAAATGGAACGAACTTTCTGTAATATCAGACAGCTCCACAATCCGGAAGGGGTAGGCACCCTACCCCTATACCACGAGGATCGTTCTCGAAGACTAAGAATATGGGTTAGACAAAGGAAAGGACATGGAATTGTACAGAATAAACGACATGCCAAGCTCAAAAATGTAATAGCATCGCCGTTAGGAACAAGAAGAGACCGACCTAAGTGGTGGGAGCAGTGCCTTTTATCTAAATTAACGTACACTCAAGTTTGAGCTCGTTAAAACATCCTCTCACCTCAAACACATTAAAAATGCAATGAACCGATAAGCAAATATACACGAGTACGGGTAGTGTCTTTATTGCTGATCACCTTACAAGTTCTAAACTGGCATCCTGTCATTTCCTGCATTATCACACGACAATAATGCTATTTCTTTGTCGTTTCTTATACTTTTATAACTTTCATTTACTTTTCGCCTCATCACTGCCTGAAACGATGTAAAATAGGCTTCAAGCAATATTTACCAAATTTCGGTAGTGAATTTATGGTGCTTATTATGAACCCGCTATACTGCTGTAAGTAATAAAGGATAAATGTTGCACAAGTGAAACTTTATACATTCTTCTCTCTTCTTACATACTGCCCCCACATATATTAAAAATGTATTTGGTTGGTGTACAAGCGAGTGAAGAAGTTTAATTCGAGTTAAACTTTCTCAACCTGGACTAATGGCGTGTAGCCTTCGGAGAGACTTACAAGGGGGCATTCCCTACTCGTCACCACGATTTCGCTGAAATTGATGGAACATGCAGGGCTTCGCTAGAAATGAAAGTACCGGAAGTGGGAACTCCAGATGGCCAAAAATGTTGACGCGGATCTCACACGGTATAAGCCACTTATGTTAGCGCGCACGCGGAGCAGTTGTTGGCGTAGCGGTAAGAGCTCGGATTAGTAGTTCGATGGTCGTGGGTTCGACGCTCCGTGTGGAGACTGGTTTTTTCTGTCAACTTTTATACTGTTCATTTTCCAATTACGCAAATAGGTGAATAATTCATTTATTTATACGCAAAAGGTATAGAAAAGCTACAAACTTGGGATTTTATTGTCGTTGTCTACCGCCAGGAGCAACCTTCAATTGTCAGGTGAAAACGAACCTTACAGCTAAACGACTTTTCACGTTTATGGCACATTCCCCGAGGAGGGGAGATAGCCAATAAAGGAGAAAAAGAAGAATTTCTGTTTGAACACGTCGGGAAAGTTCGCAGCTTCAAATTTTCTACAAGCGTGCCCTAGTCAAAAAAAATGACGTCCTATATGCCTTTTGCATATAAATAAATTAAATTAAAATAAATGAATAATATAAATATTGAGAAAAATATTCTCCGCACGGGAAGCCGAACCCACGACCACCGCATTACCATTCCGAGCTCTTACCGCTACGCCAACTACTGCTCGGCGTGTGCCCTAACTTAAGTGGCTTATACGGTGCGAGAGCCGCGTCAACATTTTTATTTTTATTTTTATTTTCTATACGCTTGGCTATCTGAAGTTCCTACTTTGCGTACTTTCATTTCTAGCCAAGCCCTGCACGTTCTATAAATTTGAGCGAAATCGGTGGTGACGAGTAGGGAATGTCCCCTTGTTAGTGTAGGTCTTTCGACTCGATGTTTATAGGCGACCTGTGTGTCTGTGATAATGCGCCCTACCTAAGAAGAATATGGCACATACATCCAGCCGCCGAGCAGAAGTATTAGCCAATTAAAGTTAAAATCTTCAAGCTGGCCGGGAACCAAACCCGGGTCCCTTTGAAACAAACGTCAACATAATGACCACTTAGCCATTCATCCGGACACGCTGTCATTGTATCAGGGGTAGGTGTTGCCGTCCGAATCCCAAGGTCGCGGGTTCAAACCCAGCAGAGGTAGTCGGATTTTTTAAATTTTACACTGGGCTTTATGTCGCACCGACACAAATAGGTCTTATGGCGACGATGGGATAGGAAAGAACTAGGAGTTGGAACAGTGTTGGAACCCACTACTTCCCGAATGGAAACTCACAGCTGTGGGCCCCTGACCGCACGGCGAACTCACACGGTCGGATTTCTTTACTTTTAATGTCGAAAGAAGTCAAATCAGTACCCCTTGTCGTACGATGTCGGCATGTGGTAATATATTTACTGTTTATCTAACAAAATTTATTAAAACTCAGTTATAGAACACCCAGCAGAGTTCCAGTATTCTGCCATCTGGTAGAGTAAGACGGAACGTCGAGTTTCAAACCCATAGCCTAAATAGCGTCAAATCAAAATTTCTGTGCAAGGTATCTGTGGCCATATATGATTAAGATTTTTCTAATTATTAATATTTTACATCTTATTCTTTTTCTGCTTCGTTCTCGGCCGGCTGTGGACCACGTTATTTCAACCGTTGGCATCCATGAGCTTTTTTTTTTAAATTTTTAGTTTTACAATTTGCTTTACGTCGCACTGTCACAGATAGGTCTTATGGCGACAATGGGATAGGAAATGGCTAGGAGAGGGAAGGAAGCGACTGTGGCCCTAATTAAGGTAAAGCCTCAGCATTTGCCAGGAGTGAAAATGTGAAAACCACGGAAAATCATCTTCAGGGCTGCCGACAATGGCGTTCTAACCCACTATCTCTCGCATGCAAACTCACAGCTGAACACCCCCAACCGCACGGCCAACTCGCCTTGTCCCATGAGCTTTAATTCCTCCTCAGTATTCCCACATTCGCTTTCTGTGAGCCTCTTTTCTTTCATTAGTCCACGTCTTGCCTGTTTTCAATTATTATTATTATTATTATTATTATTATTATTATTATTATTATTATTATTATTATTATTATTATTATTATCCATTAATAAATAATAGAGTTATTTAAATGATCTCTTAATTTCTCCAGATATTAAATGACGCGATAGTGTCGCATTTTCGTTCTGCACGAGTTCTCTTCAATATCTGTTATGTAAAGCACTGCAAAAAGCAAAGTCTTGGAGGGGTGGAAGGTAAAGTATTCCACTATCCGTAACCTCAGCACTTGATGGGGTAGAGTGGTTAGCTCTATGCCCGGCCACCTTTGCCTCCAGGAATTAACCCGGTACTCATTTTTGGTGTAGGCTGAGTGAACGTCAAGGCCATGTGCACCTCCGGAAGTGGAATCCATTATTATTATTATTATTATTATTATTATTATTATTATTATTATTATTATTATTATTATTATTCTCTTTCTTCTTCTTCTTAATCTGTTTACCCTCTAGGGCTGGCTTTTCCCTCGAACTCAGCGAGGGATTCCACCTCTACTGCAACAAGGGCAGTGTCCTGGAGCTTCAGATTCTGGGTCGGGGGATACAACTTTGGAGAATGACCAGTAACTCCCACAGGCGGCCTCACCTACTATACTGAACGGGGGCCTTGGTGGGGATGGGAAGTTTGGAAGGGATATACAAGGAAGAGGGAAGGAAGCGGCCGTGGCCTTAAGTTATGTACCATCCCGGCATTTGCCAGGAGGAGAAGTAGGATACCACGGAAAACCACTTCGAGGATGGCTGAGGAGGGAATCGAATCCCCCTCTACTCAGTTGACTTCACGAGGCTGAGTGGACCCCGTTCCAGCCCACATACCACTTTTCAAATTTCGTGGCAGAGCCGGGAATCGAACCCGTGCCTCCGGGGGTGGCAGCTAATCACACTAACCACTACACCACAGAGGCGGACGAAGTGGAAATCTCGTTTCTTAAATTTTACCACTTCCTGACGGGGATTCGCACCCACGTCCTTCCTGGCGAACCGAGCACGCCGTTACCGCCTCGGCCAGGCAGTCCCTATGTACAGCACTCACTCCAAGCAATATTTGGGTAGGGCTAATAACTGAAGATACCACAAACACTCTTGCCAGAACGCAGACTCGAACTAAGAGCAGGCGCCTGCAGGGCTGCTGCTTACACTTGGCGTTCTTGTTGACGGTGTACGCTACACTCTTCTCTTCTGTCGGTGTTTTGTCGGCAGCGCTGATACGCCGCTCTCGCTTGGCCTCGCCACAATTCACGTCAGAAACATCGCAGCACCGCCGCGCCCCCTTAAAGCTGAGCGGTGAGTTATGACGTCACAGAGTGCACCACCTCACCCGCCGTGTATGTGACATCATTATCGTCATCGCCAGCTCTGGCATATCATTACCTTCGTTGCTACACTTCTTGAGCATGATGGAGTTGGCGTGGTCGTTGTACTGCGCGCAAGTAGGAGATTAATTAATCCTGACATACTGAGGGACACATATCCTCTCTTAGTCTTAACCTAAAACACTACTTATAATAATAATAATAATAATAATAATAATAATAATAATAATAATAATAATAATAATAATAATAATAATAATAATAATAATAATAATAATAATAATAATAATTGTACCGGGCGGTACACCTCCACTCCGCTAATTTAAAATGTGCGCCTGTTGAAACTCCTCTGCTGGAGGAAGTCTGAACTTTATTGACAGTATTAATTTTCTACCGTCTCAGAAGATGTCACCACGTGGAAAATTTTGAGTTTTTGAACTGTGTCATTTTTGATGTGTTTTTGTTTCGCTTGAAGTAAGAAGTGTGAACTTTCTCTTCTAGAGGACACTACTGAAGATCTACAATAGTGCAACCTAGTGCGGAGTCAAAGAACTATTTTTTTGGAGAAAATTTAATTTCAAGAGTTTGTTCTTTGTGAAATTTCTTTCTATCATTGTTTAAGTTGGCAATATTTACCCCTTTCTTCCCCTTGTGTTGAACCTAACCAATCCCGAATTTCTTAAATTAATTTATATCCAATCAGATGTATCTTCCCCCAACTTGAATCTGTTGCGGGGTCCTATCCAATAAAGAGTTTGTGGGAGGGTGTTTTCTTTCCCCTAACGCCTAGAAACTTCCGCGAGAGTATTTAAACTGCTGATTTTTGGGTCTCTAGGCCACTTCTGTTCCATCTTTCAGTGTGTTAAGTACATAGCAGGGGGCGGGAAGCGCCTCTTTCTTCTCCTGCCGTTCAACACAAGGTAATGGCCGATTAATAACTTCTTTCTTTGCTAGCTCAGCAGTTTAACTTTCGGGGCGGGTTCTAAGCGTTCAACCATGTAACCTTTTCCTAAAATGTAACTTCTCTTTTCATCTATTCTCTTGTAAAACGACATATTGGGATAGAGAGTGCTAACCCTCTCGAGCTCCCACTCACATTGTCTTGAGGTGAACTTATTTTCTCAACCTATTCTTCGTTAAGGTAAAACAAATTGTTCTTTTCTTAAGTCACCTCTTTAGCATGGGATTAGCCCTTGTATTAACGGCCTAGTGCCAAGTAGGTCTTAATCAAAGTGTATTAGGAGTGCAAGTTCGCCTCCTCTCAAATTGTTATTTTAGAGGTCATTTAATTAACCTGCTTTTCTTTTAATAGACCTCAGTAGATTGGGTATTTTACCCCTGTGTTTATGTCCGTTGAGGCCAACTTGAAGGTGGAGTTTGGTGTGGCCTGGGAGAGGCTTAAATTTTGAGAGCGAGTGGCTCTTTTGAAAATTCTGGGTCGTATGCCTCATGGAGGTTTTTCAGTGTAATTTGGAGCAAGGGCTCCTAGGTATGAATGGGGTTTTCTCCCCCTCTGTTAAAACTTGTGTTTGAGGTAAAACTGAGCTGATTGCCCAAGCATTGTGAAGTCAGGGCGCGAAGCCCAAATTCTGTAAATATTGTAACTAACCCCTTTTGAATTGCTACTTTGTACCTGCCATGCTTGTTATTTCTTTGTTTTCGAAAAGAAAATATAACCTTGTTAACTTTTAAATTAATTTTACATTGCACTATAATTTCGTAGCTTGAAACCCATTCACACCCGCACCTTCTTTCACCTCTACCTACCACGGAAAAGTCCGTAACAATAATAATAATAATAATAATAATAATAATAATAATAATAATAATAATAATAATTTTACCGGGCCGCTAGTTCAAATATTGCGCCAGTTGAAACTCCTCTACAGGAGAAAGCCTGAACTTTAACAAACTGTATTATCTCAACAGTTTCTCCGAAGATGGCTCTGTGTGAATTTTGATGTGTTTTTGTTTGTAATTGATCAAGAAGTGTGGACGTTCTCTACCAGATGTCTCTACTAAAAACTATGATTACGCACTCTGGTGCGAAGGAATGAACTTTCTTGTAGAAATTTTGTATTCAAAAGTTGTTGTCTTTACTATTGTTCTTTTATTTTTTGGGTTGACAATATTAATCCTTCTGTCCGCCAGTTTTGAACTCAGCCAACCCCGAATTTCTTTAATTAATTTTTGACCAATAGTGTATGTCTTCTTCGATATGGATATGTAGCTCTAAGCTATCCAATAAAGTTTAGGGGGTGTGTCTATTCATTCTTGAAAGGTCTCGAATTTTCCACGAGGGTATAAAAACTGCTGATTTTCTTGTCTCGGGGCCACTTTAGTAACATCTAACTTAGTGTGTGGATATGTAGCAGGGGGCGGGAAGCGCCTCTTTCTTCAAGCAGCAGTTCTTCAATAAGGTAATGGCCTGTTAACATCTTTATTTCTCGCTAGCTCAGCAGTTTAACTCTCGGGGAGGGTTCGAAACCTTTTAATATGTAACATACCACTTTAAAATGTAAATTCATCTTCTGTCTATGTAAAAAGTACAAATATCTTTTACTGTAAAGCGGGGATAGAGAGTGCTGTACCCTCTCGAGCTCCCCTTCATTTTGAAATTGAGGTGACTACGTTTTAATAACCGTTTCCTCTCTTCCTTAATGCATTAAAGTTTTCTCATACGGGTCACCTCCCTAGCTTGGGACTAGGCCCTGTGTATCGGCCTAGAGCCACTTAGGCTTTTAGAAGTGTATTTGGAGTGCAAGTTCACGTCTCCAGTCCTCTCAGTACTTTGGGCCAGTAACTTAACCTGTTGCTTTATTTTCATTGCGAAGGCCCTGTAGGTTGGGTATTAAATACCCCTGTTTCTTTGTGTGCCTTAAGGGCAGTTAGGAGTGAAGTTTGTTGTGGCCTTTGATAGGCTTGTAAAATTGAGAGCGGGTCTGCTCTTTCCTAAACACGATCTCTGCGTGCCTCTAGGAGGCTTAACATTGTAATTAGGGGCAAGTGCTCCTTGGCATGACGGGGTTTTCTGCCCCTTTGTTCAATTTTGTACCTTGGTAAAGTTGGGCTAATAGCTCAAGGATTGTAATTGTGGGGCTCGAAGCCCAGATCTTGTAATTATCCCCTAACTCTTTTAATTTCTTTGTATCTGATTTTGACTTGTTGTTGACTTGTTAAGTTTTCAAATTCTATGTCACCACTGTTAAGTTTGGAAAATATAACCTTTGTTTAAATTTTAATTCATCTTTCGAACTTGTAGTTAGACCCATTCCAGCCCGCACCTTCTTTCACCTCTGCTGATCCACCAAAACACGGTAACAATAATAATATTGAATTACCGGGCGAGTTGGTCGTGCGGTCAGTGGTGAACAGCTGTGAGCTTGCATCCAGGAGATAGTGGGGTTCGAACCGCACTGTCGGCAGCCCTGAAGATGGTTTTCCGTGGTTTTCCATTTTCACGGAAAATGCTAGGGCTGTACAATTAAGGACACGGCCGCTTTCTTCCCATTCCTAGCCCTTTCCTATCCCGTCGTCACCATAAGACCTATCTGTGTCGGTGCGACGTAAAACAAATAGCAAGAACATAATTTTAAATTGACCCACACAATGGGTGATTTGCGTGCAGTCTACAGTTGTGATGGCAGTAGTACCAGACTCGCTTAGATCCTATCCATTAGAACAAATATGACCTAGGCCATCATAGCTCAACTAGTTGAGTGTTCGGATCCCACTGGTATCCCGTTGGGCATTTTTGTTCTGTACTAAACATCTCTTCGACACGTACTATATGTAATGAACACGACCTAATACTTTGAAAGTTTCTTCTTTTTCTTCTTTATCTGTTTACCTTCCGGGGTCGGTTTTTCCCTCGGACTCAGCGAGGGATCCCACCTCTACCGCCTCAAAGGCAGTGTCCTGGAGCTTGAGACTTTGGTTTGGGGGACACAACTCGGGAGGATGACAAGTACCTCGCCCAGGCGGCCTTAGCTGCTATGCTGAACAGGGGCCTTGCGAGGGGATAGGAAGATTGGAAGGGATAGACAAGTAAGAGAAAAGGAAGCGACCGTGGCCTTAAGTTAGGTACCATTCCGGCATTTGCCTGGAGGAGAAGTGGGAAACCACGGAAAACCACTTCCAGGAAGGCTGAGGTGGGAATCGAACCCACCTCTACTCAGTTGACCTCCCGAGGCTGAGTGGACCCCGTTCCAGCCCTCGTACCACTTTTCAAATTTCGTAGCAGAGCCGGGAATCCAACCGGGCCTCCGGGGGTGGCAGCTAATCACAATAACCACTACACCACAGAGGCGGACTGAAAGTTTATTTCGAGAATAATACCTGGTAATCGTAACTAGCCACCCATGTCCGTGGTGTAGGGGACCACGTGATATTCTACAGTAGATTACCAGGTCAGCAGTCGTCTTTACAGGCCAAAGCTGGTAGTGTGCTGCAAGGTTTGGTTATCTTTTATAGCAGTGCTCTTAACAACATATATATGAGTGACATAATGGGATGCTGGGATACTGGAAAACTTAGGTCCAGAATATGATCATAGTAAGTTTCCTTGATTCACTTCAATACATTAGCATCGGATTACCAGAAATTGTGCTTGCATATAACCTGACAGTTTGAGTTGCACACCACTTACAATTCATGATACAGCAGTGGAGATGGTTGCTAATAAACGCCTTAAAAATCATATCTTTACTAACATGAAAGTGTCTGAAAATAATCAGTGACTTTCTACTACGAAACTACCAGCCTGAGTGGCTCAGACGGTTGAGGCGCTGGCCTTCTGACCTCAACTTGGCAGGTTCGATCCTGCCTCAGTCCGGTGGTATTCGAAGGTGCTCAGATAGCTCAGACTCCTGTCGGTAGATTTACTGGCACGTAAAAGATCTCCTGCAGGACTAAATTCCAGCTCGTCAGCGTCTCCGAAAATCGTAAGAGTAGTTAGTGGGACGTAAAGAAAATAATATGATTACTACGAAGCTCGAATTTGAAAGTAGATACAGTAATTAATTTATGTAGAAAGACGTTTCTTCCCTAGCCCTTGAACTGCTCGTTCTTAATCTTCTACGACTGCCAGGTTGCAACTCTCTGTGTTTTCAGACAAACCCGTTGAGAGCCTCAGAACAAGCTCGAAGACTATTAGGTGAGACGTATTATCGGTTGCGCGTGTCTTGCCTTAACTAGAGACTTAGAATAACGTACTTTTAGAATAGACCATAAAGCATATATAGAATAGAGCATTTGCCTGCTGCCATTTCTTGATGGATACAGTACTTTTGTATACATCTCTTGGCACAGGCCAGAGTAAAGTGTAGCTTTCACCGAAGTCCCAGTCTCATCCATGGCTGTGACAATATTGAAGCTGCTGGGGTATGGATGGTGCTGAGTAATGACATTCAGAGCACGACTAGTGCATATGAGTGTTATGAAAGGTGTTACTTATAGGGTTAGTCGTGTTGCAATAGCACTTTATGACCCAGTGAGGAGAGCAATGGCAAACTACCTCACTCCTCGTCTTGCCTAGTACGCCTCATTTTGGTGCTCCCATTTGTTTTTACGGTTTCCTTATAACCGCATAACTGTTGGTGGTGCTATTTGAGGATCCAACCAGTCTCTGTGCTGATGACCTAACAGACAGAATAGAACATAAAGGGATGAAGATAAAATATTACGCCTTATTTATGGGCAGGATATTAGATATAGTTGTTCTTTTCTTTCATAATCTGCTTACCCTCCAGGGTTGGTTTTTCCCTCGGACTCAGCGAGGAATCCTACATCTACCGCCGCAAAAGCGGTGTCCTGGAGCGTGACACATTGGGTCGGGGGATACAACTGAGGAGAATGACCAGTACCTCGCCCATGTGGCCTCACCTGCTATGCTGAACAGGGGCCTTGCGGGGGTGGGGGAGATTGGAAGGGATAGACAAGGAAAAGGGAAGGAAGCGGCCGTGGCCTTAAGTTTGGTACCATCCCCGCATTTGCCTGGAGGAGAAGGGGGAAACCACGGAAAACCACTTCCAGGATGGCTGAGGTCGGAATGGAACCCACCTCTACTTAGCTGACCTCCCGAGGCTGGGTGGACCCCGTTCCAGCCCTCGAACCACTTTTCGAATTTCGTGGCAGAGCCGGGAATCGAACCCGAGCCTCAAGGGGTGGAAGATAATCACACTAACCACTACACCACAGAGGCGGACGTTGTTCCTTTCTCCGAAATGAAATTAATTATATTGATTCTAAGTCTATGACGCTATTCATTTCTGGACTTCAAATCCATTTGAGGATGTACGAATACATATCTGATTTTTATCTGTAAGACGGAATGAACTGTCGTACGTTAATACAAATCGATATAAAAGTAATATTCTTGTTTGCTTTGTTCGTTGATTGACTCCTCAGCCTGAAGACTGGTTGGATCCCCAGTACATCCGCCAATAGCTATCATGGAAAGCCTAAGTGTCACTGTCACTTAAAAGCCATCCTTACGAAATGACGAGTGAGTTACCTCTCCGTTTCTTTCCTCATTGGCCGTGCGCGTAGAGGCGCGCGGCTTTGAGCTTGCATCCGGGAGATAGTAGGTTCGAATCCCACTATCGGCAGCCCTGAAAATGGTTTTCCGTGGTTTCCCATTTTCACACCAGGCAAATGCTGGGGCTGTACCTTAATTAACGCCACGGCCGCTTCCTTCCAACTCCTAGGCCTTTCCTATCCCATCGTCGCCATAAGACCTATCTGTGTCGGTGCGACGTTAAGCCCCTAGCTTTCCTCATTGAACCAGAAAGTGCTACTGCATACCAGTTTTCCAAGCCCGTTGAAACATGTTAACCAACCCACCCTTCAAGTCATACTTCCTCGTCGTACATCTCCGTATTGTAACGGTTAGCGCTATTAGCTGCCATTTCCTTAGGCTTGGGTTCGATTCCCCGTACTGACAGAAATTTAAAATTGGCAGGAATGCCGATAAATGGTTTAAAATACATTCAGTTCACTTCCATTGGGGGGGGGGTGGATGCCTAAAAAGAGCTACGCCTTCTCGGGAATGAGACATGAATCTATATTGATATTTCTTTATTATTATTATTATTATTATTATTATTATTATTATTATTATTATTATTATTATTATTATTATTATTATTAGGGATTGCCTGCATAAGGAATCGCGTCACTAGCATCCCTCATATCCCAGTCACTTTCGTACCGCCAAGAATTTAATAGTTTACTTACACGTCATCTACAGTCAGTCAGCACCCCAGTAATCTCTAGGAAACCGGATTAACCACGTTAGAAACGATCATATCAATCACAATTTAGTACAGAACTGAATCGAATCTGTTTAAAAGTCAGGCACTAAATCTGGGTGACAGTCCTCAACAAGTTGCTATTAATTCCGCCACGAGTTCCAGATCATTTCTCTAACGAAGGGAATTAAACCTGCTCGTGAAGTTACGAGCAGCCCATCAGACAAAGTTAACAAAGTGACTTAGTGGTGTGCTATAAGCCAACATGTCTAGTCTGCCATAGTTAATAAAGCTGGGTCTCTAATTATTAACATTTCAGAAGCCAAGGCTGTGAAATCGTGGAGTCACATTTCCACCTAAATATTAACCCTTTGTAGGACAAAAATTTACAGTGTGTTTGACTGACTGTTGTCATTAAATGATAATTTGAAAATATTCGTATTTATTCCCTTACATAGCGGAGTGGTAGTAGAAGGATAGTAGTTCTCGTTGTATGATTACTAATAAAATAATTTACCAACGGTCTGAAAAATAAGCAAGGAGAGTACTATTGATTAATGAAGGAACATTGGAGATAAAGAAAAATTATACACAGCAATTTTCAAAGTTCTTCGTAATTTAATTCAAATTATCAAACATTATTTCCGCGTATCGTTAAAGCTATGTCATCTATATACTTTCAAATGTTCATCTCATCACCTCCCATGAAAAAAATTCATTATCATTTAACCTTACAGCCTTCTGGAAGACGCCTACTTTTCAGTCGAATTCGTTTTGGTAATGAGAATAGTAACTTACCAGTATGGAAAAATTATATGACCCTCGGTCTGTAAGAGGTCCAACCAGACGTGCAAATAAGCACAGAATGTTTAGAAGTTCAGCAGAAAATCTACAATCCCACTTTCCTTACGTAATAAATAAGCTACGAGAAAAGTTAATGATGAGTTACATGAAATTCTAGATGTAATGCTCAACTTCAAACATAACAGACAGTTTGATGTTTTTAGGGTGTACAGACCTGGAAAGGGTAGCGCTGACGCTGATGCGGAATTATTTGAGAAGATAATCAGCTATGTGTGAAACGACACAGGAAGGGAAGTGATTGTAGCGGGTGGTCTTAATTTATCAAATGTCAATTGGAAACGTAATGTGAATGACAGGAACCATGACCAACAAATGGTAAATAAGTTAATCTGAGAAGGACAGCTACATCAGAAAATGATGTAACTAACTCACTCACTGCTATTTTGCTTTACTTCGCACTGACACAGATAGGTCTTATGGCGACGATGGGATAGGAAAGGCCTAGGAATGGGAAGGAAGTGGCCGTGGCCTTAATTAAGGTACAGCCCCAGCGTTTGCCTGGTGTGAAAATGGGAAACTACGTAAAACCATCTTCAGGGCTCCCGACAGTGAGATTCGAACCCACTATCTCCCGATTACTGGATACTGGCCGCACTTAAGCGACTGCAGCCATCGAGCTCGGTATGTAACTAACTAGAGGGGAAAATATTCTGGACTTTGTGCCGGTAAAACCAGATGAAATCTATAGAGAAACTGAAGTGATAAATGCCATAAGTGATCGCGAAGCTGTTCTTTGTTGTTGTTATTGTTAAAAAAATAAATGTGAGCGAATTTTTTTTTGTAAAAGTAGGATTATTAGGCAGTACCATATGGTTGATATGACAGGTATGAGGGAGTTTTTAAAAACGTAACTATGAAATGAAATGAAATGTCATATGGCTTTTAGTGCCGGGATATCCCAGGACGGGTTCGGCTCACCAGGTGTAGGTCTTTCTATTTGACTCCCGTAGGCGACCTGCGCGTCATAATGAGGAACGTAACTATGATCGGTGGCAAATGGTAAATAAAAAACTTACGGGATGGGTTTAAAACAATTGTTGAGGAATCTGGAAACAAGTATGTATCTTTAAAGATGGTAAGGGATGGTAAAGACCCGCAATATTATATCAGAGAAATAAAGAGACTAAGGAGGAGTGCAGGCTGGAGAGGAACTGAGTTACGAATGGTTGTGGAAGTAAGGAGAAATTGAAAGGACTTACTAAGAAATTGAATCTAGCAAAGAAGTCAGCTAAGGATAACATGATGGCAAGCATAACTGGCAGTTATGAAAAAAAGTACAGAAGAATCGGTGCTTTAAGGCAAAAAACAGGTTCCGAGAATGTCATTCC
Organism: Anabrus simplex; assembly: GCF_040414725.1. Taxonomy (NCBI): domain Eukaryota; kingdom Metazoa; phylum Arthropoda; class Insecta; order Orthoptera; family Tettigoniidae; genus Anabrus; species Anabrus simplex. The sequence continues at coordinate 449,987,419 of NC_090265.1, forward strand.
AGGAATTATTAATGAGCAAAGGGAGTGTATATGCCAGGATTTACAGAACGTAAAGTATTCAGTTAGCATTATGTAAATATTGTTGGTTACAAGGATAAGTGACTGATACTAATGAATTTGATTTTCTCTCTCTCTCTCTTTTTTTTTTTACAATTTTTCTTTACATCGCACTGCACTCACCGATGGACCAAGATTCTTGGGCGGGAAAATGATGTATGCATCTGGTCACACATACGTATTAGCAGGTTCTAGTCCAACATAAGAAGTTATAACTACATAATAGACATCGCAAAAGAATTCGATGTTTTAAAACTCGAAACATTCGATGTAGAACATAAAGTTTTCGGCAATTCTCTTTTAAATTCTGTCACCCATGTTCTGGAATCTTAGGAGCCCTTGGAAATAATTTAGACACCCAGGGCCTATAGGGGTCTACCTATTTGCACGCCTAGCTTAAATGATGTTATTTTTAATAATTCAAATATTTTACGGAAAATCTAAGATCAAAGTAATTTCCATTTTAGTATACATTAAGATGGGTATTTTCCCTTATTTACTCTCCGTTGCATTTTATAAAAATGCTCGGGTCGCACGGAAGGACGTGGGTTCGAATCCCCGTCAGGAAGTCGTAAATTTTAAGAAACGAGATTTCCACTTCCGGAGGTGCATATGACCCTGAGGTTCACTCAGCCTACACCAAAAATGAGTACCAGGTTAATTCCTGGGGGCAAAGGCGGCCGGGCGTAGAGCTAACCACTCTACCCCATCACGTGCCGCGGTTACAATGGTGGAAGCCTTTACCTTTCACTCCTCCAAGGGCCTTCATGGCCTGTACGGAGGTGACTTTGCTTTGCTTTTTTGCATTTTATAAAAGGAAGTGCTGATTAAAATATGAAAATATGATCCTGGATTTCTCTTTAAATAAGCATTTATATTTGCATATTTAGAGAATTAGATAGATCAATATTTGGAGGGCACCTCTCAGTCCTCAGATGTGAATTACAGAATTCACTCAACTTCAGATTCCTGCTCTTTATACTTTTCCTTTTTTACAATTTGTTTGACGTCGCACCGACACGGAGAGGTCTTTTGGCTGTGATGGGTGAGAAAGGGCTAGGCATGGGAAGTAAGCGGTTGTGGCCTTAATTAAGGTATAGCCCCAGGATTTGCCTGGTGTTAAAAATGGGAAACCACGGAGAATCATCTTCATGGCTGCCGACAGTGGGGTTCGAACCAACTATCACCCGAATGAAAGCTCTCAGCTGCGCACCCCTAACCGCACGGCCAACTCATCCGGTATCTTTGTACTCTTGTAGGCGGTAATAATTAACGTGTAATGAAAAACAACAACGGTACCATCGGCCTCTTCTAACAATGTACATGGAAAATATGTTAAGTTTTTTTTTTTTTTTGCTAGTTGCTTTACGTCGCACCGACACAGATAGGTCTTATGGCGACGATTGGACAGGGATGGACTAGGAGTGGGAAGGAAGCAGCCGTGGCCTTAATTAAGGTAGAGCCCCAGCATTTGCGTGGTGTGAAAATGGGAAACCACGGAAAACCATTTTCAGGGCTGCCGACAGTGGGGTTCGAACCTACTATCTCCCGAATACTGGATACTGGCCGCACTTAAGCGACTGCAGCTATCGAGCTCGGTAAATATGTTAAGGAGAGTTGCAATGCCATATTTCATCAATGTTCCATTAATTGTCATAACGAGTGCAGTATGCCCCTTTATATCTGAAACGTCTGAAATATTTTGAAATATTTGTATACTGTATGTACTTAGCATCTATTGCAAATAGTAACTGACCTTTGTGGTATGAACAAGATTTATGATTTCATTTTACAAATAGCCTACATTTTCCTGTGAAGAACATAAAGGTTTTGCCACTATTTCGGTTTAGTAACAGTTTAAATATATTAAGACGTCGTTAAAATTGTTTTATAGTTTGCGTGACATACTTATATTGAAACTGTTAGATGCTAGAATCCGTAGTCAAAGTCATATTACAACAACACTGAACTTTAGACCAAATACCATACTCTGGGCAGTCATACTCGCAGTAATGCTACCACGATAACCCGCTGCTTGCCATTTGTTGATGGATGGGCAGGTCAGAGCAAAATATAGCTTCCACTGAATTACTAATGTAATTTATGGCAGTGCCAATATAGAAGTTGCTGAGGTATGAGTGGCGCTGAGTAATGGCATTGGAGCACGACTAGTGCTTTTGAATGTTATGAAAGTCAGCCGTCCTGCAATAGCACTTTCTGGTGAGTGAGAAAACCAATGACAAACTGCCTTACTCCTCATATTGCCTAGTACACCTCATTTTGACGCCACCATTGGTTTCCTTATAACCGCGTAATCTCTGTTGTGGAACCATCCAGCCTCTGAGCTGATGATCTAACGGACAGACCACCTTAAAGGTGAAGTCTTCTTTTAAAAACTGTGGGACCGAGCTCGATAGCTGCAGTCGCTTAAGTGCGGCCAGTATCCAGTATTCGGGAGATAGTAGGTTCGAACCCCACTGTCGGCAGCCCTGAAAATGGTTTTCCGTGGTTTCCCATTTTCACACCAGGCAAATCCTGGGGCTATGCCTTAATTAAGGCCACAACCGCTTACTTCCCATGCCTACCCCTTTCTCACCCATCTTCGCCAAAAGACCTCTCCGTGTCGGTGCGACGTAAAGCAAGTAGACTAAAAACTATGGAAAGGACAGCCCTTTCTTTCACTTAGTTTTCAAAATGCAAGAGAAGAATGTGAGAACTATATTTATAACTATGAATCAGTAAGCATCAGAAACTTGCTTCCAAAACGACTTTCTTGGTAAATGATTGTTCAGTTTTATCAGAATATTTTAATTATTTTGTTGGATAAAAACACCAAAATATTTTGTTTGAAGTTTAGACTCACTTTATATTGAAGTTCCATCATTACATTTGGTAGAAAGGAAGAGACTAAGAAATGTATTATAATACAGTAAAATAAGTGATGCATTAAGAGGAAACACAGAACGCTCGTTAACCGTCCTGAGTACTGGTTCGAATTAATTACAAGTATTCCCACCTATATAGACAACACTTCAGCACAGGTAGTCGAATTTCAAACGCACTAATGTTGATTATAATGCTCTATACCCACTTACATGAACAACAGGCTGGCAAGAGTTTCGATTTCCGGCACTGTCACTAAATATTGAAAGAGGCTTAGTGGCTTGGTGGACAACAGAGTGCTGTCCTTCTGAGCCGTAGTTCGTGTGTTCGATCCCGGCTCATTATGGTAATATTTGAGGGTGGTATTTTTACCGGCACGGTAAAGAACACCTGCGGAATTCCGATAGAATGCTCCCACAGTATCCCATGCCTGATGTACGGGTGACTAAAAGGAAATTCCAGAAACTCTCAACTTAGGAGCGTGGGTTGCAAACCACGTGAACATCTACCGAGTCTGAGACTGCTTCAACTTTCGCCACGCCCCTCACCTTCATCTTTTGTATATGACCTCCTTCATTCAGATCTTACTTTATTATGTTTTCGAGGCCGATGAAAAATGCACGCCCATCTTGATCCTTTCTTTCGTTAATGCCTTCATTTTTGGAAGTCTCTCACCTCTGATCATTCCTAAGAAACAATAGTTGCCCAGTTGTACATTTTCTTGATCAATCATCACAACGCACTTCCACCACCACCTCCACAATCATCATCACCATAAAATTCTGACATTTTGTGGCCTCCGAAAATGTATAAAATTAGTTAGTGGGACAAAATTATTATTATTATTATTATTATTATTATTATTATTATTATTATTATTATTATTATTATTATTATTAACTTTTTTCAATTTGCTTTTCGTCGCACCGACACAAACAGTTCTTATGGGGACGATGGGACTGAAAAGGGCTAGAAGTGGGAACGAAACGGTCGTGGCTTAATTAAGGTGCAGCTTCAACATTCACCTGGAAACCACGCAAAACCGTCATCTGGGCTGCCGACAGTGGGGTTCTAACCAACTATCTCCCGAATGCTATTATTATGAACTGATTCCATCGACTAGAATGTGTTGCATTTATCCCCAGGTTCCATAATTTATTACGGAAAGGGTTTAAAACAACACCATCGGCCATTTTAGTAGTAGTTTTTTGTGGTATCCCGTTTAATTGCCAATTAATTCAAAGGTGGTATCTTTACGGCCGTTCCATTTCCAATCGTTAATTAAACATGTTCAAACCAATACGGACACTAGAGTAATACAGGTTATCAGGGAAAAACCCCTCTCTCTCTCTCTCTCTCTTTCTCTTGCATTCTTTCCATCCCTGGGTAAAAGCAAAATTTCAAAACTTGAATATCTGGTCGTTAATTTTGAGAATGGCACATGTCATGGCTTTGGGAAACTCAATTACATGTGCCAAAGTTGCCCAGAGATAAATGTGGTAAGAAAAATGATATCTTCTCTCTGAATCTTAAAATTTAACAATTACGAAAATTATGCTCTTGTTCAATAATGTGTTGCAATACTTTATGAGACTTACTGAAATTATCCGTTATCTTCTACCGATCTGTTTAAATCTAAGTGCTGACCGTTTCAGAGAAATACTAATATGATACCATCGCTTCAAATTCACCGTTAGGAAGTCGAAAAAATTAGAAATGAAACTTACTCTTTAGGACATTAGCCTACGCCAAAAATGAATACCAGGTTGTTTCCTAGGCGCGAGGGTATAGTTCACACTACTCCATCTCAGTCTGTGGGGTAGTCGAACTATTTACCTACTTGCCCTCCTCCTCTATATACCTCGATGGCTTTTATGGACATAACTTTATATCAAAAATGATTATAATAAGTAATATCATTTCACTTCAAACCATCGCCATCTTCGCACAGGCTGGATGGGCATCAGAAATGGAAATCTCGTTTCTAAATATTTCGACTCTGACGAGCAATCGAACTCACGTTGATCATACATTTACCACTTCGGCTAGGAAGCCTGAATTCCAGTTCATATATGTATTTTCAGTCCTCAGGCCGAAAGCTGGTTGGAGCCTCAACAGCTCCACCATTAGCTGTCATAGGTATCACTAAAGAGCGTACCAGAGAAACTTTTATTTTTTTGCAAGTTGCTCTACGTCGCACTGACACAGATAGGTCTTATTGCGACAATGGGATAGGAAAGGGGTAGGAGTGGAAAGGAACCGGCCGTGGCCTTAATTAAGGTACAGCCCCAGCATTTGACTGGCGTGAAAATGGGAAACCACGGAAAACCATCTTCAGGGCTGCCGACAGTGGCGTTCAAACCCACTATCTCCCGATTACTGGATACTGGCCGCACTTAGGCGACTGCAGCTACCGAGCTCGGTACCAGGGAAACAAGGAGTGAAGTAGTTTCCCGTTGCGTTTCTCACTGAGCCAAAAGTTGCTATTACGTGTCACTCTGCCAAGCCCACTTAAATGCAATGCACCAAATGATCAACATTTTGTCACCACTGATAGCAGGGACTGGCTGCATAAGGAATGGCGTTTCTAGCATCGCTCATATCGCAGTCACTTTCAAATTATCAAAACATCAATGAAAGTAGCAATATTGCTCTAGCCCATTCCAGAAGACACAGTTGGCTGTTCGTAACAAGAATAAACCAAATCAAACCCCATTAATTGGCATTGGCCTACTAAGCGACTGCTGCTCATCGCAAAGGCCTACAGATTACGGCCGTTATTCTTGATTTTATCTCGTCGTAAGATAGCTACTCAATTGTTCTCACTAAGGTTCGGACCAGCTCTCAGATCCAGGTAAATAAAAAACCTGATCTTTCCGGTAATCGAATACGAATCCTCCGGGTAAGACGCCTGCTCACTAATCCTAGACATTGCTCTTTGTAACAATGTACATTGGACAATTCTGGTGGTGGCGAAAATAAACCATTAATATTCAAAATAACCGACTCAGTATGCTTTTATATAGTAAAATGCGATGTGCATGTTCCAAAATAACAGTACGTAGAAATAAATTTTGAAACTATGTCCAATTTCCTTCTAGACTCTCTTCTATTTCTCCGATGATAATTAATATCGAGGGCTAGAAAATTTCACGACCTTAACGTTAAGCCATGAGACTGAGAGTCTTCGAGATAAGCTAGGAGCAGTGACCAAACCGTTCTGGTGATGACGCGGGGACTGCCTACCCCGATAAGCCGGTCCTAAACCCGCTTCTATAACGTGCTAATGATCCCCACGGGACCTGCTAACCAAGTTTCTACAAGCCTACGGAGTTGCCAATTAAAAGTTGGGGGTGGGTAGGGAGGGATTTTATAGTTGCACCGCTGCAGGGCGCCGCGACTGCCTGGGGACACCCGACGTCTCTGAGTCACCCCCACCCCTTCCGTTTCCCATGAGAGTTAAACACACCGTGTCCTGTCGTGTCCACACAACGGAGACTATTGTCACAGACGGAAACAGTTCGGGAATTGGAGTTTGAAAATAAAATCAAGTTCCAAAATTGGACTTCTCTGTGGAACAAGTCTGTAACCGCATTAGATGGGTATACGGTGTTGTTTTATTGGCATGGTGCCATTCCGACGCTTCATTACATCTGGTTCACGCTTCTAAAACGTTTGAGCTCATTGAGAATCCTATTTTTTATTTTAGAATGAAGCCAACTTTATTGGTAGTGACACTATCTTACATTATGTATTAAAGGAGGAAAATATACGAGGATAATACTTGCCATGAGGATTTCATCCAGTGTTGTGGTTCGAGTCCACCTCTGTGGTTTAGTGGTTAGTGTGATTGGCTGCCACTCCCGGAGGTCAACTGAGTAGAGATGGGTTCGATTCCACCTCAGCTATCCTGGAAGTAGTTTTCTGCGGTTTCCCACTTCTCCTCCAGGCAAATGCCGAGATTGTACCTAACTTAAGGTCACGGGCACTTCCTTTCTTCTTCCTTGTCTATCCCTTCTAATCTCCCCCCCCCCCGCAAGGCCTCTGTCCAGCATAGCAGGTGAGGCCGCCTGGGCGAGGTTATGGTCCTCCTCCCCACTTGTATCCCCCAACCCAGAGTCTGAAGCTCCAGGACACTGCCCGTGAGGCGGTAGAGGTGGGATCCCTCGCTGAGTCCGAGGGAAAAACCGACCCTGGAGGGTAAACAGATAAAGAAGCAGAAGTTGTGGTTCGAAGATCTCTATCTAATTTCTTCCTCTTCCTTTTTCTATTTGTTGAAAATGGCACTAACATTTACTGAAGATTTCGGCGACGCTGCACAGTAGAGTATTTTGACCTCAAAAGTTGGTCGAAGTTATTAAATTAATTTCATCGTAATAATATACACAAATAAATTATATAAAATAACAACTATATGTTATCCCACATAACCGGATAGCATAATAAAATGCGCATTGTAAGTCCAAAAAACTAGGGTATTATTATCATTATTATTATACTTACCCGAATCTGCTAATAAAAATGTTATTTGCTTTACGTCCCACTAACTACTTTCACGGTATTCGGTGTCGCCGAGGTGCCGCAATTCTGTCGCAGGTGTTCTTTTACGTGCCAGTAAACCTACTGACACGATTCAGGCGTATTTGAGCACCTTCAAATACCACCGGACTGAGCCAGGATCGAAACTGCCAAGTCGGGGTCAGAAGGCCAGCGCTTCAACCGCCTGAGCCACTCAGCCCGACCCAAATCATTTTCCTCCTCGTCTTACTGTGGCATATTCTCCGCGGACGCCGATATCAGCTGCTCTGGGAGAATAATTTCTAATATTTCTCTAGTAAACGATTTGGTTTTCTTCCGTCGTATATGCTTACTAGAAATTCATTAATCAGAGCTAAGTAGAAGGCTTTTTAAGACGTCGTTGCTTTTGTATTCCAAGTATGGTTATTTCTAACTTCAGAAGCTTCCCTTGGCAGTTGAGCAATGGGAACCATGGTTTGGGAAGCATAAATGACGTGAGATACCAGCAATATACTCGTAGTTAGTGCCCCATGCATGGAGTTCCTGATGCATATTTTGCAAAGTTTTGCACGTCAAAATTGGCGTCACTTGATATACTGTATCTTCTAATAACTCCTTTAATTTGCGAGTAATGTTGAAAGCATACATTCACGCAGTGCTGGAATTTGGACAAAAAAAATAAATAAAAAAAAAATAGGCAAGTATTGCCATTGGTGCTTTCACGGCCCGTACTTATAGACATGATATAGCCTTTTGGGCTTATGCCGTGTCAAGAAAATAAGGTGAAATTCTTTACGTTTCGCAGAGAACTTGGCTCTGCGTCATCAGAAGAAAATCTCAACTGTCCACGAGAAGGTTGCGTCTTGATTGCGAACAAGGCAAAAACCGTCCAGATTCCGAACAACTAAATATACCCTGTACAGATTGCGAACAAGAGATTAGTGTTGACGTGAGACACATAAAACAGATACATTTTTCAAAACAGTCTCATATGGAATTTTTGTTCTAGTAGTATTAACTGGTGCATTGGGATGTTTTAGATAACCTAATCATAATTTAAAAAATATTTTTCTTATTGAAAATATTTGATAATTTAGTTTGAGGTAATCTTACCATTTAGAAGATTATCGTTTTTATTGTATAACATAACTTTTCTTGCTAGTTGCTTTACGTCGCACCGACACAGATAGGTCTTATGGCGACGATGGGACAGGGAAGGGCTAGGAGTGGGAAGGAAACGGCCGTAGCCTTAATTACGGTACAGCCCCAGCATTTGTCTGGTGAGAAAATGGGAAACCACGGAAAACCATTTTCAGGGCTGCCGACAGTGGGGTTCGAACTTACTATCTCCCGAATACTAGATAATGGCCGCACTTCAGCGACTGCAGCTATCGAGCTCGGTATATAACATAACTAGAGGGGTAGTTGTTTATAGTGGATTAGTGAGAGTTGTATTATTAATAGATTATTATTATTATTATTATTATTATTATTATTATTATTATTATTACTTCTTTCTTGGCTAGTGGCTTTACGTCGCACGGACACAGATAGGTCTTATGGTGACGATGGGATAGGAAAGGCCTAGGAGTTGGAAGGAAGCGGCCATAGCCTTAATTAAGCATTTACCTGGTGTGAAAATGGGAAACCACGGAAAACCATCTTCAGGGCTGCCGACAGTGGGATTCGAACCCACTATCTCCCGGATGCAAGCTCACAGCCACGCGCCCTTAACCGCACGGCCAACACGCCTGGTATTATTATTATTATGCCAAAGAAGTGAGTGGTTGCATCGACAAGGCATTGGCCTTTATAATATTGATTATTATTATTTTTAAAATATTACATAAGAAGTGAAATAGTCCGTTTATTTGGAAACAAGTGGGTTTTTTTTCTTACATGCTTTTAACTTTTTTGTGTATTACCCAGTATTTCAATTGTGTGTACCAGAACTTGGTGTACCGACTGAGGGTTAATTTTCTGGACGCATTCTTTATTGCCAGAGCTGGTTTGTGAATAAATTCAAATCTCCCTGGTAATAATTAAAGCGGCTTTCTAAAGAACTTCAGAAGACTGTAGGTGCCTCTAGTGATGCATACTGCTGCTACAATCCACCTAGATAAGCAGCGTGACATATGTAAAATGATATATTCTTGCACATTATATTCTCGCTTAAGCGCCTCTACTTTATGCCTGGCCTCAATCTCGACTCATTAATGTGTGTCAAACCCAAATCATCCCCTCCAGGTACCCACTTGTTCGCAATCAGGACGAGACCCACGAAAAAGGCTTCTAAAAATGAGGTTTAAATTTCGACGTTACCCGATAGAAGTAGAAATGGTACGTCCATTCGTCACCAGATGGCTCCCCAGGCGCGTTACATCGCCAGCGTTCGAAGCGGAAGCCGACGGAACCATCAGAATCAGTCTGAGAGTGTCACATAACATAACATAACAGGCTTACGCCCATATGAGGGCATGACATTGACACAAAGCTGGAATGAAACATCTGGCGATGGGGAACGTGCGAATTTGGAAAACACCGAAACGAAATAACAATAGTGAAGGGACAGGGAAGGCAACTATCTACGTAAATCCCTAATGACTGGCAACCAGGTATTACTAAATTGATAGCCAATGTCCCTGTTGAAATTGTTAGGATTTCTGATGATGATGCTTGTTGTTTTAAGGGGTCTAACATCGAAGGTCATCGGCCCCGTTAGGATTTCTACGTATTTCCACAGCTTCCCGTAGTGTCTAGTGTCTAGTGTGAGTAAGAGCTCGAGCATCTTGGAACATGACATCATGACCCGACGATAGAGCGTGCTCAGCTATTGCTGATTTGTCTGGCTGGTTGAGACGAATATTACGTTCATGTCCCTTGATGCGAGTACCAATGGACGGGCAATGTATACTTTACCGCAAGTACAGGGAATTTCGTATACCCCAGGATGTAAAACTGGGGACAATTTGCCCTTGGTTTTACCCAGACTGTGAGCAATTTTAGTGACGGTACCACGTACTTGCTTCAAATATAGAATCAAGATGTAGCAAAGCTAATACGGTGACTTCGCAGCTGGGACCGGCGCCACGATGTCTTTATAGAAGGGAAGTACATTTTTTAATTACAACCGACTTTACGTCGTAGTGACACAGATAGGTCTTTTGGCGATGATGAGATAGGAAAAGGCTAGGAGTGGGAAGGAACTGGCCGTCGCCTTAGTTACATCCCCAGCATTTGCCTCATGTAAAAATAGGAAAACACGGAAAACCATCTTCACAAACAGTGGGGTTCGTACATACTATCTCCCGAATGTAAGCTCACAGCTGTACAACCCTAACCGCACGGCCGAGTCGCTCGGTAACAGAAAACTAACTCCGTAGGCGAAACAATCCTCGCATCATTCTGATTTCAGTCCAACTGTACGGGAGTGAGGGTTGAGTGGACGAAGAATATATGATTCAGAAGCCGAAGCTAACAGACATGAAACTAGCAGGAATTATTGTTCGCACAAACACAAGATCAATATTCTGAGAAGCAATCCAAAGCAGATATAAATTGAAAGTCTTGAATGGAAAATACTGGATGAATGAGAGTATAAACCGGCTTTATTAATCAGGTTATGCGAAATGTACACAAATGATAGATCACTGAGAAGTATAATGAAATCTGTCATGGAAGATAAAATAAGTAGAGGCAGACTTAGACTTTGTCTTTAATGAACGAAAGAGGTCTGCCTCTATGATGTAGTGATTAGTGTGATTAGTCGCCACCCCCGGAGACGCGGGTTCGATTCCCGGTTCTGCCACAAAATTTGAAAAGTGGTACGAGGGCTGGAACGGGTCCACTCAGTCTCGGGAGGTCGACTGAGTAGAGGTGGGTTCGATTCCCATCTCAGCCATCCTGGAAGTGGTTTTCCGTGGTTTCCCACTTCTCTTCCAGGTAAATGCGGGGATGGTACCTAACTTAAGGCCACGAGTCTTTCCGTCCCTCTTCCTTGTCTATCCCTTCCAATCTTTCCATCCCACTGCAAGACCCCTGTTCAGTATAGCAGGTGAGGCCGCCTGGGTGAGGTACTGGTCATACTCCCCAGTTGTATCCCCCGACCCAGAGTCTGTAGTTTCAGGACACTGCTCTTGTGGCGGTATAGGTGAGATCCCTCGCTGAGTCCGAGGGGAAAATCTACCCTGGAGGGTAAACAGGGAAAAGAAGAAGAAGAAGAAGAAGAAGAAGAAGAAGAAGAAGAAGAAGAAGAAGAAGAACGAAAGAGACCACAGTAGGACGTGATCATGCTTACGTTGTTGCCTTCGTCACAAAGACATTCAGCGCCAAAAACGTTCGATATACCATAGGCTAAATTGAAAGGAAATGCAACACTTAGCTTGTTTTGTAAGAACTTGCTTACTGAACACTGTAAGGCATTATTTAGCATGTATGTATGTAGCCTATGTACGTATGTATCTCGTGAGCATAGACACAGGAATTTCAATCTTACGTGGAATATAAAACACACGTGCGGAATTTTTCATTTCAAAAATATTACATGAATAGACTGAGATTCAAAGCACAACCGTAGAATATTCGATAAAGTTTATCAGGCTGTGTGGTTCATACGGCAGAGTGCTAGCCTTTTGAGTTCAAGTTGGCGGGTTCGATCCTGGCTCAGCCTGGTGGTATTTGAAAGTCGTAATATCTACGCCAGCCGCGTGTTCGGAGATTTACCGGGTCGTAAATGAACTGCTGAGGGACACAGTTTCAGCACCTTGATGTCTCTACACATCGTAACCGTATGTTTCGGTTGATGCTTTCACATGGCACATGAAGCAAAAATTGTGAGATGCGTTTCTTCTCTGAATACAATACCGCATAGTGAGCGAACTGGTGATTAACGAGAGTATCATTTTATCAACAGACAACGGTCAATTGATTTCAAATGTGTATGGGGTGGAGATAATTACACTTCCTCACTTGATTTAAAATATCTCGGCAAAAAAAATAGCGTATGGCTTTTAGTGCCAGGAGTGTCCGAGGACGAGTTAGGCTCGGCAGATGCAGGTCTTTGGATATGACACCCGTAGGCGAACCGCGCTCCGTGAGGATGAAATGATGGTGAAGATGACACATACACCCAGGCCCCGTGCTAGTGGAATTAACCAATAATCGTTAAATTTCCCGATTTGCCGGTAATCGAACCCGGGACCCCTGTGACGATAATCCGGCACGCTAACAATGTAGCCATGGAGCCAGACAAATCCTCCGACATTGTTAGAACAGTCGCAGTCGTGGTCGGTGGAGTACCTTTTGTGAAGATGCGGAGCAATTTTTTTTTTTTTTTTTTTGGCAAGATACTTTACGTCGCACCGACACAGATATGCATTATGGCGACGATGGGACAGGAAAGGGCTAGGAGTGGGAAGGAAGCATCCGTGGCCTTAATTAAGGTACATCCCCAGCATTTGCCTAGTGTGAAAATGGGAAACCACGGAAAACCATCCTCAGGGCTGCCGACAGTGGGGTTCGAACCCACTATCTCCCGAATACTGGATACTGGCCGCACTTAAGCGACTGCAGCCATCGAGCTCGGTGAGCAAATTCTTAGCGAAACGTAAAAGCGAAAAACAGAAAATATATGATGACTACCGTAAACAGAGTTAGTGGTACGTAAAATTAATAACATTAAAATTATTTATTTTATGTATTCACTAGCTGATGTACCCGTGCTTCGCTACGGGATTCTCAGAAAGACTGACTTTGTGATTTTCCTAACTGAAATCAACATAAGTCATTACAAAAACGTAAGTATGAATGTAGCGATTAAAAGCAACGCTATCATATAAAATACTCGATCAAATGGAAAGCCGCACGTTTTATCACTTTTAACGAACAGTGCTGCGGTTAGATTGCGGTGCCAGTCTAATAGTCCAAAGTTCCAGAGCTGGGATGACCAGGCCGCAGATTGCCATGAACACTGATCTGCCATTATTCCGCTAAATAGGCCTATGCACACTGTTCATTCCAATCGGTGCCTCAGAGTAGGGATTGAATAGCCCGAATGCTATGATGATCCAGTGTGTTACGTACCAGTAGTATCAGAAAATTTATAAACCAGGGGAATGGCATGCCAAAGAAGAAAGTTGTCTAACTCCCCAGCTACTTCCCATCAATATTCAGGCAGGCTGTTACACTCTGTACGACTGGGCGAGTTGACCGTGTGGTTAGCGGTGCGCAGCTGTGACCTTGCATCCGAGAGATAGTGGATTCGAACCCCATTGTCGGCAGCGCTGAAGATGGTATTCCGTGGTTTCCCCACTTTCATACCAATCGAATGCTGGGCCTGTACCTTAATTAAGGCCTAAGGCACTCCTAGCCCTTTCCTATCCCATCGTTGCCATAAAACCTATCTACGTCGGTGCGACGTAAATCAAATAAAAATACTCTGTACGGAACAGTAGTCCTATCTACCGGAGATGAGGGGCAACAGAAGACACAAAGCACATCACGACAAACAATGATCAATGTAATGTTATTGTTAATCAATGTTAGGAGCTTTCTATACTGTAGGCCTTCACATTTAGTTTTCTTTCGACTCTGTGATTTGTAAAATATTTTATACCGTAAACTGTAGTTTCTTATTCTACGACTTACGTGGCGATTTTCATTAAATACTGTTTACCCATTTTCTCGTTACTCGGCGCTGATATGGACTTAGTAACAAATATCCTAATTCATGAATATGTTTGTGATCATAGCCAGTACGGTAACAATATATAAGACATGAATAATAGGAAATTTAATACTATATAGCCTTAGTTATGTAGTATTCATCGATTACACCTCTAATAAGAAATATTTGAGAATTACATTTTAGGCCTTCCCCTAAACTACCATTTTACTTAGCGTGAATAAAATAATTTACAGCCTAGACTATAGCGACTTATTTCCTGACTTTGTATACCGATTTTCATCAAGATAGGACTACCAATAACAACAATATTTGAGAATTAAATTTTAGGCCTTCCCCTAAACTACCATTTTTCTCAGCGTGAATACAATTATTGACAGCCTAGATTGTAGCAACTTATTCCCCAACTTTGCATACCCATTTTCTTTAAAATACGACCACTAATAACTTAAATAGTTGAGAATTCAATTTTAGGCCTTCCCCTAAACTACCATTTCACTCAGCGTGAGTAAAATTATTTATAGCCTAGATTGTAGAGGCTCAACCGACTTCACATACCGATTTTCATTAGACCACTAATAACATAAATAGTTGAGACTTCAATTTTAGGCCTTCCCCTAAACTACCATTTCACTCAGCGTGAGTAAAATGATCTATAGCCTAGATTGTAGAGGCTCATCCTCTGACTTCACATACCGATTTTCATTAAATTCTCTTCAACCGTTTTCTCGTGATGCGTGTACATACATACAGACAGACAGATAGACAGATAGACAGACAGACAGACAGACAGACAGACAGAAATTACGGAAAAGTAAAAAGTGCATTTTCTTGTTACTATGGACATGACCGATACAGAAATACCATTATTTTCAAATTCTGAGCAATGTACAGACAAAACTCTTATTTTATATATATAGATAGATTATTGATCAAACTGTTAAATATGTAAGAGTGTGAATTTTGTTCAACCTCAATAATACATACAATGAAATTAAAATACAAGCAGTGTTTACTTTTCACTACTTGTCCAAATAATCACCACCGCGGTTAAGACATTTGTCCCATCACACCACAGATTTCGTGATGTCGCTGTTGTAAGTGAACCTCTAGCCTGCTAAGAACGTCTTCAGTGGACCGAACACGTGATGGTGTGATCGAAGTGCAAGGCCGCCTCGAGCGCTCATTTAAATTAAGGCCTTCTCGGTCATTAGAGAAACCACACCACCACGAGCACCACCAACACCCACGCCACCGCCGCCGCTCGCTTATCAAAGCGATACACTTGTCCACATACGTCGGCCATATTTCCCCGTGCATTTCGATGGACATTCTTCTTTGCTACACAGAAAACGAATAACACTTCGCTATTCAAACGACGGGGACTTGTTGAGCACATCTTCATCGATTGACAGCCAAACAGCCAAGAGTTAATGCTGGGCCGGTTCAAGAATACTCTGCTGCATCTCGGTTACTCAATCAACTAACATTTTGTCTGAAAATTATAGGGGGAAAGACTTCCATTTGCGCTCGTACTAACAATGGCTTGAGAGGTTCTGTAGTGCTGATTTTTCGTACTGAAAACGGATTATTTAACATACTTAGTGACATACTTCCCTGACAAGCAACTATGATTGTATACCAACTGCCTGCACTGAGATTCGACCTCGCACCCATGAGCAACGAAAGTATGTGCCAGACCAACTGCTCTGCCTAACTGATTTTCAGAGAATATCCGGTGAGTGTTCAGTAGCAGAAGAGTCACAGGTGATCAGCGCCGCTATTAAAACATCCAACGTACAACAGCTCCGATACTCAGAAGTCTCAGACCAGTATCTCTAACACACAATGAGCTATGCTGCTGGCTTTGCATAGGAATGGCAGTGCTGCAGCCCAGTGCGGTGCATTAAATCTAGAGAAATAGGATTGTTCCCATAAAAATAGTGTTTCACCAGCTGGATGATAGGTTCCAGTAGATTACAACGTGATAATGAACTCGCAAGCAATGTTCAACCCTCTCATTCTGGAGAAATAATTGCGTCTTTGTGCGTTCTCTCCCCATCCATCTGTCATTCCATAACATTCCAATATATCTTTGTCACTCGCCGCATATTCTCACGTGCACGCAAGATCTTTATTACATCACTAACGCAATAAGAGGGAATGGATGGATGGATGGATGGATGGATGGTGGTTTGACGCATCTTTTATCTGCCGCCGGGTAGACACAACGTGTGGCGTCTGCGGCATTCTGCTCACCCTTCATTTCATCATCAGCCCCACTACTAATACGAGTCAGTTTCTACACCAAAACTGTATGTATCTCCCACGGGAGACTACCATCATTCCATCCTATCAGTAATAACCTCATCCATTCATGATCGACAATGACATTCTTCCAATTGCCATTACTGAAACAAAGACTTCTAGCAAAGATGAAATGCTGAGCATACATTGAGTACGAAGTTTCTGAGATGGGGTATATCCTGTATGTTATCAGGAACCACTTATCTCAATGAATCAGACACTATTATAATTCATCTTTCACATAATGTGAAGATAATAATAATAATAATAATAATAATAATAATAATAATAATAATAATAATAATAATAATAATAATAATAATAATAATAATATACTGAACGTCGGACTAGTGGAAAGATGGTGAAGAAGTATGGACAAATAGCACTGGAGTCAAACAGTCTCCGTTTTAGATTTAACAGTGTATTGTTATTTGGTAGACGAGGACTATTTCAGAGTTTACAAATAGCTTATGGATTTGCCTTGAATAATTACGACTACGATAATAATAATAACTTTATTCTCACGAGCAGATAAGATCTTTATTACACAACTAGCATATGTACTCCGTACGAAGCACGGGAATTGGTAATCGATTTCACGATTCCTTCATGAATTTATGCGAAGTTACATGCCTGTATTCAAAAGTTTAATAGGGCATCTTAAACTGATATTGTTCTACGAAAGCACTTGCAGTAGCGTAAAGTACGATGATCAAGCTGAAAAGTGGACACAGAATGGGGTAGATCACAGAGTTTATTGAACGATACAGTTCCTGGTCCGAAGTCGTGCATAATTCTCCCAATTTCTCGGTTACATATTGTTCTTCACTGTGGCTGAAGGTTCATGAAACCAATCGTTGACGATAACCTCTCTTATTATCTGTTCTATCGAAAAGAGTAGAAGGGCTCTTTAGTTAAACCTAACTTGAAATGACATGACAGCTTATTTTTTTAATTATTTAATTGACCTTTGTTGATACAACATTTGGTCATCCTCTATGTACAAGGAACACTCACTGCACACATATAAAAAAATAAATTGTCAGTGTAAAGGACATACAAGAATGAAAATCAGATTGCCACAGTCTTCAAGTAGAGAACACTGCACTGAATCTCTCTTCCGGATGAAGATGGGGAGAACAAACAAAACACAAAACAAAACAAAACAAAACAAAACAAAACAAAACAAAACAAAACAAAACAAAACAAAACAAAACAAAACAAAACAAAACAAAACAAAACAAAACAAAACAAAACAAAACAAAACAAAACAAAACAAAACACAACACAACACAACACAACACAAAACACAACACAACACTGGCAACAATGCGAAGAGCACAAAGTCAAATTCTTATTTCCGCGGTTCTCAAAATGTTCATCACAGCATTAAGAACTGAATTGTTTTCACCGTGCAACACCAATGCAGCGCTGGTCGGGAACGGCACTTGTAGATCAGATAGTTCAGATAAAAAGCGGCTGCGAGAAGCTTCATAAAGGCCACACTTACAGTAAACAAAATGTGGTTGAGATCTCCATCCTCCGCATACTGACATCGACAGCGTGGTGAAGCCAAAACTCCTATGCGATAGAGATGTGAAGGGAATAATTCATGATTGAGCCGCATTCGGATGACGGATACCGTTAGACCTCGTGACCGATGAAACTTATCATACCATGGCTTAGGAGGGATGTTGGGTTGTACGAGAGCATAAGCTCTACCTTTATGCAGTTGAGATGTTTCCCATTCCCTAGACCTATTGTGACGAATTTGTTGTCGAATAGTGGGAATAAAATCCATCCATGGAAGTTGCAGCGCTGTAAATAGCCCTTCCGATGCACCACATTTGACTAGTACATCAGCTTTTTCATTGCCGAAAATTCCACTATGTCCTTTGACCCAAAGAAATGCTATGGAGCAACCTGAAGAGTAGATGTTAAAAGCTCGCTCTGCGATGTCATACAAGTAACCATGCGTTTGGAGATTCCACTTGAGATTTTGTAATTTCTTCATAACACTTTGGGAGTCCGTAATGATGAGAGCAGAATCGAATCGCTTGTTTTGACAAAAACGAAGTGCAGCACATATAGCTAAAATTTCCGCTGTATAAATAGAGGGTTCGGGCGGCAATTTGAAGCTACCACATTCTCCCGTTTGTTGGCAGTAATATGCATATCCTACCGAGTCGGCGAATTTGGAACCATCCGTGAAGATATAAGTACTATTGGGCCACATAGAGCGAATCAGAGCCGGAATGCAGTTCTGTGTACGAGGTTCTGTGGTGAGATATCTAGGTAGATAGTATATCGGCAGTCGACATGAAGAACACTGAAAGCTGGCTTCAAATCCGGGCATGGTTCGTGTTTTGAGAGTTAGTGCGAAAATCACTTTCAGTTCGTTGTAGCAGCATAACAGAAGCTGTGGCTTGTATCGTGAGCGTCGACCATGTCTCTCCTCGATAACGGTCAATCGTTGAAGTGCAATAAGAATGGGATGCTGTGAAATAGCAGAACGTTGTGACAGAAATTTCTTGCCTATCATTTCTCGGCGCATTTTGAAATGACAGCTTGTAAAACAGTCCTTTAATGGTACATCCCATGTTATCCGGCTATCGAAAAGGTGCACATGAGATTTTTAGAAATTAATTTCCATTAAAGTTGGTTATGTATATTTTGTGGGAGGGTAAAATTACTGTTTCGACTTCCTACAAACCTCCAAACATTTCCGGGATTTAGAAATAATATTGACCCTAATACCTATCCAAGGACAGATATAAAATTTAGTAGAAATATACAGAGTAGTTTCCCAGTAACAAGAGCTCAACAAACGGACGAACAGACAAATCGACAAAAAAAATAAAAAATAAAAAATAAAAAGCTAAAATATGACCGCTTGAACTTACACTGAAAAAACGGTCCGTTAATGATATCTCCATTATTAATCCTCGTATCGAAATGATGCACATGAGAAAAAGTTTCAGAAATTGATTTGCATTAATGCAAGTAGATTTCCATTAAGTTTGGTTGTGTATATTTTGTGGGAATGCAAAATCACGGTTTTGTTTCATATAAACCCCCAGTCTATTCGAAGATTTAGAAACAGTATTGCCCTAAAGCCGTCGGCCCCGTGGTGTAGGGGTAGCGTGCCTGCCTCTTACCCGGAGGCCCCGGATTCGATTCAGGCCAGGTCAGGGATTTTTACCTGGACCTGAGGGCTGGTTCGAGGTCCACTCAGCCTACGTGATTAGAATTGAGGAGCTATCTGACGATGAGATAGCGGCCCCGGTCTCGAAAGCCAAGATTAACGGCCGAGAGGATTCGTCGTGTTGACCACACGACACCTCGTACTCTGCAGGCCTTCGGGCTGAGCAGCGGTCGCTTAGTAGGCCAAGGCCCTTCAAGGGCTATAGTGCCATGGGGTTTGGTTTTGGTTTGTATTGCCCTAAAGCCTACCCAAGCGGATTCTAAATATGAAGTTTGGTAGAAATACATCCAGTAGTTTTTAAGTTATAAGAAACAGACAAACAAACAAACAGACACCAAACCTGAAAAATATGCAGATGGTCATTATTACACCTGAAACGGAAAACGAATGAAAATTTCGCCAAAATAGTGAATGTACAGACACACGGTCGTTAAGATTTTATTTATATATTCAACTGATATAATAAGAAGGAATGGATTGATGGATGGTGAGTTGCTGCACCTTTTATCTGCTGCCGATTAGATACATTTCTATTATTTTTATGAGTGTACATTAAACTTTGAATTCGTGTCCCATATTCCCTTTTTTTTTTTCAATACTTTTGTATTTACTTGTTACAACACACACTGAAAACAGCTGGACACAATTCTTCGGAATGAAGTATTTAAGTTGAGCATAAGAGGAATTATAACTTGGACTATGAATGATTTGGTTAGCCTAGGGAGAAGGACAGTTGAGAACAGGTTGAAAAATAATTTGTCAAATGTTACCGAAAAGATATATACATAACAGGAAAACTGAGAAATGAAATTTACGATATTCTGTGTCATGTTCCCTTTTGTATAAAAATAGTGAAGGGTGGATATTTTAAACTTCATATTCCAAGTTATTTTCATAGTTTTATTTGTATTATTAGTTACAAGTGTGGCTCATTACATTTTGATGTTTATAATGTTATTTGTTTTGTATTGCAGTAACTACTTTTACGGTTTTATGATTTTCGGATACACCTAGGTGAAGTTTTTGTATTTGAGAGGTCTGAGCGAGGATTGAACTCTCTGCCTTCGATTCAGAAAGCCAGCGCTCAATAAAATTGTTCTGAACCGCGCAGCTCGCCATTACTGTACTTTTCAGAACTTCCTGGGTAATATCTTTCAAATTTCGTTTGAGGAAAGGTGGCGATATAGCAAACGATGACGAGTGCTGAACGTCGGGCTAGTGGAAAGAAGGCGAAGATTAAGGATGGACAAATAGCACTGGAGTCAAACAGTCGCAGGTTTAGATTGAACGATTTATTGTTATTTGGTTGACCAGGATCACTTCAGGGTTTACAAATGGCTTATGGATTTGCCTTGAAAAATTATAATTACCAAGTTTATGTATTAGGATCAAAGCAGGCATTTCCTTCAGAGAATGATTCATGATCACGTCCAGGTTAAACAATGAAATAATACAATATAACCTGCTAGAGATACGTACGATAGTTAGTGTGTTATAATATTTTTATGGCTAGCCGCTTTACCAGTCATTTACAGGAAGTGACGGATTTCCTCACAAATCAAATGGCATGAGTATAAATTTATAGCATCCTACGTACCGTACAATAGACGCTGAAGTGGAAGGAGCAACCTCGTTGAAGAATCTACTGATAAACTACATTTCGTGTTCTTTCTAGTGCACAAATAATAAGCGTATTCCGCTGATTGATGGATTTGTACCTCTCACCCCGCTACCTGACGAACAACTACCAGTTTACATGAATGATTTGAACATGGAATCACATATTGGCATGTGAGCAGTTGCTAGCAGAATGCAGCATAGCCTTGCTAACAGCCAGATTCAGCGCCGATCTGAATGGGATAGAACATACAGTAATATCCACAGAAACAGAAAACAAAATTATGTAAAACTTAATGGAGGTTGTGCAAAGATTCTATTGATTTTTATTTAAAAATCTATAGTCTATGAGGGAACTTTAAATATTCTGATCTTCCTATAAATACCAGTCTATTGAGTAATTTTGAAGTCACGTGAAACTTGAAGCCTGTTCCGAGATGGGTTGATTCTAAATATGAATTTTGGTCAAAATATATTCTGCCGTTTCCCCGCGATAATGAAATAAACAAACATATGAATAAACACGAAATCTAAAAGCAATTAATATAGTTTTTAAATGACCTTAAACGGGCAATCTCGCAAAGAAAATGCAAAAGAAACAAAGACAGATGGTAGACGCCCTACAATTGTATGTATGTAAATAATAATAATAATAATAATAATAATAATAATAATAGTGTATGGCCTTCAGAGAGAACTAGGACATGCCTTTCAAGTTGATGCGTCTGTAAGGATGGTTCTCTACCTAGTGTGAAATCCTTGAAGATGGCACAAACATGCCTAGTCCCAGAGCTAGAGGAATAAATCAGTGAAGATTAAAATCCCCGACCCGTCCGGGAATCGAACCCGGGATTCCCTGGACCATAGGCCAGCATACTGACCATTTAGCCTCGGAGCTGGACTGTATAGATTAAAATAGATTCTTGCACTCAATCTTGAGGTTGCGAATATTTTTCTCACCAGAACAACTCTAGCTCCTAAAAATTTCATTAGTACGAGGGTGAATCAAAAAGGAAGTTACAATATCTCGCCGCGAGAGCTCGGTGTGTGTTGTGACCGTGACTAATGCGGAGCAAGCTACAGTAACTGCTAACACGTCCAATAGGAAGGCTGGTGTCGTATCCCGTCGTGTTGTGTGTGCAGAACGGGCTAGGCTCAACGGCGCATCAACTGGATATTCACTCCAAATTTGAGGTGCGTGCAACGATCTGATTTCTATGGACTAAATGGCTCAATTGCACGGACATTCATCGTGAAATCACTGCTGTATATGATGAGCGTGCAATTTCTCGCCCAGGTATTGTGAAGTGGTATAAGCAAATTGACGCCTGACGGACGGATCTCAAGGACGAATAACGCGAAGGCAGGCCCGTAACGCGCAGTGCCCTTGCAAATCTTGACCGTGTGGATCGGATCATTGGAGAGAATCGGCGCATAACACTGCAGGAAATTGCTAGCATGCTGAACATTTCGTATGTCAGTGTGCTCTCCGTTGTTCACCAGCAACTTGGATTTCATAAACTGTGCCAAAGATGGGTTTTACGTCTGCTCACCGATTTTCATAAGGGACAACGTTTCCAATCATCACTGGCATTTTTGCAACAGTATTCTGAGAGGGCAACCAGTTTCTGCGGCGAATCTTCACAGGGGATGTAACATGGGTCCACCAATTCACCCCCGAAACAAAGAGAACATCGTTGGAATGGGTGCACACCACATCACCACCACAAAAGTGGTCAAGGTCCAACCTTCAGCAGGAAAGCTAATGGCGACAGTGTTCCTTGACATGGAGGGTGTGATGCACGTGGAATTTATGCCGGAAGGCACGACAATCAACTCGGCTTCGTATTGTCAAACGTTGAACTGGTTGGGTAAGGCAATTAAAGAAAAGCGACGGGGAAAATTGAGCGCCAGTGTGATTTTGTTGCACGGTAACGCAACACACACCCGGCCCGCCAAACGTTCGAATTGCTGCAGCGATTCAAGTGGGAGGTATGGCAACATCCTCCATAGATTCCAGACTTAGCGCCATACGATTATCATGTGTTCGGTAAGCCGAAAAAGGATCTCGATGGACGACGATTCCGAAACCATGTGGAGGTCAAAGCAGCTGTCTCCAGGTGGTTACATAGCGCTGAAGGTGATTTCTACGCATCCGGAATCGAAAAGTTGGTTGACCATTCCGAGAAATGTTTACTGTCTCTTGGGAACTATGTGGAAAAGTGAACTTACATTGTATGTTGTCATAGCCGTGTTGCCTATGTGTAGGTGGTTGCATAAATGGCCATAACTTGGAAGTGTAAATTACTTTTTGATTCGCCCTCGTAGATTTCAAAGTTAGCATTCAAGGAAAAACCAAAACTAATACTACCCCTAATCTATCTGAATGTAATGTCTGTGACGCTTCAGTTTGAACCTCGGCAAGAGCTGTTGAAGGGAAAGTAAATGTCCCGATACTTCTGTAATTCAATCCTTCCCCGAAAGTGGCCGAGTCATAATCATAGCAGAGCTCATATCTGTTGAGAGTGCATTGATATCAAAGTCCAACACCAAAATGAATTAGCGTAGGTAAAGTTATATTGTCAACTTGCCATGGAAATGAAGTGAAATTGCGTATGGCTTTTAGTGCTGAAAGTGTCCGACGATATGTTCGGTTCACTAGGTACAGGTCTTTTGATTTGACACCCGTAGACGACCTGCACGTCGTGATAAGGATGAAATGCTGATGAAGACGGCACATAGGTCTACATCCAGCCCTGGTACCAGCGAAATTAACCAATGATGGTTAAAATTCCCGACCCTGCCGGGAATCGAAACCGGGACCCCTCTGACCAAAGGCCAGAACGATAACCATGTAGCCACGGAGCCGGACTGCCATGTAAAAATTACATTAAGTTAAACCCTACGCACAAGACATCCATTCAGGCATTTTCAACTGTATTTAGCAGATAAATCATTGATATGCCGTTTTCAGTAGGACTGCCGACAGTGGGGTTCGAACCCACTATCGCCCGAATTCAAACTGACAGTTACGTGCCCCAAACCACACAGCCACTCACTCGGTCACATGAATTTCTCCAGAGTTATATCTCTCTGTCTACAAATCTCCTATCCTGCGAAATATCATTTACTACATCAGCCTGGATTCCTCTCATATCTATTCCTCAAATATAATTTAATTGACAAACAGCACTGCGTAAATTATTGTCCTTTCGTGAGTTATTTGTGCAGTCGTTCATGGCAACATCAATCACAATTATAAACAGTAAAGGTGAAAATACATTTAAAAGCTTCAAAGAATTTTAGACCCTAGCATTCAGAGCTGATATACTGTAGAGCAGAGGTTCAAAAACTATAATGAGATTGTACCCTCGCTCATAGCTAAAAGTGCAATGTACGCACAGGAAAAAATCCCTAAATGAGAGGTTTACAACATATGAGTACCTGGCTATTTATTAAGGCATTTTAATTTACACTGACTGACAGAGCAAATGCAACACCAAGAAGGAGTGGTCAGAACTTTATGCCAATTGCAGGGTAGACTGACGTCACTGAGATATGGTCATGATGTGAAATGCGCCGCTGTGCTGCGCACGTAGCGAACGATAAATGGGACACGGCGTTGGCGAATGGCCCACTTCGTACCGTGATTTCTCAGCCGACAGTCATTGTAGAACGTGTTGTCGTGTGCCACAGGACACGTGTATAGCTAAGAATGCCAGGCCGCCGTCAACGGAGGCATTTCCAGCAGACAGACGACTTTACGAGGGGTATGGTGATCGGGCTGAGAAGGGCAGGTTGGTCGCTTCGTCAAATCGCAGCCGATACCCATAGGGATGTGTCCACGGTGCAGCGCCTGTGGCGAAGATGGTTGGCGCAGGGACATGTGGCACGTGCGAGGGGTCCAGGCGCAGCCCGAGTGACGTCAGCACGCGAGGATCGGCGCATCCGCCGCCAAGCGGTGGCAGCCCCGCACGCCACTTCAACCGCCATTCTTCAGCATGTGCAAGACACCCTGGCTGTTCCAATATCGACCAGAACAATTTCCCGTCGATTGGTTGAAGGAGGCCTGCACTCCCGGCGTCCGCTCAGAAGACTACCATTGACTCCACAGCATAGACGTGCACGCCTGGCATGGTGCCGGGATAGAGCGACTTAGATGAGGGAATGGCGGAACGTCGTGTTCTCCGATGAGTCACGCTTCTGTTCTGTCAGTGATAGTCACCGCAGACGAGTGTGGCGTCGGCGTGGAGAAAGGTCAAATCCGGCAGTAACTGCGGAGCGCCCTACCGCTAGACAACGCGGCATCATGGTTTGGGGCGCTATTGCGTATGATTCCACGTCACCTCTAGTGCGTATTCAAGGCACGTTAAATGCCCACCGCTACGTGCAGCATGTGCTGCGGCCGGTGGCACTCCCGTACCTTCAGGGGCTGCCCAATGCTCTGTTTCAGCAGGATAATGCCCGCCCACACACTGCTCGCATCTCCCAACAGGCTCTACGAGGTGTACAGATGCTTCCGTGGCCAGCGTACTCTCCGGATCTCTCACCAATCGAACACGTGTGGGATCTCATTGGACGCCGTTTGCAAACTCTGCCCCAGCCTCGTACGGACGACCAACTATGGCAAATGGTTGACAGAGAATGGAGAACCATCCCTCAGGACACCATCCGCACTCTTATTGACTCTGTACCTCGACGTGTTTCTGCGTGCATCGCCGCTCCCGGTGGTCCTACATCCTACTGAGTCGATGCCGTGCGCATTGTGTAACCTGCATATCGGTTTGAAATAAACATCAATTATTCGTCCGTGCCGTCTCTGTTTTTTCCCCAGCTTTCATCCCTTTCGAACCACTCCTCCTTGGTGTTGCATTTGCTCTGTCAGTCAGTGTGTTATAAACAGTTATTTTAAATACACATCGTAAATAAGATGTGATTATGAAATTAAGTATATTTTTATGACACATCATAATAAATTTAAGAGTTTGTGTCTGTATCAAGTATATAAATGAAAACCTACAACCCGTTTTCCAGTTAATGACCGGGTCAGGGTTGGGATGAACGAAGCTCCCAACTTTCGGCGAGGATAGGAATTGTGCCGGCTGCCGAGGCCTGTCGCACTCTTCTGGAGCAATGATTAATGACTGACAGATGAAATGATACTGGAGAGTGTTGCTCGAATGAAAGATGACAGGGAAAACCGGATTACCCGTAGGAAAACCTGTCCCGCGTCCGCTTTGTCCAGCAAGAATCGCACATGGGAGTGACCAGGATTTGAACCACGGCATCCAGCGGTGTCAGGTCGGCGCGCTGCCCCCTGAGGCACGGAGACACCTTGTATCAAGGATAATACATTGATAATAATTAACACAGGATACCATGTTTGTATGAAAGTGTTACAAAACGCTAGATTATAGCCTTGATATAAAATTAGTAAATAAAGGCGAAATATTTGCGATCTTAATTTTGTAATTCAGATATTGCGAACCATCATAATGTCAGTGGGATGGGTGTGCCTGAATGGCTGACATAGGTTTGTGATGTGTCGAACTCCAGGTGAAATTTTCAAGCGAAGCGTGGCTCCTTACATATATTTAACTTTCGTATTATTTATTTACATATTTCAATTTTTCTTCAATTTTTTCTCTGAAGGCTGCTTGCGTACCCCACTAAAATTCTCAGGCGTACCCCTAGGGGGACACATACCACAGTTTGAGAGCCATTGCTGTAGATTAAAAAATGTAATGTTTACGTGTACATAAGAGATTCAATTATCTTACTATAAGATCGGCTTTATCTATTACAAATCTGTGGTTTAACGTCAATTACCGGCGCATTCACTGAATGATGAGAACTGTGGCGTTCAGTTCAAAACGACGCGGGTTGGATTCCCTGCAGGGCCGAGTATTTTAACCGTACTTAGTTAATTTCTCTAATGCGGAGGCTGGGTGTTAGTGAGCGTCTTGACACAAATCTTCATTTACATACAACAAATCACACAGTAACCATCACAGACCACACAATTGTGGAAACAACTTTCAACATGGGTTAGGCGTCAGGAAGGGAAACCTGCCGTAAAACTGGGCTCAATTGACGGACGTGTCTACCCCAGATAACTTGTAGAAAGTCCAGTTGTTTAACAACAGTAACATTGTCCCATTCTACTCTATACTAACTGGAAACAAGCTAAACTAACTTGTAGCTCGTGATTGCCACAGTGTTGAAGAGGGTATTAATTATTTAATATTTAATATTTAATTCAAAATGTTAAAGGGAGGGCTGTTAGTACTCACTAGCAAAAGAGGCTACTTTTTATTAAGTAGTAACTCAAGAACCTGCAGTCATTAAGTTTCATCCCCGATAGATCATATACGTCACCACGTGGAGAGAGGGTGGATGTGAGTGACGTGGAAATATTATTTCTCTCGTCTCGCAATCCCTCTGATGCTACGTGAGGGTTGAGGAGGGGTAAGGGTTTCCTATCCATCTAGTTCTATAACTCAACCCCAGATGGCAGCAGTGCGACCACTAATTACCCGGTAATAAACACCGCCAATCAAGTGAGTCTTAACGCTGCAAGAGAGTTATGGGGACTAACACAGCTCCATAATTTTCAGTATTGACTCTCTGACTAAGAATGATAAACCACAGTGGAGAGAAGCCGTGAGCTTCATTAAACTGTATTTGGGCTTTAATTTGTCTTTGCCATAGCCTCAGGGAGATGACGTATTGCCAGCCCGTGCGATGGCTAGCTGAACTGGGATAAGTTCCGTCGGGAAGATGAAAGAAACTAACGATCTCTATCCGGAAGGTGAAAAGATACGCCAGGAATATTTCCTTGAAATTTTTGATAAGTGTCAACAAGGATATAATTTCCGCTTTAAATAACATAATTAGATAGTGAGCAGTCTACGGAAAGTTCAACAATTAAATATTAATTTGTACCTATTCACAGCCCCATTCTGTGGATCAATGGTAGTTCATCGGCACCGGGATAGCAAGATCGCAGGTTCGAGTCCATCAGAGGTTAAAACGCTATGAAAGGACCATTTGCTACGTCTTGTTGTAGAGCATCTCCGGTGGTATATTATGTGCTTTCTTAACACGGTAGTAAGGTTATTATTATTATTATTATTATTATTATTATTATTATTATTATTAATCTTATTATTATTATTATTATTATTATTATTATTATTATTATTATTATTATTATTATTCATCCTTCCATCATGAGATTGCCTTTCTGGGTCAATTTCTTCCAGTAATGTCTGTCTTGGACTCTGTCGTGCAACACAATCTTCAGGTCTTCCTGAATATGGTCGTACCACTTCATTCGCTTTTTCTTTAAGCTTTTTCCCAATGGAAGTTACTCTTGGAGAATGGCAGATAACATCACTCCAGATTTTATCCAATCGGGTTACCCCACAAGCCCATCGTACTTATATTAACACACGCATTTCTGCGAGATGGAATTTTTTCTCATCTGTTGTTTTCGTAGACAGACATTCAGAGCCATATAATATGGCTGAGCGCACTACCATTTTACATAGTATGTTGCCTTTCAGGTTGAGAGGCACTTTCCCATTACACAGAATTCCTGTTGCTGCCTGCCACTTTAGCCATCCTCATTTTATCCGGTTGTTGGCATCCCTATAAATGTCCTTATATGCCTACACCACAGGTCCAAGATAATAGAAAGGGTGCTGTGTTATTATCAAGAATCAATCCTGCACATAGCCGGCCATCCATCGAATTGTCGTGCATATATTCAGTTTTAGCTCTGCTAATCTTTAACTCATTCTCCTGCAACACATCCTTCAAGTTGTTCAGTTCGTCTTGCGCTCCAGCACTGTCTTCCACCAGCATAATATCATCATCAAACATCATACTCCATGAGGCTTCTCCCTGTACAAGCTTGGGCAATTCGTCAGTAATCATTATGAAGAGGTATGGGCTAAGTGCAGAGCACTGATGCAGACGTATTTCAACTGCAAAATTATCTGTAGACCCACATTATATTATTGTTATTATTATTATTATTATTATTATTATTATTATCATTATTATTATTATTATTATTATTGAGCTCTCAGAGGATATTACCTTTACATAGCTCTGTTTTCAGACCGACGTACAACTCTAGATGTACTCAGGGTATCATATTCATAAACGAAAATACGGGTATGTAATGAGTGAGAATGATCACTCGTACATATAATTGTGAACAATGACAAGTGGGCATTCGCAGTTAGGAGTTAAAGGCTAAATAAGAAATGAGCTTGTTGGATGTAGCTGGATGTATGAATCGGCTTCAATGACGGAGTTATGTGACGCGAATGGGGACAGATATTCTAGGTGAATAATGGACTCGGCCATAGAGGGTACGAGAAACTGATGATGATGATGCTTGTTGTTTAAAGGGGCCTAACATATAGGTCATCGGTCCCTAACGGTAGGAAATGTAATGATAATTTGAAAGTTCAACATCATCCACTGACCACAATAAAAAATTTGATGAAGAATGAATGGATGGATATGAATTTAAAACAATTAGCGGATCCGACTCAGAAACTATCATAAACAATAATATTACTGACCAAGGGACTGCTTCTAAAGCACAATCCAGAAACAAGGATCCTTGTTTTCTAAAGGGGTCCAAAATCCAGGTCAACGGCCCCTCATAATAGTACTTATCGCTAATAAAATAGAACCATGGTATTTGTCATGTTGCGGTACTAATCAAAAGTAGCGTAGACTCACGGTGTTCCACACATTATGGTACTACTCACAAGTATTGTATGTCGCACTGGTAACGCAGACCTATGGATGGTGTTTCTCACATAATGGCGCCGATCATAGGCAACGCAAACCCATGGTGTTCCTCACCTAGGTGCACTAATCACGGGCGCCGGTATTCCCATGGTGTTCCTCATAGAGTGGGTACTAATCACAGGCAACGCAGACCCACGGTGTCGCTCATATAGTGGTACTAATCACAGCAACGCAAACCCATGGTGTTCCTCACCTAGGTGCACTAATCAAGGGCGCCGGTATTCCCATGGTGTTCCTCGTAGAGTGGGTACTAATCACAGGCAACGCAGACCCACGGAGTCGCTCATATAGTGGTACTAATCACAGGCAACGCAAACCCATGGTGTTCCTCACCTAGGTGTACTAATCACGGGCGCCGGTATTCCCATGGTGTTCCTCATAGAGTGGGTACTAATCACAGGCAACGCAGACCCACGGTGTCGTTCGTATAGTGGTACTAATCACAGGAAACACACAGTGAACCACTCTCTGTTGCTACTAATCACAAACCTATTGTGTACCTAACATAGTGGTACTACCCGCAAGTAAAGGCGAGCCATAGTGTTCCCGAGTGATGGTACTAATCACAAGTAGTTTCATGGTTCTAATACAATCGTCCCTTGGTCGCCACTTTTAGTCGCCTCTTACGACAGGCAAGGGATACCGTATGTGAATTCTTCGTCTGCGTTCCCCACCCACAGTAGGTAGACAGAGAGAAAAAGAAAAAAGAAGGGATCAGTCACTTCGAAAAATGAAGTAACGGACGAAGAAAGGTAAGGGCCACGAAGGGCGTGAAAATTAAAGACTCCCTAGACCTCGAATTCTCTAATACCGTCGGGGTCGGAAAAGAACAAGAGTTGACCAAGGGAGGTCGGACAGGATAGATGAAAGTGAGGAGCCTGGCACAAGTAAGTTGAAGCAATGCCAGGACTCAGCTAAGGGTCCCGTGGTCGCCAAACCACGCTCCCAAGTTGAGAACCCCTGAGGACCCTTTTAGTCGCCTCTTACGACAGGCAGGGGATACTGTGGGTGTATTCCTCATCTGCGTCCCCCACCCACAGGGGCTACGAGAAACTGAGGATGACCGATCTGACTAGGGTTACTGTCAAGTCTTTAATTATTAAAAGAAAAGAGGTGTAGAACTAAACACTGCGACGATGTTAGTTGCAAATAGAAGAAAACATCTTGCTTCGTCAAGTCACAAAGACCTGCAGACTGAACGCTTAAACTAACTTATAATAGTCTATAACGAAGATGAGTGAAATTATTAATATTATCATCATAAACATCATTACGTATTTGAAAGACAGTATCTCGAAGAACTGCCTGAATATATCTCATCACTGCTGCAATGGCCAGCTGGACTGAGTCCAAACCTTATCTTTTATTAAATTTTCATAAGTTTTCCACATTATTTTCTATCAAAAGTTTTCGTGTTCTCATAAGGTCACCTGAGAGAGAGATAGAGCATATTTTTCACTTATTGACGCAAGAGTTTAATATGCCTATATTGGTGGTAAACACAGAACTGGAGTTTCAAGGATCAAAACAAAGAGACGAACAGCTCCTACTTGGAGTTTTCTACTTGTTTTCAGATAGTAACAGAGTAAGGATCATAACAAGAAGAAAAATTATTTTCTCCATTTCTTTGAAGTATGAATATCCATAAGGGATGCCAAGTCTCCTTAAACGTACTGACTTAAATCATTCACGTTTAAGCGCCCTCAAATACCAAATAACGGCTGAAGTGTGATGGAATTGTAGCCCACAATTCCGGGAAGAGATGTTGTATACTTATCCTACTACTCTACAGTATAGGCCTAGTGCCCGTGAATTGAAGGAGCACTTCGTACGAACTAAATTAGTATATTAACAGATAAAAATGAACTATTGTGGCTTAACTTAGGATCCGTAACAGATGAGAGGGCGAAGAGTTCCAGCAACTCGTCTGCATGCCCTGGTTAGCTGCTGGTGGCATTTACTGTTAAAATACAATAGTGGATGAAAGACAGACAGATTTCCTAGGGAAACCTGCCAAGGCTTTCAACATAAACCTTATAGAAAGCCGCAAAAGCGAGGCAAATTTAACTTCGTGCAAGCTGTATTTAGAAGAAAGGAATGTAAAATATATCACTATCCGCAACCTCAGCACGTATAGGGATGGCGAGATTAGCCGAACCATTTTTACCCAAGGAATAACTGATATTTCTATTGTAGGTTGAGTGAATGCAAGGGCCACATACCCTTCCCCTCTCCCCCAATAATCCACCAAATAAAAGGTTACATTCCTAAATTTGTGAATGAGCTCATCTTCTTCCAAGTAAAAAGTAAAAACCTTAGAGGCCCGATTTTCCCAACTAGAATCCATAAGTGATTACATTTTGGCAAGTAACTGATCAATGACACTTTAATTTTGAGTTTAAGTGTCACCAAATATTAAACTACTTAAATTTGGTCTCAACTTGCACATCGCTTCAGAGGTTGCTACGTATGTAAAAGCCATCAGTCAAGTGTGGTCAAGTATGTATTTGGAGACATTGAACAAGTAGAAAGTGAAGTACCGGTATATCTGTAGCTGTAAAGCAACGCTCAATGTGGTGTAATTGATACATTTTAGTCAGGTAAATTAAATATTGCATAGCTCTATCTTCTCTGTATACACAAACTTCGTATCTTCTTTCTCGTTGCTTTGGTAGTAACTTGTTATCGTACATTGTTAGGAAAGAACAAGGGAAGCGATGGAAATTATTATCTAATAACAGCTTAGCTAGCATCACGTTGTTAACAAAAGTATTTCACACTTGTTATCCGTGATTCAGTTGGGTTGAAGATCCCGATGTTTTATGAAAATCTACGTTTGATAAAATAAAGGATCTACTCATTCTGAAGACTGCGAACTGGACCAATTAAACTAGGCTATGTTCATACTCTGATGGAAAAATGTATAAACGAACGTCATACGGTCCTTCAGAAGAATAAAATTTTATTCCCGCTTACAGACGCGCTGCAGTGTCACACTAAAAATATTGTTATTGTCTGTTTATGGACCTGGTTTAATGTAGAATGAACCAATTATTACACATAAAATTATACCTGACAATGGATAACAACACTGCACTAATTAGTGACTGTATACAAATTTACTTGTCCTCACAGCGGGTCTCCGATTGACTGGTATTTACCTGGAACGGGCGGTCTCTCCTTAATCTTGATTGACAGGTCCCACCGTTCACTTGGTTTCGCACGCGCACACGCCGGTCACTTAACACAGAAGCTTACTTATAGACGGGTACGCATACACCTCTATTGACTGTCACAAAACAAGACTCCCGTTTACTTGGCTCAACTCCAGATACAATCGATAATTTGCACAATCAGGTTGCGTGACTGCTCCACACAATGAACTACTTAACAAAAATCACTCCACAAGACAATAGCCCTGCACCAAATCAATTACTATTCAACACTATCAACTCAACACTTTAACACTCGTCAATGACAACTCTGTTCGTGGCGAGTCTGCTTTAAATATATCTGCTGATGTTTTATTACCATTGGGGGTGCACCCGAAATAGGAACGTTCTAAATTCCCCTCCTAGAATATCTACAGAGACACCAGACGAAAAACACAATGCAAGAAGCGACCGTGATATGGCCTCAAGCCGGCTGGGTGATCCCTAGCCTGTCTCGCATATTCCTTCCAGGAAATAGCAAAATAGAATTCAAGAGGGCTGGCAGTCACAAGAGCACGTAAGATATAGTATATCATACGCAATCCTTTCCACTTAATAATACTCTAATGTATAGACTCCACAGGTCGTTTCGATAGACCATTTCAGTTCTCCGTTTACCCTTATATGGAAGCAACGTAGGCCGCAACGATTACATTGAAATGACCGAAGCGGACGAAGAATCATCTTGCGTAATGCGTATTTAGCCCAGTAGCAACGTTGGTTTCTCGTTGCAGTGTTAGTTTATTCGTCAATATTGACGTGAAATTAAATCTCATACGTGATAAGTGGGAAAAGGTCACGTAATTATGTGACGAAGAGATGTGCCCAACACATTCGAGAGCATCTTAGGTTGCACGAGTGTATTTCTGGGGACGTAATTCAACTACACGAATGGAAACATAATGTGTTGGACGATGTTCTGGATGTACTGTTCTGTGCAACCTGTGGAAACAGGTGGGTGTGAAACGACATTGTAGGCTCCTCAAACCGTAATTCTCTCCTGTGTGTCTCGTATTCGCTGGTCGACATTGTTAAAGACCGTCATTAGCTCCGGTGAAGAATTTACCGTCGTTAACATCTCTTCGCCATGAATTCCTCCAGGTGGTTCTTTCTCGACCATCCAGAGGTGAGATTCACGGTGTGAAACCAGAAACGAAGTCTGCCTAGCGGCACCCTTGATCGCAGCTTGAGTTATGGATCGTAGCTCATATCCCGATCACGACACTATCTGTATCTGTCCCACAACCACGTTGCAGTCCGCTAGGCTATTACCACTATAATAATTGTACCGGGCGGTACACCTCCACACCGTTTATTTAAAAGTTGCGCCAGTTGAAACTCCTCTTCTGGAGGAAGTCTGAACTTTATCTACGGTCTTAATTTCCAAATTTCTCAGAAGATGTCACTACCTGGAAAATTTTGAGTTTGTGAACTGTGTCATTTTCGACG
This sequence comes from Anabrus simplex, assembly GCF_040414725.1. NCBI lineage: Eukaryota > Metazoa > Arthropoda > Insecta > Orthoptera > Tettigoniidae > Anabrus > Anabrus simplex. The sequence continues at coordinate 450,022,184 of NC_090265.1, forward strand.
TACTTTTGTCTTGCTTGTATTAAGAAGTGTGAACTTTCTCTTCTAGAGGACACTACTGAAGATCAACAATAGTGCACCCTAGTGCGGAGTCAAAGAACTATTTTGTTGGAGAAAATTTAATTTCAGGAGTTTGTTCTTTGTTAAATTTCTTTCTGTCATTGTTTAAGTTGGCAATATTTACCCCTTTCTTCCCCTTGTTTTGAATGTATCCAATCACGAATTTTTTCAATTAATTTCTGACCAATCTGGTGTATCTTTCCCCAACTTGAATCTGTTGCGGGGTCCTACCCAATAAAATCTTTGTGGGAGGGTGTTTTCTTTCCCCTAACGCCTAGAACTTTCTGCGAGAGTATTTAAACTGCTGATTTTAGGGTCTCCGAGCCACTTCTGTTCCATCTTTCAGTGTATTAAGTACATAGCAGGAGGCGGGAAGCGCCTCTTTCCTCGGCAGCGGTCAACAATAAGGTAATGGCCGATTAATAAATTTTTTCTTTGCCAGCTCAGCAGTTTAACTTTCGGGGCAGGTTCTAAGCGTTCCCCTATGTAACCTTTTCCTAAAATGTAACTTCTCTTTTCTTCTATTCTCTTGTAAAGCGACATACTGGGATAGAGAGTGTTAACCCTCTCGAGCTCCCACTCACATTGTTTGAGGTGAAATTATTTTTCGCAACCTATTCTTCAGTAATGTAAGTTAGTAGTTTCTTAAGTCACCTCTGTAGTATGGGATTAGCCCTTGCATCAGTGGCCTTAGAGCCAAAATAGGTCTTAAAGACAAAGTGTATTAGGAGTGCAAGTTCGCCTCCTCTCAAATTGTGATTTTAGAGGTCATATATTTTCTTGTCATTTAACAGACCTCAGTAGATTGGGTATTTTGCTCCTGTGTATATGTCCTTTGAGGACGGCTTAAAGGTGGCGTTCGGAGTGGCCTATGATAGGCTTGTATTTTAAGGGGAAATTGCCCTTTTTGAAAATTGTGTTTCTGCCTCAAGGAGGTTTTTGGATGTAATTGGAAGCCGGTGTTTCTGGCATGTTTGGGGGTTTTCGGCCCCTTTGTTGTATGGTGTTCATTGTAAGGTTGGGCTCATGGCTCAAGAATTATGTTTCTGACTCTTTGAAGCCCCGAATGGGGTACCTATGTAAATGTAATTGTCAATCGTGTTTCGGCTACTAAGTACCTGTTCTATTTGTTGTTACCTAATTTTGGAAAAGAAAATATAACCTTGTTAAATTTTAAAATTAATTTCACTTTAGTAGCTTGAGACCCCTTCACCACCCAGCACCTTCTTTCATGCATAACTACCACCAAAACACGGTAACAATAATAATAATAATAATAATAATAATAATAATAATAATAATAATAATAATAATAATAATAAGAAGAAGAAGAAGAAGAAGAATGTATGACATTTGTCTTACCCCTTAAGTCCCATTTATTAACATGGGTTCGGGGATGAGATATAATGAATTTATATGACATGATTACTTACGGCCGGATGCCTTTCCCCACACCAATCTCAGGTGAGGAGCTAAGGAAAATGAAATGAATTATGGTGAAGAAAATTGAGTAAAGATGTAGAAGGAATCGGCTGTTGCCTGAGAATAGGAACTGCCCCGACATTTGCCTGGAAATGAAAATCTGAAACAGCAGAAACCACTGCCGACGGTGGGTTTCGAACCTGTGCATCTCCCAAATGCAGAGCGTGGCTCCATAACCGTAGCTCGTTCACACGCACGGCCACTCCGCCGGGTATTATTATTATTATTATTATTATTATTATTATTATTATTATTATTATTATTATTATTATGTCAGCATCTTATGTGCCGGCATTTTGATTTTGATTAGATTTGACATGATTTGGTTTGATTTTTGATTTAATTTTTGATTTGATTTGTTTTGATGCTATGTAGGCTGCCTACATACCAATTTTCACATTCTGTTTCATTCTACCAGATGGCAGAGAAACAGATTTCCGTTGGGTGATCTCTGACTGAATGTTATCAGGTAAACACGAAATGTGTCACCAGAGATCTTTTGTATGCCGACTCGTAGGATCTCTATATTGCCACTGTAAGGAACTAGCATACAGGTACGTGCGGCTTCATCTGACCATCGTCGATGCACTGCTAAATCTTCGCGTCTAACACTTTGAGCTATTTATCGGTATGATCATCCGGCCTCATGAAAATGGGAAACCAAGGCAAACCATCTTCAGGGCAGCCGACAGTGGGGCTCGAACCCACGACCTCCCGGATGCAAGCTCACAGCTGCGCTCCCCTAACCGCACGGCCAACTCGCCCGGTATTATTCGATTTCCAATTCAACCACAGTGTTGCGTTATTACCCATATCATGTGCTGCCCTCAAACAGTGTCACGAGCAAATACCGTCTTTCTCACTCGCTTCTCTCAGCGTGCTCTTTTTTCATTTTCTTTTGGTGTATTTGTGACATGTCTACCATGTTTACAATACCCTATTCATTTAATTCACTATGATATAAACCTGAAAGCTAGTTCTTATTTCTTTGAATATTTGTTACATTCCTGGAAGATGCCGTCGTCCCTGGTTCCAGGAAGGCAGCGTGCCCAGCCTATACTATTGTGTAGTTTTTGTCTCTTCTCTTTTAGCGAATTAAGCGCGAGGTATTTTACCATGGAAACCTGACGACGGAACGGCACGCGCCTTCCATCCATCAGAACAGACTTAATGAATCTGCTCTCATTAACGGTAGAAATCTGGAATGCAGACTCTTTCCAGAGTAGTCTCAAATTAAAATTAAATGCCAGATCATCTCATGCCAACGTTGAAGTGGAGTGATACAATGATCGAAGTTTCTACCAGTCAAGTAGAAAGGTATTTATACTTTTTAAGCAAATTGTAACTATAGCATTCATGCTCATATTAGTAGAAGTTCACAAACTGAGTGAAAGTTGTTTTTTCATATTGAAACACACTTACAGTACGTCGGAATTGCAGTGAAATGAAATGAAATGGCGTATGGCTCTTAGTGCCGGGAGTGTCCGAGGACAAGTTCGGCTCGCCAGATACAGGTTTTTTGATTGACACCCGTAGGCGACCTGCGCGTCATGATGAGGATGAAATGATGATGAAGACGACATATACACCCAGCCCCCGTGCCGGCGAAATTAACCAATTAAGGTTAAAATTCCCGACCCTGCCGGGAATCGAACCCGGGACCCCTGCGGCGAAAGGTCAGCGCGCTAACCATTTAGCCATAGAGCCGGACGGAATTGCAGTGTAGTTGGTTAAGGCACTTTTCTTCTAATGCCTGTTGAATACCATCAAATTTGTCTTTCAGTACAATGCATCACCAAAAAAATTGTCCATCTTGACTAAGATTGTTCAACACTGCTGAAGTTTAACAGGATTTGAACAGATTTGCCAAGATTTGATGGCAGTTTGTTTTAAAATGGTGGAAAGACAAGCAGCAGTTTTGGTTCTTGGAGTACCAGTGGGATTTCTTCTTGAAAAGAAAAGAAACGCGCAATAAAGCATAATTTACGTGGGAGAAAGGATTAACTTGGTTAACTTCAACATAAATTTTGCAACGTGTATGCTACTATAACATAATTTGCAAATTTTATGTTATATTGCGTTTACTCACATTAATTGAATAAAGTCCGACTCGTTGGCTGAATGGTCAGCGTACTGGCTTTCGGTTCAGAGGGTCCCGGGTTCGATTCCCGGCCTGGTCGGGGACTTTAACCTTAATTGGTTAATTCCAGTGGCCCGGGGGCTGGGTGTTTGTGCTGTCCCCAACATCCCTGCAACTCACACACCACACACAACACTATCCTCCACCACAATAACACGCAGTTACCTACACATGGCAGATGCCGCCCACCCTCATCGGAGGGTCTGCCATACAAGGGCTGCACTCGGCTAGTAATAGCCACACGAAATTATTATTAATTGAATAAAAATTATAGTAATGCAACGGAAATACTTATCCTATTACATGAAAACATATTAGCAATTCCATAATAACAACAATAATAATACTAATAATAAATTAAGATCTTCAAAAAATCGAACAATGCTGATAGTGTTTACTTATAGGTGCGGTAATAAACATAAAAGCTATCAACTTCCTTGATATATTTCTCCTGCAATCTCCGCATACGCTACCGTTTTATTCATTTTATTGTGGTAGTGTACTGAGCCCACTGAATATAACCAGAGAAGTGCCTCATAGGTAGCAATTAACACACCCACCCACACAACGTCCCTCGGCCATGTAAACGAAGCCATTTTTATTATTTTGATGAGTCCATTTGTTGGACTGGTGGCCCGCTCCCCTCACGGGGAGAATGAAATAACTATTTGAAAAAAAATTATTTTGATTCCCAGCATTCTTAGAGGCCTACGGCTCACCGAATTGCATTGGTCAATTCTGTCAAAGACTTGATAATTATTTGTCTGATTAGAACATGTTCTAAATCAGATATAGTAGTTCTCAAGACTTGTCAAGTAGTGCAAGCGATTTGACAAGTAAACTTGTGAAGTATTGAACATTTTTGTGAAGTCTTGAATTTGACAAACATTTTTTGGTGTTCAAAACGCTTAAGGTGAGATCAGACCCCATATTTTTCAAAAAAAAAATCGAATTTCATTTTTTGGTTCATGTTTGTGGGTTACTGTAGTCACGTCCTAGTTCGTGAACCATGGGCAACGGCTGAGTGGCCTAGTAAGTGGTCCTGAGAGTCGGGATACCAGTTGCTATGGAATGGGAGTGGGCATCTCGGACATATTCTGAGTCCTGGCCCTCCTTGTGCTCAGGCGGCTAGGACTATACAATTCACCGGTGGTCCATAATCCGTTAGAGGAGAGATCCTCACTTGGACTATATGCAAGTAGGACAGCATCCTGCTTCATGGATTTACCGAGTTCAGAACACTTTAAACAAGCCTCGGACCTATGGGAGTAATGGAGTCCCACTCCCATTTGACAGGCGAGGGACTCCTTGGAAACAACTTGGCGAACGAAATGGAATTCGATGGGGAGCTATCAATATTAATGGAGCTTTTGGAAGAAAGAAGGTAGAACTGGCTGAGTCAGCAAAGAGGATGCATCTGGATGTGCTAGGAGTAAGTGATATTCGGGTAAGGGGAGATAATGAGGAAGAGATAGGAGATTATAAAGTGTACTTGACGGGTGTTAGAAAGGGAAGGGCAGAGGCTGGGGTAGGGCTCTTTATCAGGAATACCATTGCACGCAACATAGTTTCGGTTAGGCACGTAAATGAGCGAATGATGTGGGTAGATTTGTCAGTTGCAGGAATTAGGACTAGAATTGTGTCCGTGTATTCACCATGTGAGGGTGCAGAGGAGGATGAAGTGGACAAGTTTTATGAAGCATTGAGTGACACCGTGGTCAGGGTCAACAGCAAGGATAGAATAGTGCTAATGGGCGATTTCAATGCGAGAGTTGGGAATAGAACTGAAGGATACGAAAGGGTGATTGGTAAATGTGGGGAAGATATGGAAGCTAATGGGAATGGGAAGCCTTTGCTGGACTTCTGTGCTAGTATGGGTTTAGCTGTTACGAATACATTATTCAAACATAAGGCTATTCACCGCTACACATGGGAGGCTAGGGGTACCAGTTCCATAATAGACTATATCTTAACAGACTTTGAATTCAGGAAATCTGTTAGGAATCTACGAGTTTTTTGCGGATTTTTCGATGATACAGACCATTATCTGATCTGTAGTGAACTAAGTATCTCTAGGCCTAGGGTAGAGAAAGTGAAATCTGTCTGCAAACGAATAAGGGTAGAAAATCTCCAGGACGAGGAAATTAGACAGAAGTACATGGATATGATTAGTGAGAAGTTTCGAACAGTAGACAGTAAGCAGGTTCAGGATATAGAAAGTGAATGGGTGGCATACAGGGATGCTGTAGTAGAAACAGCAAGGGAATGCCTAGGAACAATTGTGTGTAAAGATGGGAAAAGGCGAACATCTTGGTGGAATGATGAAGTGAGAGCAGCTTGTAAACGTAAAAAGAAGGCTTATCAGAAATGGCTCCAAACAAGGGCTGAGGCAGACAGGGCTTTGAACGTAGATGAAAGAAACAGAGCGAAACAAATAGTTGTTGAATCCAAAAAGCAGTCATGGGAAGATTTTGATAATAACCTGGAAAGGCTAGGCCAAGCAGCAGGAAAATCTTTCTGGACAGTAATAAAGAATCTTAGGGAGGGAGGGAAAAAGGAAATGAACAGTGTTTTAAGTAATTCAGGTGAACTCTTAATAGATCCCAGGGAATCACTGGAGAGGTGGAGGGAATATTTTGAACATCATCTCAATGTAAAAGGAAATCATCATGGTGGTGTTGCAAACAGCCAAGCTCATGGGGAGGAGGAAAATGATGTTGGTGAAATTATGCTTGAGGAAGTGGAAAGGATAGTAAATAAACTCCATTGTCATAAGCAGCAGGAATAGATGAAATTAGACCTGAAATGGTGAAGTATAGTGGGAAGGCAGGGATGAAATGGCTTCATAGAGTAGTAAAATTAGCGTGGAGTGTAGGTAAGGTACCTTCAGATTGGACAAAAGCAGTAATTGCACCTATCTATAAACAAGGGAACAGGAAGGATTGCAACAACTATCGAGGTATCTCATTGATTAGTATACCAGGCAAAGTATTCACTGGCATCTTGGAAGGGAGGGTGCGATCAGTCGTTGAAAGGAAGTTGAATGAAAACCAGTGTGGTTTCAGACCACAGAGGGGCTTTCAGGATCAGATTTTCAGTATGCGCCAGGTAATTGAAAAATGCTACGAGAGGAATAGGCAGTTGTGTTTATGATTCGTAGATCTAGAATAAGCATATGACAGGGTACCGAGGGAAAAGATGTTCGCCGTACTGGGGGACTATAGAATTAAAGGTAGATTATTAAAATCAATCAAAGGCATGTATGTTGACAATTGGGCTTCAGTGAGAATTGATGGTAGAATGAGTTCTTGGTTCAGGGTACTTACAGGGGTTAGACAAGGCTGCAATCTTTCACCTTTGCTGTTCGTAGTTTACATGGATCATCTGCTGAAAGGTATAAAATGGCAGGGAGGGATTCAGTTAGGTGGAAATGTAGTAAGCAGTTTGGCCTATGCTGACGACTTGGTCTTAATGGCAGACTGTGCCGAAAGCCTGCAGTCTAATATCTTGGAACTTGAAAATAGGTGCAATGAGTATGGTATGAAAATTAGCCTCTCGAAGACTAAATTGATGTCAGTAGGTAAGAAATTCAACGGAATTGAATGTCAGATTGGTGATACAAAGCTAGAACAGGTCGATAATTTCAAGTATTTAGGTTGTGTGTTCTCCCAGGATGGTAATATAGTAAGTGAGATCGAATCAAGGTGTAGTAAAGCTAATGCAGTGAGCTCGCATTTGCGATCAGCAGTATTCTGTAAGAAGGAAGTCAGCTCCCAGACGAAACTATCTTTACATCGGTCTGTTTTCAGACCATCTTTGCTTTACGGGAGCGAAAGCTGGGTGGACTCAGGATATCTTATTCATAAGTTAGAAGTAACAGACATGAAAGTAGCAAGAATGATTGCTGGTACAAACAGGTGGGAACAATGGCAGGATGGTACTCGGAATGAGGAGATAAAGGCTAATTTAGGAATGAACTCGATGGATGAAGCTGTACGCATAAACCGGCTTCGGTGGTGGGGTCATGTGAGGCGAATGGAGGAGGATAGGTTACCTAGGAGAATAATGGACTCTGTTGTGGAGGGTAAGAGTAGAGGGAGACCAAGACGACGATGGTTAGACTCGGTTTCTAACGATTTAAAGATAAGAGGTATAGAACTAAATGAGGCCATAACACTAGTTGCAAATCGAGGATTGTGGCGACGTTTAGTAAATTCTCAGAGGCTTGCAGACTGAACGCTGAAAGGCATAACAGTCTATAATGATAATGTATGTATGTATGTATGTATAAATATTTCGACTTTCCTGAACATTTTGATGTATTATTTTCATTAATAATCCGTGTGCGTGTATTTTTAATTTAATTTTTAATTTTACTTGACATAACAAGATGTCTGCATCAACGTGTGCATCCTTTCATATTTATATTCATATCTCAGAAACTATATGATCTAGAAGGCTGTAGTTTTGTTTGCTTCTCTTTGGATTTGTTTTTTACTGATTGGCTGCACTGATTATTCTTTGCTTATATGTCAGTAAAGCATAAACAAAGCCAAATATTTTGTCATTTGGTAGCTTACTACTTTTATAAAGAAATCATTGTGTGTTACAGCTCTCATTTCACTATGACCAAACCCAACACAGTCGATTGGCATTTAAGAATGCCTAAGTCTGAAAGAATCTTGTTAGTAGATTCAACCCTTAATTGTGCAACATCACATATGTACAATAGGAAATGTATTTGCTTGACATATCTTCCCTTAGACAACGATTATTGAAATGTAGAGGGATGAGGGGGGGGATGAAATTCAATTCGATTGTCCTATCGGAGTATGGATACTCCACTGTGATCTGACAGCATACTAAACTGTGAGCCCTTATCTTCAATCAGATATAATACCTTAAATGAAAATAATGTTATTATTACCTTGTAGTTTAGGCCCTACTGCATTTTCATTCCTACTACTATTGCTAACTACCCTCCTATCTAATCTCAGACCGGAAATATGAAAACATGAGAACACAGTGATATAAACCCATTTAATGGTAACCACATAGACATGCCCTTTACTGTACTTCTTTGTCAACGGTTGTTAAATGCAATAAGTTACACGTTAAAATAAACTGGTAATTCATACTGCTACGTATAACTACTAATAGGTAGGAGCAGATGTACAATGCTGTAACGATTTTGAAAAACCAGGTAACTCACAATGCACTTCCTAACCATTATTTTCCTTAAGACTTGTCACGCCTCTCAGCCACGTACGGATATGCATTCCATCAGAACAGTTGTCGTTGTGTTCATTTTCATATGCTTATGTGTACAGGAAAATGAATCTTACATACCTTGTAGCATTAGCCTGCTGCAAGAATGTATGCATGATTCCCTCCTACAGTATAATGCATGTAAGGTTGCGCGGATGGCGAGGATATGTTTCATCTCCCGCTGAAAGGGAGACTACTATAAGTTTTCGCAGAATACTTCTTCTTCCTGGACTTTTCCCACTTACCTGAGGTCGGCGCTTCCTATGAATTTAGCCCAATTTTAAGGCCGAAAGCCTTCCCTGCCACCAACGCCATGTTGAGTGATATAATCATTACTGAGTGTTTCTGTGGTGGTTTGTGGAGTGAAGTGTTGTACGTAAATTAAGATGTGTATGAAGACGAACACAAACACCCAGCCCCTAAGATGGAGGAATTAACCAGACGCGGTCTGAACTCGGAGCTCGCTGAACCGATGGCCACTACGCTGACCATTCACCCAAGTAGCCGGACTACACGCTTTTATGGAATTACTTTCCCAATGTAATTGTTACTCTTACTTTGTTACTTTTCGCGAGTTCTTGTCTCGTAGATGCATAAAAGGTCACTTGGAGACGACCAGGAAGTTACGACCATAGAAAACAATAGACCTAATGAAAACCTATTGTTCATTCAGCAGAAATTTTGTTATTTATTTTAAAAATGCATCTGTCCATACATCGCGTGAAAGGGCTACTCCGTTTTAATTGGGGAGTGTCGTTGAGAAAGCCACTCATGCTTCGTCGTCATTTCCTGTGTACCATTGTGTAACCGTGCTGAGCTGTCTGGAATAGATCGTCAGCATCGTAAATCTGTAACCTGTCGCCGCAGAAAACGAGTCCAGTTGCGCTCCGGCAGCTTTATGGGCAGCCGAGTAAAGCACCATCGCTTGCTTTTCTTATCTTGTATTGCTACATGTCACATATCTAGGCTGTGTGAACCTGCTAAGGTTGAAGTGAGGTTACGCTTTGAAACCAAGTGTAGAGACAAGAATGTCAAGTCCACATCACCAGCAGCAGTAGACCTGCAGCAACAACAGTGGGGCAAGTATATAACGTCATAAAAGGTGATAAAATAATAATCATCATCATCATCCGTTTACCCTCCAGGGTCGGATTTCCCTCGGACACAGCGAGGGATCTCACCTCTACCGCCTCAAGGGCAGTGTCCTGGAGCTTCAGACTCTTGGTCGGGGATACAACTGGGGAGAATGACCAGTACCTCGCCCAGGCGGCCTCACCTGCTATGCTGAACAGGGGCCTTGTGGAGGGAAGGGAAGATTGGTTATTTGCTTTACGTCGCACCGACACAGATATGTCTTATGGCGACGATGGGGTAGAGAAGGCCCAGGAATTGGAAGGAAGCGGCCGTGGCCTTAATTAAGGTACAGCCCCAGCATTTGCCTGGTGTGAAAATGGGAAACCACGGAAAACCATCTTCAGGGCTGCCGACAGTGGGGCTCGAACCCGCTATCTCCCGATTACTGGATACTGGCCACACTTAAGCGACTGCAGCTATCGAGCTCGGTGGGGAAGATTGGAAGGGATAGGCAAGGAAGAGGGAAGGAAGCGGCCGTGGCCTTAAGTTAGGTACCATCCCGGCATTCGCCTGAAGGAGAAGTGGGAAACCACGGAAAACCACTTCCAGGATGGCTGAGGCGGGAATCAAACCCACCTCTACTCAGTTGACCTCCCGAGGCTAAGTGGACCCCGTTCCAGCCCTCATACCACTTTTCAAATTTCGTGGCAGAGCCGGGAATCGAACCCGGGCCTCCGGGGGTGGCAGCTAATCACGCTAACCACTACACCACAGAGGCGGACGTGATAAAATAATATCAATGCAAATTTCATCACAAAATTGAGCAACATTTCTGGAAGAATTTCTGAAGGTTTTCGATGAAATGTCGTATGGCTTTTAGTGCCGGGATATCCCAGGACGGGTTCGGCTCGCCAGGTGCAGGTCTTTCTATTTGACGCTCGTAGGCGACCTACGCGTCATGATGAGGATGAAATGATGATATGATTGGACAAGGGTAGGAATGGGGAAGTAGCGGCCTAGGTACTGTATAGTCCTGACAATTGCCTCGTGCGAAAATATAAGATTGGAGAAAACCATCTTTGTAGCTGCCAACCTCTCTTGAACATAAACCACGACCGTACAGCGTAGCTGACTCGCTTGGTCTGTTCCATAGAAATTTTTCTAGGTCTGTATTCATATTTTACTACGGTACTTTCTTATATCGACAATTTTCGTATCCCTCTCCTCCTTGTATCATTTTCTGTGGATTAAACAGGCCTACTGGTCCATAATTTTCTGTTTGTGATTCGTATAATACCAACGATTAAAGCTATCTATCTTCTTCCGGATCATCTTCTCCATAATCATCATAATTAAATTGCTGTCCTCTACGCTAAGTTCTTAAACTTCAATCAATCGGCTTCACCACAGTACCCCTATTTTAACGTACGTAATAGGGACAGATGTGAATGCATTCATTTCCGTAGCCAATTCCATCACCACATAGCACTTTTAACCGAAATACCTTGAGGCTATATAACTTCAAAGCGCAAGGGGGTGAGAGTAATGGAGGGTGGGGGAGGGAGGTGGCGGCATTTATGCAACCAATATCTGACATAAGGCAGGCAACTGCTCCACGTCGTTCTTTTGAGGCCGAAACAAGTGACCCTTAATGTACCCTTGACGCGGAAACACAAGTTGGACTTTAGTTAACCGGCCCCTCCCCGCCATTAGGGTGGTAACGTCAGCTATACTACTACGCACGTCTCTATTCAGCCCACTCCCCCCCCTGGAGAAAAATCCACTCTAAAATTTTTGCTTCGTTAACATTTTTGCCGTGAGTTTGACAGCTGTCAGACTCTGAGTGCGGTGTTCTGGGACTGTCACAACCGCTCCCCACAACGGATCCAGAGAGACAGTTTCTTCTCAAGCCATTATTCGCGTGTTTATCAACCAATCGGCGGAATTGTGCGAAAAGTAGGATGTAACACACACCTTACTGTAAGGTACTATAAGGAATGTATGATACACAAACGTATATAAAATTACATAAAAGTCTTACCTACAGGTACGAGTATAAGACCTGTTACAAATTGGAAAGGTAAAATCGAAAGCTCGTAGAAACGGAAGAAGAAAATTCGATTGCATCTTAGCTGGGTTACTGAATACAATATAACATCCCGATTAGCTCCGTTTTTCCGAATTGCCCCCCACCCCAAGGAAAGCAATTCGCGGCTGTATTGACTCCTAGGTTATATTCAGATTGGCTTCGAAGCACTCGATCGACAGCTCCTTCCCCATTTTCATTCTTAGATTAACAGACTTACGACTGTCTACATGGTTTAAAATGTTATTACAGCTGTGCAGTTAGCTTTCCATTCGAAGTTATTCCACTCATCCTAATATTCTAACTTTGTTAATGTTCCAACTGGTGTCCAAAAACACATGGTATACATCAAAATGAACCTGGCTCGTGGTGTATGGGTAGCGGGCCTGCCTTTTACCCGGGCGCCCCGGGTTCGATTCCCGGCCAGGTCAGGAATTTTTACCTGGACCTGAGGGCTGGCTCGAGGTCCACTCAGCCTACGTGATTAGAATTGAGGAGATATCTGACGGTGAGATAGCGGCCCGGTCTAGAAAGCCAAGAATAACGGCCGAGAGGATTCGTCGTGCTGACCACACGACAACTCGTAATCTGCAGTCCTTCGGGCGGAGGAGCGGTCGCTTGGTAGGCCAAGCCCCTTCAAGGGCTGTAGTGCCATGGGCTTGTTTACATCAAAATGAATTGAAAGAAAAATTACATGAACAAAGAATGACTTGAAAAATAATTAATGTCTTAAACATGTTATGGGAGAATGTAAAGGACGTGCTGTTTCTTAAGGTTTCTTGGCTGAAAATGTAATGAATCATACGTAACATGCAATATGGATTTACCTAACAATATTATTGATGCCTTATTAAACAATATGTACATCATGGTATCTAGTGAATATCACTTACTCCATTTTCATTTTGGTGATGATATACTATAGTAATTTCATGAAATGTTTTTCTGCAGTTCTTCTTCTTCTTCTTAATCTGTTTTCCCTCCAGGGTCGGTTTTTTCCTCGGATTCAGCGAGGGATCCACCTCTACCGCCTCAAGGGCAGCGTCCTGCACTGTCAGACTTTCGGGTCGGGGGATACAACTGAGGAGAATGACCAGTACCTCGCCCAGGTGGCCTCACCTGCTATGGTGAACAGGGGCTTTGTGGGGAGATGGGGAGATTGGTTGGGACAGGCAAGGATGAGGGAAGGAATCGGCCGTGGCCTTAATTTAGGTACCATCCCGGGATTTGCCTGGAGGAGAAGTGGGGAACCACGGAAAACCACTTCCAGAATGGCTGAGGTGGGAATCGAACCCACCTCTACTCAGTTGACCTCCCGAGGCTGAGTGGACCACGTTCCAGCCTTCGTACCACTTTTCAAATTTCGTGGCAGAGCCGGGAATCGAACCCGGACCTCCGGGGGTGGCAGTTAATCACGCTAACCACTACACCACGGAGGCGGACTTTCTGCAGTTGGTGTAATAAACAGGAAGCTGGAAAGGAGAGGCATGGATTAAGGAGAAGGTTGGTTTCTTAGTAGAGAGGAGTAGTGTTCTAGTTGATTTAAATATTATAATGGAAATGTATAAGTTGATCTACTTTGTAATAATTGTTAATGAGCCATGTACCGAGCTCGATAGCTGCAGTCGCTTAAGTGCGGCCAGTATCCAGTATTCGGGAGATAGTAGGTTCGAACCCCACTGTCGGCAGCCCTGAAGATGGTTTTCCGTGGTTTCCCATTTTCACACCAGGCAAATGCTGGGGCTGTACCTTAATTAAGGCCACGGCCGCTTCCTTCCCACTCCCAGCCCTTCCCTGTCCGATCGTCGCCAAAAGACCTGTCTGTGTCGGTGCGACGTAAAACAACTAGCAAAAAAAAAAAAAATTAGCCATGTGAATAGCCTTTTCTTCAGGGTATTCTAATTGCCACTGATCACATCCACCGGTAATGCGTTGAATATCCGTAGCCCTAGACAACTTAGATTTCTTTGTCCAAGTAAAGTGTTCCGGCGTGGTATACTTATTGCAGTTCTGTCTTGCACCCTAGTGCAAATTTTTGACTTGTGTTCTTTGCAGTACTTTGCATTACTTTTTTCATTTGTTTCTCGGCACACGTCAGAGGAAAATGTAGCTGTCACAGTCTCACTTATGTCCGCCTCCGTAACGTAGCGGTTAGCACTATTAGCTGCCGTCCTCGGTGGCGCAGGTTCGATTCCCGGTACTGGCAGAAATTGAACAAAGGCAAAAGGCCTGGTGGTACATGCAGCTCATCTACATTGGGGATGTGTGTGAAAAGAGGTGCACCATCTCGGAATTAGGACACGAGTTTACTTTTACTTTAGTCACACTTGTGGCTGTGACAGTGTGAAGATGCTGAGTTATGAGTGCTGCTTAGTAATAACGTCCTGAGCACGAATGCTACGTCTAAGTGTCAGAAGTGGTGCTGCAATATGACTTTTGGATGGACTGAAGCAATTGAACTTCAAATTTTAATGTCACTAGCTGTGGCAAAGGGTTCTATGAACACTGGATCACCCGATTTGGGACGCCGGTGCAGGTGATCACCCACCAGGGAAGACAATTCCAGTCACATCTCCTCCAAGCACTGGCAAAAACTTGTGGATGATTTTTCCCTGAGACTCAGCGAGAGATCCCGCCTCTACCTCCTCAAGGGCAGTGTCCTGGAGCTTCAGACTCTGGGTCGGGGGATACAACTGGGGAGGATGACCAGTACCTCGCCCAGGCGGCCTCACCTGCTATGATGAACAGGGGCCTTGCGGGGGGGGGGGGGTATATTGGGAGGGATAGACAAGGAAGAGGGGAGGAAGCGGCCTTGGCCTTAGGTACCATCCTGGCATTTGCCTGGAGGAGAAGTGGGAAACCACGGAACACCACTTCCAGGATGGCTGAGGTGGTAATCTTCTTTTTTCTTTGCTAGGGGCTTTACGTCGCACCCACACAGATAGGTCTTATGGCGACGATGGGATAGGAAAGGCCTAGGAGTTGGAAGGAAGCGGCCGTGGCCTTAATTAAGGTACAGCCCCAGCATTTGCCTGGTGTGAAAATGGGAAACCACGGAAAACCATTTTCAGGGCTGCCGATAGTGGGATTCGAACGAGGTGGTAATCGAACCCAACTCTACTCAGTTGACCTCACGAGGCTGAATGGACCCCGTTTCAGCCCTCGTACCACTTTTGAAATTTCGGGGCAGAGTCGAGAATCAAACCCGGGCCTTCGGGGATGGCAGCTAATCACACTAACCACTACACCACAGATGCGAAGGATGTAAACATTCACGAACTACTAATTAACACCCTCGGAGTGATCAAAAGGTTGAACGATTCCATCGCACTTTATTTTTTATTTTACAATTGGTTTTGCGTCACGTCGACATATAGGCCTTATGGCGACGATGGGACGGGAAAGGGCTAGGATTGGGTATGTAGCGGCCGTGGCCTTAATTTATGTACAGCCGCAGAATTTATCTGGTGTGAAAATGAGAAACCACGGAATATCATCTTCAGGGCTGCCGAAGGTGGGATTCGAACCCACTTACTCCCGATTGTATGGTCACAGCTGCACGACGCTAACCGCATGGCCAACTCATTCGCGGTGAAAATAGAGAATAAATTTCACTCTCCATGCTTCCTTTCTCCCTCAAATACGAAATGTACCACTCTGAAATATCTGAAGTACGCTGATTGAGGTTACATTTTTTAATATATAGTTTACTGGGATTAGTGCCCTAGATGTTGAGCCCAAGTTGGTAGGTAGATCCAAGCTCAGCCCATTGGTATTTGAAGGTGATAAAATACGCCAGCCTCATGTTAATAGATTTACCACCATATAAAAAAGACCTTCGGGGTGACAACATTCCTTTAACTCGGCGTCACCGAGTACAGGTAGTTAGTGCGACGTAAACACACTATCATTATTATTATTATTATTATTATTATTATTATTATTGGATTTTTACTAAAAAATAAATTCCCAGAAGGGAACGATTTAATTTCCCTCATTGCGAATTTTTTATTATTCAAGTTCCTTTGGTCCTTTCAGTCATGAAATTACCAGCGTTTCACCCCAGTGTGGCATCGAACTCATCAAGTGGATTGCCGCACCACTCCGAGATGCTGGCGGATAGTATGCTGATGGGACCCTAAAGAGCTTGCTAGTTATAAAATCTTCGCAATCGTTGAAATTATTATTATTATTATTATTATTATTATTATTATTATTATTATTATTATTATTATTATTATTATTATTATTATTATTGTACCGGGTGGTACACCTCCACGCCGCGAATTCAAATATTGCGCCAGTTGAAAGCCCTCTACAGGATTCTGAACTTTAACAATCTGTATTAAATCAAAAGTTTCTCGGAAGATGTCTCTACTGTCAATTTTGAAGTGCTCTGAACTATGTCTGTTTCGATTTGTATTTGTTTGCTCGGTAGTAAGAAGTGTGAACATTCTCTTCTAGATGGCACTCCTTAACACTTTCAGCCCCATGTGTATCAATTTGATACATGGTAAGTTATGAGCTCAGCCCCATGTGTATCAAATTGATACACCGTTAAACCCAGCCAGAAAGTTGATAAATTCACCCACAGCCCAAGGCTTACTATTGCATGAACTCGTTATTCTGGTGGCCTACAGGTGTTTTAAAACAAATAAAAACATTTTCTCATCTTGAACTCTCCTAAATAAGGTGTGAGTCAATAAGATGCACATGGGCTCTGAGTAAGTTATGTATGCATTTTTCGTGTGCGTCATTTTAATACACGCACAAAAATAGTTTAAAAATATTATTTATTAATTTATTTTTATTTCAAACACTTCCATACAGATTTGGATATTGTTTTATGTTACCAGGGTTAGGCTAAGTTACGTTAGAATAGGCGAGGTTAGATTAGGTGACAAGAATTTGAAATTTAAAAAATGGACACAGGAATCAGCATTAGGGGTAAATACATACAAAACTCAGTAGATTCCTTCAACTGATTTCTTTTACATTTTACTAAGAGCAACATTTTACTTTCTGTTACTTCGCTACATATCTGTGTTTCTTGAAAAAACAGTCCATACACATGTACTTGAATTCTGGGCAACCAAAGCACATTGTTCTTACTTGACAGCATCTCTTAGCAGCTATTTTCCTCCCCTCGCGTGCTGATAAAAGTTGGTAGCAAGAAGTGCATCTACCTCCGGGCCTATCTTCAATGGTTTTGAGTTTGTGGTTCTTCGGTAGGTCGTCTTTGTCATTGTTGTGAAGACGTTCCAAAAGCAGGTAAGTTACAAGTTCTTCTCGGAATGATACAATGTCTTTTGGTGCAAAAACAGTAGACTTGTAAACTGTGTGTGCATTAACAACAGCTGTATTAGTCAAGAGTTCAAACATAATTTTTCTGTACCATTTTACACCTCGACGTACAGATGTACCACAAGATGCTAGTTGATCTGAAACATCAATGAATGACTTTCCTCCATTGTATTGCAACACTGTGGTTGGTTTCCTTGTAACGCCTTGTTTGGTAGTAGTTTCAGCCAGTTCAGGAACATGTTTCGTTGTTAAGGATATCACGTTCCTTTTGTCTTTCCATTTTCCCATTATTATTCCTGTGTTGCTTTCCCTGACAATCATCTGTCCTCTGTGGAGTGTACTTTTCTGGACTGTTTTAGAGTTCATTTTTCTTTTTTTACGAAGTGTTCCAACTAGATGTGTCTGTTTTTCATTTAGCTGGTGGGCCAGTGGGACACTCGTATAAAAATTGTCAGTGTATAAAGTACGTCCTTCTCCTAACAGTTGATGCACTAATTCCATAACTGTATTAGCGGAAGCTAACTGACCGCGTGGGATGTTTTCTTTTCCAGCATATACTTTCAAGTGCCAGGTGTACCCACCTTTCAGACATAACTTGTATAACTTCATCCCATACCTATGCCTTTTGTTTGGGATGTATTGGCGAAATTTGACCCTACCACGAAACGGAATCATTGACTCATCAATACATAACTCCTCCTGTGGGTTCATTGCATTTTGAAATTTAACATTTAGTGCACTGACCAGTGGTCTTATTTTTGCCAATCGGTCATTTGGTTGGGCAATCTCGTTGTTGGAAATGTGTAAGTAACTAAGAATCATTTCAAATCTATTACGACTCATAGCTTTGGATAATTTACTGTTGTAAATTGCATGTTTGGACCAATAGTTCCTTAGTTTAGTTTTTTTTATCTAGACCCATCCATAACACTAAACCTTACAATGTTAGCATGTCATCCCTTGTAACATCATACCATTTTTCTAAAACAGAACTTTTTCTTCCCTTCAATATGGCATCAACAATACTTTGCTCAGCATACCTATTAGTTTCATTGACCAACAGATCTAAAATGTCATTATCAAAAAAACAGAGAATGAAATTCAAAAGGCGAATTTGTGGACAGTTTATTATTAGCTCTCTCGGATACACCTCTAGGAGTGAAATCGAAGGTATTCAAGTTACCTTCAACGTTCTGCCAAATTATGACTTCACCTTCTTTTGTTATCAATATTTCGTCATCAACACTTTTCAAAACGCAACTCTGATTCTGTTCCTCCTCTTTTAATACTTCCACGTCGTTGAGGTTAGGTTCGTCCATCACAATATTATCACTATCACTACTGTCGAAATCAAGGTCTGACAAGTGCACTGTCGGATCTTCTGGGTCACTCATACTTCTAAAAATACTAAGTTCACTACCACTACTGTCTGAATACATTTCTATTTCGTCTCTTATCTCATCAGAATCCATATTCCTGCAATAACACACCAGCACGGGATGTAAACAATATTATTTGGAGGCAAGACTGGCAGACAAAGAAAGGCTATGCAATGCTGCCAACCCTTGACCAATATACGACCCAGCACTGTCCTGTGGTCCCACAGCCCCAGGGAGAAGAAGACACTATGCTATTTCAATGTACGTGTGAATCTGAAAGCCTCACACTTTGAAGAACAAGGCCCTGTCATGTGTGTCAATATGATGCACATGGGGCTGAGCGCCTTACTTGGTGTGTATCAGAATGATTCACATGGGGCTGAGCGCGTGTTAATTAAAACATCGTGGGCTGGGAGGAAATGTGCCTTCCATACCTCTGGGGCTGAAAGTGTTAAGAACGATAATTGTGCACCCTAGTGCGAAGTGAAGGAACTGTTTTTTGTTTTTGTTTTTTTTTTCTTGAAGAAATTAGGTATTCATAAGTTTGTTCTTTGTTAAATTTCTTTCATTCATTTTTTGGGTTGGCAGTGTAATCCTTCTCTTTCCGCCAGTTTTGAATTTGACCAATGAGTAATTTCTGTAATTAATTTTCCACCAATCCTAGATGTCTTCTTCAGTTTTGACTTGTAATCTTTAGCCGACCAATAAAAATTTATGGGCGGGTTGTTATCATGAAAGGTCTCGAATGTTCCACGAGGGTATATAAACTGCTGATTTTCTTGTCTCGGGGCCACTTCAGTAACATCTTTCGCAGTGTGTGAACATATATAGCAGGGGGCGGGAAGCGCCTCTTTCTTCGGGCAGCAGTTCATCCACAAGGTAATGGCTGTTTAATAACTTTATTTCTTGCTAGCTCAGCAGTTTAACCCTCGGGGCAGGTTCGAAACTTTTCTCATGTAACCTATCTTTAAAATGTAATAGACATTTGGTAAAATTTTGTCTCCTTAACTACAAATTGGGATAGAGAGTGCCTATCCCTCTCGAGCTTCAACTCATATTGTTTTGAGGTGACTACGTTTTCATAACCGTTTTTCTTCTCTTCGTAATGTAATAAAATTTTCTTATCGTGTCACCTCCATAGTATGGGATTAGCCCCTGCATAACTGGCCCAGTGCCACCTAGGTTTTAAGGTTTCATGTAGGAGTGCAAGCTACGCCTCCAGTCAATTTGTTTTTTGGGGCCATTTAATTAACCCAGTGTTTGTTTTCTTCATGTGAAGGCCCTGTAGGTTGGGTACAAGATATCCCTGTTTCACAGTATGTGTGCCTTAAGGGCAGTTAGGAATAAAGGTTGCTGTAGCCTTTGACAGGCTGGTAAAATTGAGAGCGGGTCTGCTCTTTTCATCTTAATATTGTAATTAGGAGCAAGTGCTCCTTGTACTTTGGGGTTTTCTGCCCTGTAACTATTGTGGTGGTGAGCTGAGAGCTCATAAAGTAATCTTGGGGCTCTGTAAATTCTTAAATTGTTAACTTGCTACTTGGTACCTGTTACATCTTGGTTATTTGTTGTCAGTTGTTGATTTTGAAAAGAAAATATAACCTTTGTTAATGTTTTAAATTAACTTTAATTTCGTAAGTTGAGACCTATTCCCGCCCGCACCTTCTTTCACCTCTAACTACCACGGATAACTCCGTAACAATTATTATTATTATTATTATTATTATTATTATTATTATTATTATTATTATTAATCCCTCAGTCTGTTAAAATACGGCAATGCAATTCATTCATGCTGTGTGGTGTCATGTACCGTAACTGCTGTGAGTACAGCTGTGAAGTGTCAGATTCCTTGACTGAACGGTCAACGTAGTAGTCTTCAGTTCAGAGGGCCCCTGGTTCGATTCCCGGTCGGGTTGGGAATTTTAAGTTTAATGGTTAATTCGTTCGGTTCGGGAAGTGGGTGGCTGTGCTGTCCCCAACATCATTA
The DNA here is from genome assembly GCF_040414725.1 of Anabrus simplex. Lineage (NCBI taxonomy): Eukaryota > Metazoa > Arthropoda > Insecta > Orthoptera > Tettigoniidae > Anabrus > Anabrus simplex. The sequence goes on from NC_090265.1 coordinate 450,042,961, forward strand.
CACCTCATCCACCACACATAACACTGTTGTCCACCACAATAACACGCAGTTTCCCATACACGGCAGATCCTGCCCACCCTCGTCGGAGGGTGTACCTCCTAAGGACTCCACCAGGCTAGAAATAGACACATGAAATAGTTATCAGCCATGAATTAATGAGGTGGCATTGAAGCTGGGCCTGAGGCATAAGACTCTGCCTATCTAACATCTAAACATATCCATCGTAAATTATACCATGGTTTTGAACAAATATCTCGAAACGGTTAAACATAAACTAATCGAATGAGGCAAATCCATCCTCTGAAGTCATGCAGCGGAGAAGCAAGTGATGGATCTGCTCCCCGCTGGGCAATTTGTCCTGGCTGCTGAGAACAGTAATGCTATGGTAATGTGGCAGTCATAATTAGAGTCGACTTGAAGGATTGACAGCCACGTTACATGAAACAAACGTCTGTTAATGAAATGAATTAATCATCGTAGCGTAAATGGCAGGTCATTTCATTCGCCAAGCCTGCTGTACGGAAATCTATTGTAGAAAATATTACTGAATATTTCATAGAAATAATGTGGGAAATTAATGTTCAGTAGCCTGAATATTACAAAACTGAATCTGATACACTTGATTTGTTGTATGGCCTTCAAATACCGCTCTATCAGGAAGGATTAAATTACTGTAACTTATATCAAGTGAAGTTACGCGACTTGACTGCATTCCTCTGTTCCCATTGGAACATAGAGCACCCTATAAATGTCTCCGTAGCGGTCTTTGATTTTCCACTGCTCTAACCTCCTTCCAAATTTTCCCCATGTCAAAGGCTTCTCCCTCCACAGTTTCTTTCCAAGGCTTTCCTGGACGACATTTCCTTCGGGATTCTTGGGGGTTAGCATCCTAAGCCACCTCCTCAACTGATACATTTGGTTTTCTCAGTGTGTGTCCAATCCATTTGCACTTTCTCCTTTTAATTTCCAAAGTTCTTCATTGGATATGGTTTCTGGCCATCTGATGTTAGGCCGGAAAATGCGTCACAGACAACAAATAACTTGGTTATCCTTCTCCATTGTCAATGATCTAAAATCAGGTTCCGTCGAAGATAATTGAAATTCACGTAAGTCCTTTATTTGTGAAAGTATTTATTTACTAACACGTAGGTTTAGGCTAAGACCTGGTTAACGAAGGAGGAAGACGTTTGCCTCTCAAAGAAGCGGTGTCATATTAGATCATTCAAATTTGAAATATTGTATACTGAGACATTTCCCTGAATTACTACTTTCAAAATGTTCGAACTACGACGAAGAACAAAAGATTATTAATAATACGAAGAGAAAATATGAAAGCAGACTGGTACAGCAAGACATAATCTCTGTAAATCTTATTCAGAGCTATTATATTCAACACATCCCTAATCATTTCTGTGGCCCTGGATGAGGTAGATTCATGTATGAAAAATTAATTTTAGGGCTATTTTTCTTGGCCAGGTTGAGTATTTTGAACTTCAATGGTTATCTTTTTTCGGTTTGGAGACTAGGTGTTTGTGGTGTCTTCAGAATTAGAGTTCTTGCTTGTTATCTATCCTACAGGTGCATTAACGATGTTTCGAAAATGTCTTGTTTTTTTTTTTTTTTTGTCAGATACGACAACGTTTCACCGATCAAGATCTTTAGTATTACCAGACTGTGCGGGCAGTGGCCTATCCAGTATTCGGGAGATAGTGGGTTCGAACCCCACTGTCGGCAGCCCTGAAGTTGGTTTTTCGTGGTCTCCCATTTTCACACCTGTACCTTAAATAAGGCCACGGCCGCTTCCTTCCAAGTCCTAGCCCTTTCCTGTCCCATCGTCGCAATAACACCTATCTGTGTCGGTGCGACGTAAAGCCAATAGCAAAAAAGAAATGTATTACTAGACTACGTAGCTACTTGAAACAATTCAAGAATCTGTCACTAATATGCTCCAAATTTTCATCAACAATCGTGCTAGAATACTATTCTAAATGTAGCGCAGTTGATTTGGCATCCAATTTTCTACGCTCAAGGGTACTTAAACACCAAGAACCAGTACCATTTAACCGACTCACTGAATAACTCCTGTCCGAAAATCGGGCATGGGGGATTGTTCATTCTTCCTTACGATATTCTTTGCTAACTGATATCGGTTTAGACTTACGATCTCAACCTTACGATCGGAATTATTTATATATAACGAAATACTGCACAAGGGCGTCTCTAAGTTTATATTGTCAAAGAAGGCAAAAGGACAAGCTGTCTTCTTAGTTTTTTCATATTTCAGTCTAAAATGCTATAGTGTTTAACTTTCATTAATTGACAACACGTTTCTCAATAGGTATGGCCCCAGAACCTATTGCCACAGGCGAGGTATATGGAGCAATAAAGCAAACTCCAACCACTAAACACTCAGAGGGAGAACATGTGTTTGATGTCGCTTTTAGAGCTGTTTCATTCATGTGGTTATCGGCGTGATATGTTATTTGGACAGTTACTGTACATTAGATCGCGCGCGTCACCAATGATGATGATGTCTTCTGATGTAAATCAGCCCACATAGAGGTCCCCTGTCGCTTCTGCCGCGGGCAGTTCTCTGCGACATGCTCTGCACTTCAATAATGCCGCTCTATGCACTCCACTCCCCCAGAATATTACTGTGCCAACACAGGACTTTGAAAATAGTTCAAGGTTTCTAGCTTCTGAATAGCGTATTAGCGAGGAAATATCACAATATAAATTAATGGTAAAAATCATTACATATGGATTGTAGACTATTACACTAAACACGACATACAGTAAAGAAAGACACATTCGTACAGGCCACAGAGGTCCTTGCTTCCAACATTCGTAACCTCAGCACTACATACACAAAAGTGCCTAGCTCCTCACTTGCACCATCATCATTGGTGTCTCATTTATGTTGCAGGCTTGTGAATCCCAGAGCCATATCGATGTATTTGTAGGGAGTAGAGTTCACCACCTCAACTACACAGCTCTCAAAGTAGACATAATCTTTATATACAGGGTGAAGCGAAAAACGCGCACTCGGGCGTCGCAGCGCGACTCCTCACATGCCAGCAATAAAAAAAGGTCTCTCACAAAAGTTCGTCCTGCGTGTATATCCGGCAGAAAAAGGACGTTGAAGAGTGGCAATCTGGCAACACTGTAACCACATGTAGGGTAACTACCTCTGTCAGCACATATCTGTCGGGCTGTACAGTTGGTGCAGTGGTTAGAGTTTTGGGTTAGCATGCAGGAGGTCGGAGGGAGTCGATAGTGGTTTGAGGCGTATATTTTTTATATCGTAAATGTAGTCTAGGTGGTATGGTATCTGGTATCTTAATCGTCAACAGCGATTGCAGCGGGTCCTCTAGAAACCATTTGCACTTACATACTACGATCCTAGAAATGAACGAACATTCGTTTTCATTGGTCAGCTTTGAAAGACGCCCTTTCCACGTCGTGGGCGTGAATGTATTCGCACCACTTCATCTACTAGATGCGTTACAACGTGTTCAGCGTTACTACATTTTGTAAATGTAGGATACATGTGACCTAAGAAACGGTGTCTTACTCTATTACAGTATGTAATGTCCGATGGATTTTTGCAAATAAAAAAGTGCGCCTCAACCCAGAATCGAACGCTCGCCCTCCTACATGCTAACGCAAAGCTCTATCCACTGCACCAACTACTCAGCGCGACGAGTATGTGCTGACAGAGGTAGTTACCGTACATGTGGTTACAGTATTGCCAGACTGACACTCTTCAGCGTTCTTTTTCTGCCGGATATACACGCAGGACGAACTTTTGTGAGAGACCATTTTTTTTATTGCTGACATATGAGGAGGTCCGCCTCTGTGGTGTAGTGGTTAGCGTGATTAGCTGCCACCCCCGGACTTCCGGGTACGATTCCCGGCTGTGCCACGAAAATTTGAAAAGTGGTACGAGGGCTGGACCGGGGTCCACTCAGCCTCGGGAGGTCAACTGAGTAGAGGTGGGTTCGATTCCCACCTCAGCCATCCCCGAAGTGGTTTTCCGTGGTTTCCCACTTCTCCTCCAGGTACCTAACTTAAGGCCACGGCCGCTTCCTTCCCTCTTCCTTGCCTATCCCTTCCAATCTTCCCATTCCTCCACAAGGCCCCTGTTCAGCATAGCAGGTGAGGCCACCTGGGCGAGGTACTGGTCATTCTCCCCAGTTGTATCCCCCGACCAAGAGTCCGAAGCTCCAGGACACTGCCCTTGAGGTGGTAGAGGTGGGATCCCTCGCTGAGTCCGAGGGAAAAGCCGAACCTGGAGGGTAAACAGATGATGATGATGATGACATATGAGGAGTCGCGCTGCGACGCCCGAGTGCGCGAATTTCGCTTCACCCTGACTGTCATTCACAGCGATATTGAGAAAACGAGAAGGTTTCAACCGCTGAAATTGGTACCAGTTATAGGTTTCTATGTCTTCTTTGCAAGAGCAATACAACGAACCTATCAGGTCCACGACTTTTGTACTTTTTGGAAGAAAAATAGGTTTTTATCAGCGAAGTTATTTTCTCACATTCGCCATGGTAAGCCACACAGCCATATCTATCGGCATGAATTCGAATTACGTACATCTTGACTTCTATTGCCTACCACAGACACGCATATTGAGAAAACAGGTACCAGATATAGGGGCTGTCTGTCCGAGGCGTAAAAGGCGTACTCGGTTCGCCCGGAAGGACGTAGGTTCGAATCTCCGTCAGGAAGTCATAAAATTTAAGAAACGAGATTTTCACTTCCGGCGGTGCACATGGCCCTGAAGTTTACTCAACCTACACCAAAATGAGTACCAGGTTAATTCCTGGGGGCAAAGGCGGCCGGGTGTAGAACTAACCACTGTACCCCATCACGTGCCGAGGTTACGAATAGTGGAAGCCTTTACCTTCCACCCCTCCAAGGGTCTTCATGGCCCTCTTTGCTTAGTACCTATTACAAGAACAATGCAATGATGAACATCATACTTGAACTGTCTTTTATCAGTGAAATGAATGGTTAAGTTTTTTTTTTTTTTTTTTTTTTTTTTTGCTAGTTGCTTTACGTAGCACCGACATAGATAGGTCTTATGGCGACGATGGGACAGGAAAGGGCTAGGAGTGGGAAGGAAGCAGCCGTGGCCTTAATTAAGGTACAGCCCTAACATTTGCCTGGTGTGAAAATGGGAAACCACGGAAAACCATTTTCAGGGCTGCCGACAGTGGGGTTCGAACCTACTATCTCCCGAATACTGGATACTGGCCGCACTTAAGCGACTGCAGCTATCGAGCAATGATTAATTTTCATCCATTCTGGAGTATGAACACTGCACTATTAAGCATCAGAAATAAAAGGCTGTGTGGTGGCCGTGGTCGTTAAAGCATAAAATCCGTCAGTTTAGCCTCACACTATGCTTAGCTAGTTCGATTCCCGTTTGTCGAAAATATTTGTACCATCAGAATGTTGGCTGCCAGAGTAAGATATGGTGGTATACGATTTCTAGTCACTAGAATGCGTGCCAAAAGCCCGGATCAAATTTCAAACCTCTACGCAGTGCTCATATGGAGTGAGGGCATATGGCCCTCTTGATGGTGATTCGTCCGTCGGATGGAAACTTGAAACCCTGAGCAGACCTCTTGGTGCTATTAGAGAGGAGCCGGCTATGTGCCGGCACCGAGCTCACCCTCTGCCTTCCTACTATCACATCTAACGTACTAAGATTCCACGACGAAGACGAAAAGTGTAAACAAAGGCAAAAGTGGCAAATGCGAAATATGCAGATACTACAAATAATTGAAGCTAAAACGATGAATGGAGAAAGATGAATATTTCTTTCTTTCTTTCTTTCTTTCTTTCTTTCTTTCTTTCTTTCTTTCTTTATCTGTTTACCCTCCAGGGTCGGTTTTTCCCTCATACTCAACGAGGGATCCCATCTCTACCACCTCAAGGGCAGTGTCCTGGAGCTTCAGACTCTGGGTCGGGGGATACAACTGGGGAGGATGACTAGTAACTCGCCCAGGCTGCCTCACCTGCTATGCTGAACAGGGGACTTGCGGGGGATAGGAAGGTTGGAAGGGATAGAGAAGGAAGAGGGAAGGAAGCGGCCGTTGCCTTAAGTTAGGTACCATCCCGGCATTTGTCTGGAGGAGAAGTGGGAAAAACCATGGAAAACCACTTCCAGGATGGCTGAGGTGAGAATCGAACCCACCGCTACCCAATTGACCTCCCGAGGCTGAGTGGACCCCGTTCCAGCCCTCGTACCACTTTTCAAATTTCGTGGCAGAGCCGGGAATCGAACCCGGGCCTCCGGGGGTGGCAGCTAATCACACTAACCACTACACCTCAGAGGTGGACGAAAGTTGAATATTAAGTAGTTAAATTACGGGAAAGACAGATAAATTCGCAAGCTTCTACGTCTAACATAAGAATGTCAGAAGACGCGGAGTATATGAGACATATGGAACGAGGCTCCTTCAGCAGTAGGCTAGCTACTAATAACGAACAACAAATCACCTTTCGCTAGAAAAGTGATGTTGCTTGGTGCAAGCTTCAGTCAGTACCAGGCAGTGATTCCTCAGTTACAGAACAGGTGTTTTCCAGTCAAATTTTAAATATTGTACTTTATGACCTAAAATTGAGAATTAACTTCACTGAATGGCTTCAAACACTAGAAAACGGAGAACTAGACCAAATGGCACTATTGAGATTCGATAAAATAGTATTTCAAAAAATAGTGTACGAGATTCACTTGGTTCTTTTCATCTAAATAGTACAATGTTTCCCAGACTAGCATTTTTTTAATCCAAGAAACGAACAAGTTAACATCATCAACCAATAGGTTCTGAATAGTTTCATAGGTGATCAAATAACGAACATTAACAATGACTCCATAGTATGCGACGATTTTAATAAAGTTAATAAATTGGTTTTTGCAAGGGACGAGATTGAATATGCGGAAGCTAGACAAAAATATCGTTCATGCAGAAGTTCAGTCGGACTCATCTTCAGGAAGAAAGTGTTTTATAAAAAAAAATAGATTTAGCACCTGTGAATCCGGGTGTACCATTCGTTCTGAAATGGAGGCAATTTCCTCTCAATTTAGCCTTCGTTGTCACAATGAATATGTCACCAGGATAAACATTAAAGTTGGGATAAATCTCTCCGCTCCAGTGTTCTGGACAGTTTTATGTAGGTTTCTCGAGAGTACGCAGATTCATAGACGTCAAAGTACAACTTCGAGCTACAACTACACGCAATATGGTTTGTAAGGAATACAATACCGGTTATGATTCCATTCGAGTGCCGTATAAAACCTAGAAAATGTAACAAGTATTTTATAGATACAGTATTAATTTCGACTGTCAAAGGCAGCCTTACTTAGGCTACTTGTAATCTAATAAAGTAGTGGTAAACGACCCTTTGGCAGCGTCGGCTTCCGAAACATGATCTCAAATTTGCGGATCAGCCGATGCAGTTTAGTTTTTAAGGACTGATGAAAATCTATGCCATCATCACTGCTATGTCAATTACCTCTGGTGGAGCAGCCCATGTTAGCCAACAAAATTAACTCAACCATAGCAACTCCTTTTGAGAAAAACATTTATCAAATCGTAATGCACTATCAGAATTAATAACTCTATGATTTTTGCAGTATTTAGTCTGAACTGGAACGTTGAAAACAGAAAGATACTTGGTAACATAAAATACACATAGCACATGACCAACAGTAAATTTAAAAACAGGCTGCCGATGCCCGCTTCCTGTCCAAGCGAGCAAGCACCACGGAGATGTCACACTGCTCTCAAAAGCGAGTGTACAGTATTACATTGAAGAGAATATGATCGGCGAACGGCAACGCTCTATTTCGAATACGGATTTTATTTAGTGTGGCGAAGGAAATACTTCTTTTAAAATTTACAATGAAAGCCGCCTTTTATCAAAGTTCTCTTATTTATATATTGATTAGCAGTTGTATAATTTTAATCGTATTTATTTAGATTAGTTTTAAGTCTTATCTGCAGGCGTGTATGCTACGCACGCCTTTCCCACACTATGGACCACCGTTGAGGAGTTGCTGGGATCTCATCGATATACACATAAAACATCAAGCTCGGTTAACTTTGGATTTGCTTGTGCACAGGAGATAATCAAATTTATGTCTTTAATGTGCCTGAAGATGATGACAAGAAGTAGACTGAAATGCAGCCGACCTCTGTCAAACCAACTGTGCTACGCACCGAAGACACTACACACCGAATGTCCTACTAAAGTCGTTGGCTTGAACATATTCATTTCTGTAATAAATAGGTAATGTCTGATATATGGTTGTTGCTTGGAAGTGGTTGTGAATTTTCACGACGGAATTGTTCGGCCCACGGTCTGAGAATCTCTGCATAGTCTCTCTAAACGTGGTCGTGATTTCAAGACTAAAGAAGGTGATTATTGACCTAGAGATGTCTAACTTCACTTATCTAGATGAGGATTCTGTTATGTCCAGTATTTCAGTTTGCAGATCGTACCTCATCACAGAGTGTACTTGGCACGGCCTGCTTGACTTGAAGTTGCCGGGCCGGGGGCAACAATTACACTGGATGTCTCGCACAACAATTATATAGCTATCATACTCTACAGCTTTGTTATGAGTCTAGCTCGCAGCCAGCAAGCCAGTCCAATTACAGGTTAGACTGGCCAAGGTGAAGCTGTAAAAGACACCACCTCCACACCAATGAACTCTACCATGTTAGAAAAATTCAGTAAAGGAAACAGTATAAAGCTGTATGACAGACATGGCAATGTTAACACTGGGCTATACTCCAGAATAGAATATATGTACAGTATTTCGTCTGGTAAGATTAATGACATTAGGCCCTCTCTTCCATCTAACCAGAAAATACAATAATCACATTACAGAATTAAAAGAAATAGACTAGAAACGAGGCATCTTACAGCTACTAAACAATACCGTACCATTATATAAAATGAGAAGAATACAGAATAGGAAATAAATGATGATGATGATATATACAGTTATTATTAGTATTCACAAAATATGAGGGCTGAAAATAAAGTAGTGGCAACGTAGTTTAGACACTCGCAGGAGATCGGGCATGCACAAATAGGATTTGAGAGGAGTAAGGTGGCCCTGCTGTCGATGAGCATTTGACGGGCATCCAGTTGGAAGTGTTCTAACTGTGTGGCGTTGAAGTAAAGAGTGCCGATTTCACCACTCTTAAGCATGTTTTCAAAAGGTGGTCAGCGTTCGTGTGTTAAAATCGAGGTCGCCTGTGGTAAAAATGCATCAGAATCATCGGAATATTATCTACATTTATTGCGAGACGAACAACCTTTCGTGTTGCATGTCGCAAACAATGTCAAGCAACGGTGGCATTGGAACGTCTTGGAACACCCTCCGTACTCACCAGACATGAGTCCTATATTAGTTCATTAAATATTGCGTTCTACCAATATTGCCACTGTTGTTTTTTTTACAGCCCTCGTACTAACTTAGCTAATTTCTACGTAAGATACGTCCTTCAATAATTATGCTTAATAATAACAGTTCGTTTACATACAGTGTAAATCTTGAACGAAGGTTAATCTACAAGTTTAATATAACATGTGAATAACAACGTCATCTATTACCTAGTAGATATATGTGACGACGTTGCCCGAAACTAGTAGAGAAGTCCCCTCTGACAAAGACAGGTAGTGTATTCCACTGCCGTGCTGAACAAAAAAAAACGAGTTTGGTGCGAAGGTGATGGTGATTATTGTTTTTCTTTTTTTACAATTTGTTTTACGTCGCACCGACACAGATAGGTCTTATGGCGACGATAGTATAGGAAAAGGATGGAAATGGAAGAGAACTGCCTATTGCTTAATCCGAAGGAAACGCAATCGATCATAACAGGACAACCTACGCTTTTAAATGTGTAGGAAAGACCTAGGAGTGGGTAGGAAGCGGCCGTGGCCTTAACTAAGGTACAGCTCCAGCTATTATTGTTTTAAGAGGAAGTACAACTGGGCAACCATCCTCTATATAACACTAATCGGAGAAAAAAAATGGAAGGGATCTGATAAAAAAGGAAGGTATCGGCCAAAGGAAGTTATATCCTTCCAAAAGTCTGTATAACATCTTAGTGTTGTCTTGAATGAATTGTCCAGCACAAATCTCACATGGAGTGACCGCGATTTGAATAGCGGATTCCAGCGTTGAGACATGTCCTGGTTGAAAATTGATCAACTAAGAAACATACGAACTACGATACTAATATTTCGACTTCTGAACGAATCCACACCTGAATACCTATCCTCAAATGTTAACCATCTCTACTGCGGCCATGGGCACAATACCAGCTCGACGTCTACCCTTACAATATCGTTTAATCACTCATCGATATACAGCCACCCCTTCCAGGTGTCTGGGGCAATGCTATGGAATTATCTCCCTGTCAGTATGTAAAGTGGCACTTAAATAGCCCTATTTAAGCGGTCTTTTTCAATATTTCCTCTTAAGTATGTGACTAGCTTGTATGATTGTTAGAGTGAATGAGATCAAGTATGATATAGAGCTATCATCAGGTTAAGATGTAGATAGAAAATATTAATGATTACCGAAGTAACTATTGCAATACTATTCCATCACTTTGTGGTTTTCATAGATGTGTACACAGTCTATGTAATAATTTTCAAAATACGGTATGCACTGGTTAAGTTGTTAAGTGTAAGAAGTGGCCGTGAGCCCTAACTTCGGCACATACAAAGGCATAATTTAAACAAACAAATAAAACATAAATTTGTTCATATCAATTAACTCAAACAAGGTATGCGGTGCGATAGTCGAGGCTTCTCTCCGAGAAGGCTGTGGTTCGAATCTCGGTGGATTTTCGAAATAGAAAGTCATCTCTCTGTGGACAGTATTCCACGTGGAGGTCCCGTAGCCATTATCACGATATCACCTGTCACATAAACTACAGACTTCGTTTTTCTTAAACCTAAAGTGTTATCTTATTGCTTGAAGGTGTCTGCGTTCTGATAGTGCAGATCATGTACAGAAGGTTTGTTTTGAGTAACTTCTTGTGTCACTATGATTGTGATATGTACAACGGAACTAGATATGACGTCTGACAGAATTGTGTCAAAATGTGATAGGAGACTCAATTATTCTCCACTAGTGCTGATATTCGAACGTCTGATCTCCACATAATTAAAATTTCTCAATTCTTGCGCACAATGTGATTTAACGCATTCGTCTTTGAAAGAAGTTAAGGGGAACCTTAATATATTTCTTCTTATCCTTTTCCTACCGATTTTTTCCACACCTGTGGGGTCGCGGGTGTGAACTGCGTCTCACAAGTGGATTTGGCTCTGTTTTAAGACAGGATGTCCTTCCTGACACCAACCCCATATGGAGGGATGTAATAACAATTGCGTGTTTCTGTGGTGTTTGGTAGTGTGGTATTTTGTCTGAAAATGAAGAGGAAAGTGTTGGGACATCCAGTCCCAGAGCCAGAAGAATTAATCAGAAACGATTAAAATCCCCGACCCAGCCGGGAATCGAACCCGGGCCAGTGCGCTTACCATTCAGCCAACGAGTCGGACAACTTTAAGCTATTTCCTTTTCCATCATTAACGTAAATTGTGAGAAATAAAAATATATCGTCTCGTAAAATCTGAGTTACAAAAATACAAGACTGATGTTGTAGTATTTGTTGTATAAATAAAGGCGGCCAGTGGTCAGTGGCTCACAATACCGCCAGTGAAGCCGGGCTGACTTGTCTTGTACTGAGGCAGCAAGCAAGCACAAGCAAGCCAGGCAAGCAATCAATACAAGGTAGAGCACAGTACGCCGACAGAATTGTAAAGAAGTTGGCTGAGCTGGCCAGACGGTGACACATGACTCATTCACTAACTCTCCATGAACTCGCACCAACCTGCTACTTGGACATGATTAAGATAGGTTTCTACAGCTGGTGAAAGGTCACGTCTAGAAACAGAAGTTAGACCTTCATAGATTGGGAGACCTTCTCACATTCGGCCTAAATTCTTAAGGGCCGAGATATCAACTAGAAATATAAATACTATTATAACTCTAAGGCCTTAAATCTTCGATTACTTACCTCCATATTATCATTAAAATAGGACTCGAATGTAATGTTGGCCATGGATAAAGTTCATTTTAATATTTTATTACACTTTAACGATTTAAGAGCAACCTGACGTAGCCTACATTGGTGTGCCAAATTTTCACATTCTGCCGACTTTCTGTAATATTTTTTGTTCACCTCTGCAGCAAGACGGTCGGCATTATTAGTTGGCGTCCTCGGAGGCTCTGGTTTGATTCTCGGCCAGGTTCGAGATTTTTACCTTGATCTGAGGGCTGGTTCCAGATCCATTCAGCCTAAGTGATTACAGTTGAGGTGCTATCTGATGACGAGATAGCGGTCTCGTCTAGAAAGCCAAGAATAACGGCCGAGTGGACTCGTCGTATCGACCATACGACACCTCGTAATAATCTGCAGGTCTTCGGGTTGATCAACAGTTGGCATGCCATGGCCCTTCGGGACTGTTGCACCATGGGGTTTGAGTTTTTTTAGGACTGGTATGCAAGTTAAACTGATACATACAGCTTACCTCCACAATTGGGGGTGTGCCCGAAAAGACCTGCGCCACCTCGGGATGAGGACACGAGGTTTTTGACAGTATGCCTAGAATATTTCACCACTTCCAATAATCATTATCACTGTAGATAATTTCATTGTTTGAGGTTCTTGAAATATATACTACTCCATACATTGTTGCCTATAACTGTGGCCTCCAATTGGAAAGAGGTGAAGATACCAGCACAATTTCTGCGATATTAACTTTGTTCGTCTTACACGAAATGACGTCATGCAAAAAGAATCAACTATATTAACTCTCAACTTTTTTAAGGGTTAAGCCTCGGGGTATTCATATATGATGCTTGAAGCACCATCGTGGTTGTTGAGTTAGAATACAGTCATCCACAACCTTGTATGAATACTTTGTATACTTTATCTATCAGATACCCTGAAAAATGTACTATCTAAGTGTAATATTATTACTACTACTACTAACTCAAATATTTTACGACCGATGCACTTGATCATACGATTCACGTGTCACACATAAAAATATTTATCGGACCAGAAAAAGGAATTGTGATCCTTGAGCACATTGTTGTCAGTAAATGGCGTTTCGTTTGTCTATAAGATGTGTTCAAGCAAGGTCGTGACATTTCTGTTCCTATTAGGTAATAATTAACGGAACTCCACTCGACAAGAGAGATTATTAGGCTGCAGGTTCTGAACTACGCTTGTGTAGTACGGATAACCATGTCTTCTTGTAAATGAAGTGCTCAGTCTGATGGTAAAATAACATCCCTCTATCAAAATCACGCATATGAGTCACGAATTATCTGTGAATGTTAGGAAAATTTTCGTTTTTAAGTGTGGTGCTCTTTTCAATTTCCCTCATTCGTTGACGGAAATGGTGTAAAGAAACCCTTCTTTCTCATACGTTAATCAAATCATCGGTAGCCATGGACGTCTAAATGACAACTATTTTTTTTCCTAGTTGTTTTACGTCGCACCGACACAGATAGGTCTTACGGCGACGATGGGACATGAAAGGGCTAGGAGTGGGAAGGAAGCGGCCGTGGCCTTAATTAAGGTACAGCCCCAGCATTTGCTTGGTGTGAAAATGGGAAACCACGGAAAACCATTTTCAGGGCTGCCGACAGTGGTAAATGACAACTACTAGGAAATGTTGCTGCATAATCCCTTTTCTTCTGTCTTGAACCCCATTGTTGTTTGTATCCACTTCTACCGAACCACAACAGACAGGACAACACATTTGGTACTACTTATTTCGCTGGGTCCAGTTCTCATTGCACTAGTCTATATGTGTTCCATACAATCATTTTGCCGTGTCTGCATTCAATTTATTTTCTAAAATGCCTGTTCCGTACACCTAGGAACAGCGTCAGAAAGGGCATTAAGCCTTAAAGCCTCAGTCAAAACCAAAACGAGCCTCCGTGGCTCCAGCACCCCGTAAATACCTGTGATAATCTGTAGAAAGTTTTGTCAGGTTCCTTAGGTCAATGGTCAGCACACTGTTCGTCTTAATAACCTCCTCTACAATTAAACATAACGCATCACACTACCTACCACCACTGAAAAACGCATAATAAATTCATCCCTCCAGAGGTGATTGGTGTTAGGAAGAGCATCCTGCCTAAAACTGGGCAAAATATTTAATTTCATACTCCAATAAATAGTGAAAAAAGTCAAGAACAAAATGCGGGTATATGAATGTTTGGTCGTGTAACCTATAGTTTACAGTTGTAGAGAGGTACTAAGGAAAGTGAAAATATGATTTACAACGTCAGAGTGATTATCGCGCCATATCTGTGAAGAAGACTATGTGTGAGAGAGGATGCTTTGTGTCCTATTGTCGAGAAATGTTATATAGTTAAGCAAGCAAGCAAGAAAAGTCATCTCCGTACAGGCCATGAAGGCCCTTGGAGGGGTGTAAGGTAAAGGTTTCCACTATCCGTAACCTCGGCACTTGATGGGGTTGAGTGGTTAGCTCTACGCCCAGCCACCTTTGCCCCCAGGAATTAACCTGGTACTCATTTTTGGTGTAGGCTGAGTGAACCTCAGCGCCATGTGCACCTCCGGAAGTGGAAATATCGTTTCTTAAATGTTACAACTTTCTGACGTTGATTCCAACGCACGTCATTCCGGGCGAACCGAGTACGCCTTTACCGCCTCGGCCAGGCAGCCCCTATTTATAGTTATCTCCTCTATTATGTCTCAATATTTTAAAATTTTACTACCCAAAAATGTAGTTCAGCAGCGTTGTCTGTGACATGGAAGCAGTATGGTTCATCAAATTGCAGCAGTAAATCAAATTCATTTGCTGATAGTCTTGTAAAATTTCTGAAAAATAACAGCTATCAGTTCGGACTTCATAAAGGATTCCCTGTCCTTTTACTTCTCAGGAAATCTGACATCGATAATTTTCGATTACATTTTCATTCACTTTTAAATATATGATACACGTGGCAGCAATATCCGTACATTGGAGTGAATTAGATTTTTTTGTACAATTGACAGTAAGCCGACAGCTAAGTAATGCAAACTGCCTAGCCACACGCTCGGTAGACGCACAAAAAATGCACAGTCTAAACGCAGCTCAAGGTGGATAGTGGAACACCAATAATAATGTTTTCTTTACATCCTACTAACTACTATTAAGGTTTCTGGAGATCCGAAGCTTTCAGAAAAAATAGTTGGACATACTGTACCTTTTGCAAAACTTATGGCCACGTATAGGATATACATGCATAGACGTACGGAGTAGTGTTTGGTTGAACAGTTTCTTTCTTTCTTTCTTTCTTTCTTTCTTTCTTTCTTTCTTTCTTTCTTCACCCCTTCTCTCACATCCTGGTGGGAACGCGGGTGGAGTCCGTATCGCGTATGTGAACTAGGCCCTGGTTTGAAACCGGATATTCCTCACCTCATCCTTATGCATTCTTATGGTGGTTGGTAATGTTGTATGTTGTGTATAAACGAAGAGGTGTGTTACAAATACAACCAACTAGTCCCGAATAAGAATTAATCACATGCAACTACATTCACTGTCTAAGCTGGAAATCGAACCAAGGACCCTCTGAACCGAAGATCACCATGCTAAGCAGTCACCCAAGGAGAGATCAGCTGCACATGGTCCATTGTTCATAGGAACCGAAGTAACATAGACCAACATTTTGTCAGAAATATTTTACATTTCGAGATGCATGTCTATGACAAAATAGCAGATTGTTATTTTTTTCATATTACTTTGGTGGACCACATGTCACTATAGTTAATTTTTGGAAGATGTTTGCGGTGAGGGGGTATGGTCCAGTAATATATTCACCCTACCACTGGATTTGAAACCCTGTGTCTTCGGATGGTATTAATAAGTTATTCTATGCGAGAATCCAGTAGCTTATGACCACACAATTTCCAAGTGTTAAATATGGTTTCACGATATCAACGGAGCTCCGCGCCTTCGGGTAATCCGAGGTTCAACTACAGACGTTGACAGTGACTGCTGTGAATGTAATTTTCTCAGAGATTCCTACTTACATTCTGAGCATTGTTATACTGATGAGCAAGTGAATTAGAAATACCTGGCTAGTTGCATTTAACACCCCCTTTCATCCTGATGACGATGGCAATGCGGTGTGACAGGGACTTCACAAGATACCGGAAGTGTGGGAAGTCATGCTATTTAACGACCACTACACGGCCTCACGTAATGCACAGGGATTGTTTTTTGTTTTTTTGTTTTGTTTTTTTTGCTATTAGCTTTACGTCGCACCGACACAGATAGGTCTTATGGCGCCGATGGGATAGGAAAAGGCTAGGAGTTGGAAAGAAGCGGCCATGGCCTTAATTAAGGTACAGCCCCAGCATTTGCCTGGTGTGAAAATGGGAAACCACGGAAAACCATCTTCAGGGCTGCCGATAGTGGGATTCGAACCTACTATCTCCCGGATGCAAGCTCACAGGGATTGTTCGGAGCAGGGTCAACGATGCGCACAACTCTCTCGACAGCATCCTAGATGTGATAAATACATGTCTGATGACTATAGGGAATATGCAAGCATCCTTATACCCGTGAGTCCTCTTTGAACCATCAGCCACAATTCAGGAGCGACTGGAGAGTGCATTGGCTCGTTGTACGTAGGGATGTCCAGCAGTGTGCTGGAGGTGAACAAATGGGTCGACATGGCCTGACAGTAGGTTCTTGTACCACTTGTCGGTGACGTGAACATCACCATACTAAGCTACAGTCGTATCTGTCATGAACTATACCTAGCTGACAAGACGAATAGATTGCCTCGTGAACTGGGAGACGCACTCATCTGCGTGCACAAACTGGTCCCACGGCTCATTTGTCCAGCCGATCTTTGTCTATGTTTTGAGAGTTCAATAGTGGTGTTTCTGTGCCAATGCTATTGTTTGTTACTTGTAATGTGCGGTGAACAGTGGTACCCAAGTGAGACGGTGGCTCCGCTAGCTCATTGCGAGGAGGTAGTCCTGCGTTATGACTACTCACATTTCTTTTTCACCCAGCATTTAATTCTCGAATAACCTATTGCGCTCTGACCCGTCTATCCGCTCTTGCCAACCAAGTCAGTCGACGGTGACCCCTGTCTTCAACACCTTTAATCCAAGCATTTAACCCTAACGATGGTGGGTTTGCCCGAATCTACGTACTCATGGCACACTCTGGACACGATGGCCCACGGAAAACCCATTGCCTGCACGACTTTGAAGATGAAGTAGCCCATACGAATGGCACCGACAACCCGGGCGCCATCAAACGCGCCGATATCTGGCGTCTTACTCATCTTGAACTCACATGTTACTCACACTGTCAGTACGACGAGGTCTGCTGACATCGCAGTCACGTACATACCTAGTCGAAGTAATACATTCGTCGGGCCGACCACAGCGCCATCTTACAAAATCGTCAGATATCACTAATTAAATTGTTCATCAATGTAATATTGATATTAATCTACTTTTGATTTCGCAATATTATTTAACCTTGCCCGCATTACATATTTATTTTTTATTTTGTTTCGCTATTTGTTTCACGTTGCATGAATGCAGGCACGTCTTAATGCGACGATGGGATTGGAAAGAAATAGGGCTGGGAAGAAAGCGACCGGTGCCTTGGCTAAAGTACGGTGAAAATGGGAAATCACGGAAAGCTATTTTCAGGGTTGATGACAGTGGAGTTCGAACCCAGTACCTCCCGAATTCAAGTTGACAACCACGTGTCGCAAACCGCGCAGCCAACTTTCCCGGTCTCTCAAATTCTTCCTTTCTTCTTCTTTTTCCTCTACTTCAAACTTGTACTTTTACGTGACTGTTGATATTGTGATCACAACCATAGGACATCTTGTTATACGTGCAATCCGAACCACTGGAACGTGACTTTTTATTTCAAACCACCCACATGGTTTGACTGTGATTCGAGAAGTGGTCGCCTACGCGAGAAGCCTGTGACAATACCACTGGGCTATCACATTCTCTAAAGATAGGTATTGAATTTTGAAGTACAACTTCGTGAACACGTGCCCGCAATTTTTAAAACCAATGTACCATTTCACCTTTGAATGGGTTGATTTAATTTACTCGATCTTGCCTCGAAGAACAGATTAACGCTCAGGTACGTGTCTGAGTCAGTCCAGAATTACAATGCACTTGCATATTAATGTGCCACAGAGCTTGTCCACCAAAGAAGCGCCATTGCCAAGAGACTGTGAGGTGCTAAGAATGTTCATAACGATGTTATCAAGGTGAAACGCTTGCTTACTGTAGGCGTTAACTTTAATTATAGCAGCCTTCCTCCCCCGTTATCGTGAGCTGTGATTGTCATTGGTGCGACATAGCACGTCCGGTTTGTGTGGATGCTAAGCACTTCCGGAACTGCGCATTAAGCCCTCTCTCTCGCACATCTCACGCGGATGTTGCAAATGGCGCCTACATTGCCGTTACCACCTCGCTAGCCACTCACACATTATTCTAATATCTTCAGCAGCGCATCTGATTTAGTCCACGTGACCGTTGAAGGGAGCCCATGCGGTTGGATATTGACAACGCACAATTACAAGTAAGAGCAATGAGACTTTCAAAATTAAATTTCTTAGGCAAACAACAAATGGTGCAATTGTTTGTACCATCAGTCCATGCACTGGTTTTATAGAGCATTCCATACACTCCTACTCTTTCCTAACACCTCATCTCTACATACTGTATAATGTAGCCTACTGCAGTCTCCATCTAGGGCCTACACTATCTGTGTACCTTCCCGAGTTATCAATCAATCAATCAAATCAATCAATCAATCAATTAATCAATCAATCAATCAATCAATCAATCAATCAATCCGTCCGGCTCAATGCCTAAATGGTTAGTGTGCTGACCTTTGGTCACAGAGGTCCCGAGTTCGACTCCCGACAGGGTCGGGAATTTTAACCATGATTGGTTAATTTCGCTGGCACGGGACTGGGTGTAGGCCTAGGCTATGTGTCGTCTTCATCATCATTTCATCCTCATTGCAACACGCAGGTCGCCTACGGGTGTCAAATTGAAAGACCTGCATCTGGCGAGCCGAACTTGTCCTCGTACACTCCCGGCACTAAAAGCGATATGCCATTTCAATCAATCAATCAATCAATCAATCAATCAATCAATCAATCAATCAATCAATCAATCAATCAATCAATCAATCAATCAATCAATCAATCAATCAATCAATCAATCAATCAATCAATCAATCAATCAAACACCACTGATCTGCATTTAGGGCTCTCGCCCAGGTAGCAGATTCCTTTCTTAAATAATTTCGAAGTTGGAAATTTATGAAACATTTCCCTTGGTAAATTATTCCAATTCCTAATTTATCTTCCTATAAACGAGTATTTGCCCCAATTTGTCTACTTGAATTCCAACTTTTTCTTCATACTTCATCTTCATCTTTCCTACTTTTACAAATCCACTCAAGCCATCTCTCCACTGACAGCTCGGAACATACCACTTAGTCGAGCAGCTCGTCTCCTTTCTCCCAAGTCTTCCCAGCCCAAAATTTGCAACATTTGGGTAACACTACTCTTTTATCGGAAATCACCCAGAACAAATCATGCTGATTTCCTTGGGATATTTTCCAGTTCTGGAATCAAGTAATCCTGGTGAGGTCCCCATACATTAAAGCCATGCTCCAATTCGTGTCTTGCCAGTGAATTATATATCCTCTCCTTTACATCCTTACAGTAATACGATCCCTAAATACCCTCATAACCATACGAAGAGATCTTTAACCTTCGTCCACAATTCCGTTAACTTGATCACCCCAATGAAGACCTTATATTAACACCTAGGTACATAGTGATCCCCGCGAGGGATTTCCACTCCATTAACACGTTACTTAAAACCGAGAGGAGTTTTCCATTTGGTGAAATTTATTACTCGACTTTTCATCCCATTATTAATTTACCATCATACATACCAATGTCTGCTGTCCACCTCAAAACACCGTCGAGGTCTTCTTGCAGGCGATCTTAATCCCGAAACGTATTTATTACAGTAGTTTATACAGTATAACATGGTTATGAGAGTATTTAGGGGTTGTAGTAAGGATGTAAAGGAGAGAGCATATTTGTCTCTGGTGAGACCTCAACTTGAGTATGGTTCCAGTGTATGGGACCCTCACCAGGATTACTTGATTCAGGAACTGGAAAAAATCCAAAGAAAAGCAGCTCGATTTGTTCTGGGCGATTTCCGACAAAAGAGTAGCGTTACAAAAATGTTGCAAAGTTTGGGCTGGGAAGACTTGGGAGAAAGGAGACGAGCTGCTCGACTAAGTGGTATGTTCCGAGCTGTCAGTGGAGAGATGGCGTGGGAGGACATCAGCAGGCGAATACGTTTGAATGGTGTCTTTAAAAGTAGAACAGATCACAATATGAAGATAAAGTTGGAATTCAAAAGGACAAATTGGGGCAAATATTCGTTTATAGGAAGGGGAGTTAGGGATTGGAATAACTTACCAAGGGAGATTTCAATGAATTTCCAATTTCTTTGCAATCATTTAAGAAAAGGCTAGGAAAACAACAGATAGGGAATCTGCCATCTGGGCGACTGCTCTAAATGCAGATCAGTAGTGATTGATTGATTGATTGATTGATTGATTGATTGATTGATTGATTGATTGATTGATTGATTGATTGATTGATTGATTGATTGATTGATTGAACATAATCCGCAAAAACCCTTATTTGTGATTCCATCTCCTTACTCATATCTTTTTTCTCTCTCTTTTTTTTTTTTTACAATTTGCTTTACGCTTCATCGACACAGATAGGTCATAAGGCGACGGCGGGATAGGAAAGGGCTAAAAGTGGGAAGGGAGTGACCGTGGCCTTAATTAAGCACTAGCATTTGCTTGTTGTGAAAATAGAAAAGCACGGAAAAACATCTTCAGGGCTGCCGACTTTGGGAGTTTGAACCCACTATCTCCCGAATGCGAGTTGATAGCTACGTTACCCAAACCGCGTGGCCGCTTGCTCGGTCTTATTCATATCATTTAAATGAAAACAAAGAGCTCCAATAATAATGCGTTATAGGACCCTCTAATCCTCTTAATCATTATAGGATCAGATAGAGAATTGAAATAGATGAAGCATTGAGTTCTGTTTTCTGGAAATGTAGGTGTAGTCTATGTACGAGTATAAATACACTTTATAAGCTATTGCCCGTTATATAGTAGAGCTGGAGAAAATGTTATGGAATGAAAATAGAGCCGATGACTTTAGATATTAGGCCCCTTTATACAACAAGCAAGCATCAGGAATGCAAATGCATGACGGAGTCCATTATTCTCCAAATTAATCTGTTCTCCTCCTCACATGACCCCACAACTGAAGCCGATTTATGCGCACAGCTTCATCGATAGAGTTAATTCCTAACTTAGACTTTATTTCGTCATTCTGAGCATCCTCCTACCATTGTACCACCTACTTGTACCTGCCATAATTCTCGCTACTTTCATGTCTGTTACTTCTAACTTATGAATAAGATATCCTAAACACACCCAGCTTTCACTCACGTACAGACAGGATGATCTGGAAAGAGGCCGGAGTTTTGTCCGAGAGCTGACATCCTTCTTACAGAATCTGTTGATCGCAACACCGAGCTCACTGCATTAGCTTCGCTGCACATTGACTGTTCTTCTTCTTCTTCTACTTTATCTGTTTACCCTCCAGGGTCGATTTTTCCCTCGGACTTAGAGAGGGATCCCACCTATACCGCCTCAAGTGCAGTGTCCTGGAGCTTCAGACTCTGGGGCGGGGGATACAACTAGGGAGGATGACCAGTACCTCTTCCAGGCGGCCTCACCTGCTATGCTGAACGGGGGCCTTGCGGGGGATGGGAAGATTGGAAGGGATAGACAAGGAAGAGGAAATGAAGCCGCCGTGGCCTTAAGTTAGGTACCATCCCGGTATTTGCCTGGAGGAGAAGTGGGAAACCATGGAAAACCACTTTCCGGATGGCTGAGGTGGGAATCGAACCCACCTCTACTCAGTTGACCTCCCGAGGCTGAGTGAACCCCGTTCCATCCCTCGTACCACCTTTCAAATTTTGTGGCAGAGCCGGGAATCGAACCCGTGCCTCCGGGGGTGGCAGCGAATCACACTAACCACTGCACCACAGAGGTGGACGCACATTGAATCAATCTTTCTTAATATAGGCCTACTACCATGCTGGGAAAATTCACATCCTAAATAACTGACATTCTTTTGTCTGAGATTTCCACCGTACTAACCTCATTTTAGTCTTGGCAATGCTAAATTTTAACATCATACAGCGCATATTTTCAAGTTCTAAGATAATATCGTAGATCGTAAGCTTTCAGCACTGTCTACCATTATGACCAATTCGTTGGCATAGACCAACCTGCTTACAACACGTCGACCTAACTGAATACATTCCTGCCATTTTATACCTTTCACTTGATGAACCATATAGACTACGAAGATTACAGCCTTCTCTAATCTCTTTAAGTACCTTTAGCCAAGAATTCATTCTACCACTAATTCTCACAGTAGTATAATATAATATTGTCAACATGAATGCTTTTTATTGCATTTAATAATCTGCCATTAATTCCATGAAAAATGAAATGAAATGGCGTATGGCTTTTAGTGCCGGGAGTGTCCGAGGACATGTTCGGCTCGCCAGGTACAGGTCTTTTGATTTGACTCCCGTAGGCGACCTGCGTCTCGTGATGATGATGATGATGATGATGATGAAATGATGATAAAGACGACAAATACGCCCAGCCCTTGTGCCAGCGAAATTAACCAATGATGGTTAAAATTCCAGACCCTGCCGTGAATCGAACCTGGTACCCATGTGGCCAAAGGCCAGAACGCTAACCATTTAGCCAATGAGCTGGGCGTTAATGCCATTGTCTCTCTGTACGGCCAACATTATTAAAAGTAGGCCTATTATTATTTTTTACAAGTTGCTTTACGTCGCACCGACACAGACAGGTCTTACAGCGACGATGGGACAGGAATGAGCTAGGAGTTGAAAGGAAGCGACCGTGGCCTTAACTAAGGTATAGCCCCAGCATTTGCCTGGTGTAAAATGGGAAACCACGGAAAAACATTTTCAGGACTGCCGATAGTGGGGTTCGAACCCGCTATCTCCCGAATACTGGATACTGAATTATTATTATTATTATTATTATTATTATTATTATTATTATTATTATTATTATTATTATTATTATTATTTAGACTACACAATGGAAGAATTAGCAGGGGAAAGCCAAGTCTTTTTCACACCACGAAGAAGCTTGGAAGAGTCTAATGTAATTGATCCTGCTTTTAGATGTTTACTCTAGGCCTGTGCATTGCGCACGTATCGAGCAATTTACGGACGTCATTGATGTTCTACGACGACGTCGTTATTTGATCCTTTTGACCTTGATTGTCCGGTATCGGGTTGCTTGTCACGGAAATCTCCTCCAGTCCCTACACGCTTGGTCATTTTATTCAGTTAAACACTTTTCATAATAATTATGACATAGTAAAATAAGTTGCATTCACATGTAATACATGGCTAGTAATGTTTGGCCTTTGTTTAATAGGGCGCAGTGGGAGTGTAATACGTAAATATT
Source organism: Anabrus simplex (assembly GCF_040414725.1). Lineage (NCBI taxonomy): Eukaryota > Metazoa > Arthropoda > Insecta > Orthoptera > Tettigoniidae > Anabrus > Anabrus simplex. The sequence continues at coordinate 450,066,736 of NC_090265.1, forward strand.
ACAACTCCATTTGCAAATTAACGGGCGAGTTGGCCGTGCGGTTAGGGGCGCGCAGTTGTGAGCTTGCATCCGAGAGATAATGGATTCGAAACTTACTGTCGGCAGCCCTGAAGATGATTTTCCATGGTTTCTCGTTTTCACACCAGTTATATGCTGGGGCTGTACCTTAAATCCGTGCGCTTAGGGGCGTGCAAATGTGTGCTTATATCCGGGAGATAGTGGGTTCGAACCCCACTTTCAGCAGCCCTGAAAATGGTTATCCGTGGTTTCCCATTTTCACACCAGGAAAATGCTGGGGCTGTACCTTAATTCAGTCCACCACCGCTTCCTTTCCACTCCTCGGCATAAGACCTGCCTATGTCGGTGCGGGGTACTGCAATTTTAAAAGCAAAATACATTTACGAATTAAAAATTAATTCAAAAGTAGCAGCTCTTCATTATCCACTTCTTAACGCACTTCCTGTCAGAAGAACTGAGCGGCCTCTTGTACGGAAGAATTAGCGTTTAACTCTGTGTACATTCAACCGCACAAAACTTTGCCGTTGCAGAAGTTTGCTTCTTTCAGAATCCTGTGCTTTGAAAGTGGCCACCGGCTACCCACAGTTCACGAATATCCTAGCGTTTCCAGAATCTCCTTTTTTCTTCTTCTACAGCTTTTCTCACATCTGTGGAACGTGAGTGTGAACTTTGTCCCACATGTGGATATGACCCTGTTTTACGACTGGACGCCCTTCACTATTGCGTGTTTCTGTGGCGGTTGGTAGTGTGATATATTTTCTGAATATCAAGAGGTTGGAACAGACACAAACACCCAGTCCCCCAGCTAGAAGAATTACTATTATTATTATTATTATTATTATTATTATTATTATTATTATTATTATTATTATTATTATTATTTTGCAGACCAATTTTTGTACGGTTGATTGCACCTCACTCTGTGTTATGGTATTTTATAACGACATATTTCGTGGCCTATTCATTAGCCCTTATGCTTTCAAGGTAACGATCTACCGGTACCCATGGTTCCTGCGGAAACTGTCACGGTAACGATCCATCGTTACCGGCCTTTTTTGTTATTATTTGGCAAGTGCACACATTACCACCAAACCTGCGTGGTTATGTTATGAAAATTACAAGCAGCGTTCAAGCCAAGTTATATCGAATGTTATTTAAGGGGAGTCATTTTAAAAGTTCCTGACCGAGCTCGATAGCTGCAGTCGTTTAAGTGCGGCCAGTATCCAGTATTCGGGAGATAGTAGGTTCGAACCCCACTATCGGCAGCCCTGAAGATGGTTTTCCGTGGTTTCCCATTTTCACACCAGGCGAATGCTGGGACTGTACCTTAATTAAGGCCACGGCCGCTTCCTTCCCACTTCTAGCCCTTTCCTGTCCCATCGTCGCCATAAGACCTATCTGTGTCGGTGCGACGTAAAGCAACTAGCAAAAAAAAAAGTTCCTGACTCTCTTACTTAGTTTTGAATTTATAAACTGCATTTAAAAATGAAAAATATGAAAATGAATATTCATTAAATAAAATGCTCAATCGTAGGACCTTGTAATCACACTTAGTTCTTACCTGATTACTTACACATGCGTTATTTGATGGACGCCAGCTACGACTCAGTGCAGCAATAATAGAATGAGAATCTTGAATATCTCTAGGGTGTGGGGTAATAAGCACACTTTTGACAACATACCATGTAAGTTCTGGAAAAAGGAGATTGGCGTTCGGTTTCCCCATTAAATTTGAGGTTATTTTTTTTTTTTTCTATTTGCTTTACGTCGCACCGACACAGATAGGTCTTATGGCGACGATGGGATGGGAAAGGCCTAGGAGTTGGAAGGAAGCGGCCGTGGCCTTAATTAAGGTACAGCCCCAGCATTTGCCTGGTGTGAAAATGGGAAACCACGGAAAACCATCTTCAGGGCTGCCGACAGTGGGGCTCGAACCCACGATCTCCCGGATGCAAGCTCACAGCCGCGCGCCTCTACACGCACGGCCAACTCGCCCGGTAAATTTGAGGTTATGAAGTTTTATTCTTTAAATAAAACGATTAATTAGTTTGATAGAACAAAATATATTCATGGAATAATTTCAATAAAAATAGTAAGAACTGCTGCGATAAAGCAGATGAGAATATAAAATTATGACATTGCAACTGAACTAGGCATGAATTTAAATTCTTTTTGACAGGACATTTACCAATTATACACGAAATTTATCCCTCACTGGTTCACTTGACTGTACCTTCAACCCTTTGAATGTAATTACGATGTATTCCTTTGAATTGGTATTTGTGTAGATGTATCAAGCCTAATTTGGTGATGTATCCTCTTGTTTTACTGACGACTAAGTATCCATGTGACTGCTTCTTCTCCATCCAGATGAATTCTTGGTAAGTCTGTCCTATATGATTTTATGGAAAGTCTATCCTTCTATGACTTCGTGGCAAGTCTATCCTATCCAACTGCACTGACCGACCAACAGTGGCCTCTCCTTCCAATTGACTTCTTCACTGTTCACCTTCCGTTTGACTAATGACTAATGACCGACTGAGCCTCTCCATCTCGTTGACTGAAGCTATAAGACGCTGGTCCTAGTATTTATAACAATTGGTTGACACACCTACGCAATCTCCAGAAATAACTATGATCTACTCCCACCCTGCTCACACTGTTTCACACTATGGTGAAACCGCCTGCGGCACCCTGGGTTACTCAAACAAAGTGAGCTCATCGCTAAATACGCACGATGACAGAGCGACGACTCGGCAGTTACTCCAGCAGTATTTCGCAATATTACAATGTCACAAGTTAGTACACACACTACATCCAAATCTGATATACAGCAACTCTTGCTGTACATGTTTTTAGTGTTAATCTACACACACGTATATGTACATACATTCAACTATAATCACGCAAGCGATCATCATTGCATAAGTGAATTGAACAATAATAATAATAATAATAATAATAATAATAATAATAATAATAAAATACAGATATCATCTTGTAACGGGATTTGAACCGTTACATCATGAATCAAATTTGGAACTTCTACAATTTACCATTTATCATAATCTAATTTAAAACACAAGAATATTTAATAATATGGCACCATGCAAAACTTTAAGTTGATTTCTTAATTTCTTGCAATGTTATTAACAAATAACGTTTATTTTTTATATGTTGCAAGGAAAATGCTCCTTGTAGCACAGTTTAATTTTTTGGGTTATAATTTGACACAGTTGTCAAAAATACTCATATACTTAATAATAATAACTCTGCGTTTTGCAGTCAGATATAAATTGTTGGAGAAATTTTTTCGATTTTCCATTATTCATACAATAGGTAAAACTCTAGTTTGGTGCTATTTTTGGAACATAAATATAAAGGTAATATTTAACAGTTAATAAAATGCAGAACTACTTTCAATTCCTGTACATATTGAAAATTTCAGGTAAATATGTTAAGAACTCTGTCGCAAGTAGAATTTTATACATGGTAATGAGTTGATAATGTTTCGAACTAGAAGAATACAATTGGAAGTTTTAAGAAATGTACTTCCATTAAAATTGCTCTGGACTGTAAGTTACTCCCTGAGACTTCTGTCTCCTGTTATAGACAGTCTAGGTCTACTACGAGGTAAATATGTTCCTACGGGATTATTGAAATGGTAGTCTGAAAGAACTTTGCAGCCAGTATTGTCTGAGAGAGGCGTATGTTTACTCCATATACGCCGTGCCGCCACTCTTTAAATCCAGCATTGCCGGGCTGAGTGGCTCAGACGGTTATGGCGCTGGCCTTCTGACCCCCACTTGGCAGGTTCGATCCTGGCTCAGTCCGGTGGTATTTGAAGGTGCTCAAATACGTCAGCCTCGTGTCGGTAGATTTACTGGCACGTAAAAGAACTCCTGCGGGACAAAATTCCGGCACCTCGGCGTCTCCGAAAACCGTAAAAGAGTAGTTAGTGGGACGTAAAACAAATAACATTATTATTATTATTATTATTAAATCCAGCATTTAGAGCTTTAAAAACGTCGTTACCGAGCTCGATAGCTGCAGTCGCTTAAGTGCGGCCAGTATCCAGTATTCGGGAGATAGTAGGTTCGAACCCCACTGTCGGTAGCCCTGAAAATGGTTTTCCGTGGTTTCCCATTTTCACACCAGGCAAATGCTGGGGCTGTACCTTAATTAAGGCCACGGCCGCTTCCTTCCCACTCCTAGCCCTTCCCTGTCCCATCGTCGCCATAAGACCTGTCTGTGTCGGTGCGACGTAGGCCTAAAGCAAAAACACAAAAAAACAACAAAAAAACCGTTGTTAGGACAAAAGTGATAAGGGTACTTTAAACAGGAAGAATTGTTAAGATTAAAACTGAAAATTCGATTTTTTGGTCAAGAATCACAACATTTCAGTCATCACTCCACTTAAAATCAAACTAAGATGTCAGAAGTGCAATAGTTTATTGACTAAGTTTAGATAAACCTCCATGTATTTTTATAGCCAAGAAATCTATGATAATCTGCTCGTTCCTTTCGGTCATGTCTGCACTTTTCAAATTAATTTAACTTAATTTTATCTTAACGTCTTGAGGTTGACGCAAGTGCAATGAACAGGTTAACTTGAAAAAAATATTCTCTCACCCATAGGTAACTAATGCAGATAACGAGCTAGAATTATTATTATTATTATTATTATTATTATTATTATTATTATTATTATTATTATTATTATTATTATTATTACTACTACTACTTGTATATAAGGCTATGAAATGATGTGCATCAATTTACTATTAGCCTATTATTATTATTATTATTATTATTATTATTATTATTATTATTATTATTATTATTATTATTATTATAATTATTGTCCGACTCGTTGGCTGAACGGTCAGCGTACTAGCCTTCGGTTCAGAAGGTCCCGGGTTCGATTCCCGGCCGGGTCGGGGATTTTAACCTTAATTGGTTAATTTCTACGGCACGGGGGCAGGGTGTATGTGTTGTGTACATCATTATTTCATCCTCATCACGACGCGCAGGTCGCCTACGGGAGTCAAATAGAAAGACCTGCACCTGGCGAGCCGAACCCGTCCTGGGATATCGCGGCACTAAAAGCCATACGGCATTTCATTTCATTATTATTATTTACGTAGTCGAATGATCGTATTTTGTGTGAGGTTATGTCATGAAACATGTGCTGTACATAGGCCTAGACATTTATATCAGTTCAGTTCATGTAAATACCTATAAATTAATATTATCATAGGCCTAGACATTTATATCAGTTCAGTTCATGTAAATACCTATAAATTAATATTATCATTTATTTTTACCTGTATAAATAAATTTAATCTATAATTATAAAACACACTGTAACTTCCAGAATGGTAATAGGCACGAGAACGATTGAGAATAGTCTGTACATTAAAATCTGTGTATTATGCACTCCAGAGTTTTCGAGAAGATATATTTCTGTAAGGCAACTTTCTAGACGCCTGGTAAGGCACGTACATAAGGAGACGATCTTGACGGTGAAGTTAGTCATTGACAGTTAGGTATAATTGGAAGTTATTGAGAGTTACTGTAAAGTTACTTGTTGTTTAGTCGAGTGATGGTGTAGAAAGTATATATCCCGGGCTGACATGCAATATTTGCAGTCTCCATATTGAAATACGCAGTCATCTGTCTTCAACTGTGTTTCAAAGTTGTATCCTCTATGTGCTGTGTTATTCAGTTGTTTTTAATAATGACGTCTTTGTTGATATTCTCGAAGTGCTTTGTTTTGATACTGTGATTAAGGTTATGTGTGTGTTAATTTGTGAATATATGTGAATAAAATTAATTGTACCAACTGAAAGCATATCGTGTGCGTCTGTGTGTATACGTTAAGGTGTATAAAGAGGAGTATACACCGCCTAGCGAATTAAAAATGCAATATTCGCGACATTGGATGTAATAAAACGGTATTTAGGAAGAAACTTACATCATAACGTAGCACTAATTCAGATTCTTGGTGACGATGAGAATGCAAAGGGGAGTACTGAGAAGGAATCGGTCGTAGCCTCATGTAAGGCCCAACCGCAGCATTCACCTGGTGATAAAATTATTATTATTATTATTATTATTATTATTATTATTATTATTATTATTATTATTATTATTATTATTATTATTATTATTATTATTATTATTATTATTATTTGCTATTTGCTATTTGCTTTACGTCGCACCGACACAGATATGTCTTACGGCGACGATGTGATAGGAAAGGCCTAGGAATTGGAAGGAAGCGGCCGTGGCCTTGAAATGAAATGAAATGTCGTACGGCTTTTAGTGCCGGGATATCCCAGGACGGGTTCGGCTCGCCACGCGCAGGTCTTTCTAGTTGACGCCCGTAGGATGAAATGATGATGAAGACAACACATACACCCAGCCTCCGTGCCATTGGAATTAACAAAATTCCCGACCCGGCTGGGAATCGAACCCGAGACCCTCTGAACCGAAGGCCAGTACGCTGACCGTTCAGCCAATGAGTCGGACGGCCGTGGCCTTAATTAAGGTACAGCCCCGGCATTTGCCTGGTGTGAAAATGGGAAACCACGGAAAACCATTTTCAGGGCTGCCGACAGTGGGGCTCGAACCCACTATCTCCTGATTTCTGGATACTGACCGCACTTAAGCGACTGCTGCTATCGAGCTCGGTGGTGATAAAATGAGAAATCATGAAAAATCATCTTCAGGGCCACCATCTTAGGAATGGAAGATTACAGCTTGCAACCACCTCGCTGGGTGGAGACTATCTTGAAGTGCAGTAGGTGAAGTGATTTCCTTTTACAAGTTGCTTTACGTCGAACCGATGCATATAGGTCGTATGAGGTAGGAAAGGGCTAGGAGTAGGATGGAAGCGGCCGTGGCTTTAATCAAGGTGCAGCCCCAGCATTTGTTTGCGAAAATAGGAAACCGTGGAAGACAATCTTTCAGGGCTTCCGACTGTGGGATTCGAACCCACTATCTCCCGAATGTAAGCTCACACCTGCGCGCACCTAACCGCACGGTCAACTCTGTCGGTAGGTGAAGTGATATTACGAGTTAAAATGAACCTTCAACAGTTGACACATTTCTGGAATCCCCTGCCATTTCTTTATCCAACTGACCTGTTCGATCGAAATGAACCCGCGGCAGATTCTTTTTTTCATCCGCTCTGGCCGTTGTAATGCGATGCCTTGGAGCCCCACAGTCCGGTAATGGGTTGCTCTCAGGATATTGCGACATAGGATCAGTCCATCGGGAATGGGAGACACAGCAGGGAAGTGGACGGACAGGAGTTCGATATCTGGTGACATGCATGACAGGCGGATACGTAACGAAGAGTTGAAGCTCGGCATTGAAATGGGAGTTGTGTTAGAGGAGCTGGTATCTGTCCCCGGTGTAACATTTCCCTAGAGAAATATGATGCAGCTCTCAGTAATAGATTCATATATACCACTCAAAGGACAGTGGCATACTAATCACAGAATAATAATAATAATAATAATAATAATAATAATAATAATAATAATAATAATAATAATAATAATAATAATAATAATAGGAATGTATTGCTTGCAGCAGACTTTGGTCCTTCTCCGTAAAGTAGACCTATAGTATGCTTCAAGAAAAGACTCCAATATTCTCTTTATTTTGTTTATTGGGCCGATGACCTTCGATGTTATGCCCCTTAAAACAACAAGCATATTTTGTTTTTATTTATTATTTACCTGACTTACATTTGTGGCGAAGTTAGGGCTCATGGCCCTCTCTTACACATAACCACTATAAACAGTAAAATTTAAAAATGTAAACATTACAGTAAGACATAGAAATTCTAAAAAGAAATAATACTACGGACAGATAATTCTAAGACTAAGTTAGGCCTACATATCAGTACAGCAATTAGTGTGACAATACTAATACCACCACCACCACCACCACCACCACTACTACTACTGCTACTACTAATAATAATAATGATAATAATAATTTTATAATGCTTGTCAGTTGCTCATTTCATGAAAGCAGAATTTTTGCATCTATCTAATTGCCCAAACCAGAGTAAACTGTAGCTTTGACTGAATTCCCTAGTTTTATTTATCGCTGTGCCTATGCGGAAACATCGCGCGACCACTGTGCTGAGATGCTCTGCCTTGCGTAGTAGTCTAAACATGGCGCCGCCATCAGTTATCGAGGTTTCGGTATAACTACGTAACCTACGGTACCATTTCCAAGATCCAACCAGGCTCTGGGCTTCTAACTCAACTAATAGAACAAATTTATACAACAATAACAATTCATAAAGAGCAATGATAAGAATACTTCCTAAACTTTCAAAAGATGAGTATACGGGTGTCCGCTTCTGTGCTGTAGTGGTTAGTGTGATTAGCTGCCACCGCCGGAGGCCCGGCTTCGATTCCCGGCTCTGCCAATTAATTTGAAAAGTGGTACGAGGGCTGGAACGGGGTCCACTCAACCTCGGCAGGTCAACTGAGTAGAGGTGGGTTCGATTCCCACCTCAGCCATCCTGGAAGTGGTTTTCCGTGGTTTCCCACTTCTCACCCATGCAAATGCCGGGATGGTACCTAACTAACGGCCACGGCCGCTTCCTTCCCTCTTCCTTGTCTATCCCTTCCAATCTTCCCATCCCCCTGTTCAGCATAGCAGGTGAGGCGCCTGGGTGAGGTACTGGTCATCCTCCCCAGTTGTATCCACCGACCCAAAGTCTCGCGCTCCAGGACACTGCCCTTGAGGCGGTAGAGGTGTGATCCCCCGCTGAGTCCGGGTCAAAAGCCAACCCTGGAGGGTAAGCAGATTACGAAAGAAAGAAAGAAAGAAAGAAAGAGTGTACGGGCCTTATGAAAATCATATCTCCCTCAAGGAGACGATGGCTATTTCAATAGTTGACAGGTTTTCATTTTCTAAAAAAAGCATTACAACGTTTTGGAAGATTTATAAAATCCCAATTACAAAACATTACACATCGTAGCTGACATGATCACTTACTAAGATGAATGTAAATAAACAGGCTTCGGTGCAGGATCGAATTTGGTTGTTTGCAGTCGGCTGCTTTGTCCTGGTGCGGGAGTAATTCGGAGATAAAGCACGTAAACCCATCGATAGCATTAGAGAGAGGAACCTAAAAAGACACGGCGGTCTGTATAATGGATAAAGCATTGCTTTGTGACACATGTTTAATGGCACCAGAGTGTACGTGGCGCGAGTACAAATTAGCCCTATATTAGTGGCTCAATAGAATGGCGGCCCTCCGACACGCTCGCACACCCCCCACCGGCCCTCCCCTTCCCTTCAATAATGCCCAGCTACTTTATTACGCTATTGGTTAAAAGTGTCACCTTTTATTCCGCTGTTTTGAATCTTCTGTTATGTTGATCCCATTATGCTGCCAAGAACCATGGGAGAAAATCATCACAATAAAGCTAAGTTGATGGCTGAGGGTCCATTCGTACTCCAATCGGTGAGGACACTTCGCAGAAACGAAGACTGATTCCAGGAGCTAGAACATACAAATAATACGACAATGTGATTTTTGACTGCTGTAGCGTAGTTTAATGTTTAATACAATATGTTTTATAGGTCATTTATCACTAGTTAGTTCGTTTGCACGTTCCTTTAATTATTATTTTTGCTATCGGTTTTAAGTAGTCCAAACAGATTTTATGGCTACGATGAGGTAGAACTGGGCTAGGAATGGGTAGGAAGCACCTATGGCCTTAATTAAGGTACAGCCCCAGCATTTGCCTCGTGTGAAAATGGGTAACGACGGAAAACCATCTTTAGGGCTACCGACAGTTGGGTTCGAACCCACTATCTCCCGAATGCAATCTGGTACCTGCGTGACACCAACTGCGTAGCCAACTCGCCCACCCTTTAAATGTATTTGCTTTCCACGTGTATTTCCAGCGTAAATAGTAACTTAATCTATAGCCATAGATGACGTTCAAACACAGTTTCCAGTTATTATTTCTTGAATTATTGATTTTTTAATTCTTATTGAAATTGACTGTAATAATAATAATAATAATAATGATGAAATATTCCTTTCCCTTAAATAATGTCCACCGAGCTCGATAGCTGCCGTCGCTTAAGTGCCATTATCCATCGTCGCCATAAGACCTATCTGTGTCGGTGTGACGTAAAGCAACTAGCAAAAAAAAGAATGCCCAGCTACTTTATTACGCTATTCAACGTCGTTTATCTGCCGGATATACTCGCAAGACGAAATTTTGTAAGAGACATTTTTTTATTGCTGGCATGTGAGGAGTCGCGCTGCGACGCCCGAGTGCGCGAATTACGCTTCACCCTGTATATAAGATATATGTGCCGAGTATCCGAGGACAAGTTCGGCTCGCCAGGTGCAGGTCTTTTGACTTGATACCCATAGGCGACCTGCGCGTCGTGATGAGGATGAAATGATGATGAAGATGACACATACAGCCAGTCCCTGTGCCAGCGAAATTAACCAATGATGGTTAAAATTCCCGACTCTCCCGGGAATCGAACCCGAGACCCCTGTGACCAAAGGCCACCACGCTAACCATTTAGCCATGGAGCCGGACATATATAGGCTAATGAGTGTGTATTAATGAGGGGTATAATGGTTACATATCTAATGGCGGTGAAGCCTCCGTGGCTCAGGCGGCAGCGCGTCGGCCTCTCACTTGCTCGACAAAGCGGAGGCGGGACAGGTTTTACTCCGAGTACTCTGGTTTTCCCTGGCATATTTCATTCCAGAAATACTCTCCACTATCATTTCATTTCATCTGCCAGTCATTCATTATTACCCCAGAGGAGTGCGACAGGCCTCGGCAGCCGACACAATTCCTATTCTAGCCGCAAGATGGGGGGCTTCATTCATTCTATCCCTGACCCGGTCAATGACAGGTTGTAGGTTTTCATCTAATAGCGGTGCGTTCACTCATTGCTCACTGTCTATAGCCTTGCTAAATTGTCGTCTGAATATACACTGACTGACAGAGCAAATGCAACACCAAGAAGGAGTGTTTCGAAAGGGATGAAAGTTGGGGAAAAAACGGAGAAGGCACGGACGAATAATTGATGTTTATTTCAAACCGATATGCAGGTTACACAATGCGCACGGCATCGACTCAGTAGGATGTAGGACCACCGCGAGCGGCGATGCACGCAGAAACACGTCGAGGTACAGAGTCAATAAGAGTGCGGATGGTGTCCTGAGGGATGGTTCTCCATTCTCTGTCAACCATTTGCCACAGTTGGTCGTCCGTACGAGGCTGGGGCAGAGTTTGCAAACGGCGTCCAATGAGATCCCACACGTGTTCGATTGGTGAGAGATCCGGAGAGTACGCTGGCCACGGAAGCATCTGTACACCTCGTAGAGCCTGTTGGGAGATGCCAGCAGTGTGTGGGCGGGCATTATCCTGCTGAAACAGAGCATTGGGCAGCCCCTGAAGGTACGGGAGTGCCACCGGCCGCAGCACATGCTCCACGTAGCGGTGGGCATTTAACGTGCCTTGAATACGCACTAGAGGTGACGTGGAATCATATGCAATAGCGCCCCAAACCATGATGCCGCGTTGTCTAGCGGTAGGGCGCTCCACAGTTACTGCGGGATTTGACCTTTCTCCACGCCGACGCCACACTCGTCTGCGGTGACTATCACTGACAGAACAGAAGCGTGACTCATCGGAGAACACGACGTTCCGCCATTCCCTCATCCAAGTCGCTCTAGCCCGGCACCATGCCAGGCGTGCACGTCTATGCTGTGGAGTCAATGGTAGTCTTCTGAGTCTTCTGAGCGGACGCCGGGAGTGCAGGCCTCCTTCAACCAATCGACGGGAAATTGTTTTGGTCGATATTGGAACAGCCAGGGTGTCTTGCACATGCTGAAGAATAGCGGTTGACGTGGCGTGCGGGGCTGCCACCGCTTGGCGGCGGATGCGCCGATCCTCGCGTGCTGACGTCACTCGGGCTGCGCCTGGACCCCTCGCACGTGCCACATGTCCCTGCGCCAACCATCTTCGCCACAGGCGCTGCACCGTGGACACATCCCTATGGGTATCGGCTGCGATTTGACGAAGCGACCAACCTGCCCTTCTCAGCCCGATCACCATACCCCTCGTAAAGTCGTCTGTCTGCTGGAAATGCCTCCGTTGACGGCGGCCTGGCATTCTTAGCTATACACGTGTCCTGTGGCACACGACAACACGTTCTACAATGACTGTCGGCTGAGAAATCACGGTACGAAGTGGGCCATTCGCCAATACCGTGTCCCATTTATCGTTCGCTACGTGCGCAGCACAGCGGCGCATTTCACATCATGAGCATACCTCAGTGACGCCAGTCTACCCTGCAATTGGCATAAAGTTCTGACCACTCCTTCTTGGTGTTGCATTTGCTCTGTCAGTCAGTGTACATCATCCGAAACTTTTACCGACACAACTTTATTTGACACCCCTCGTTTCTATCGCTGATTTGCTGGTTTGCAGTGAAACTTTACAAGATAATAGCATCTTCTTTCAAGAAAGACTCCCATGGGCTCGGTTTAAAGTCGTGTCGTCCGCTATGTCTCCAATCGTGTTCTGGTTCATCTTCCTCGTTTCCAAGATGATGTAGATTTTACTTCATCCAGACAACTTCCAAAGGTTTCTCAATAATCTCGATTGATTTAATTGTTAATTACCGGTTCTGGTACTCTTTCAGAGGACAATAGATAATTTCCTTTCCCTCATACATCCTTCCCCTTTTTCACTCATGACGTCTTCACTTTTTTTTCTACGTCAATAATTAGAGAGTCCCTCTTAAAGTACGAGGTCTATTTGACTAAGTAGATAGAGGTAGAGCAGTCTACTTACTATACGCGCACTTTACCTAGAGCCCGGATCTCCATAGTAACGAATGGGAACTAGGGCTCAAGAAAAAGTGCGCGTACTATAGCTTACAGTGGTTAGATTGCTGTGTTAGAGTGTTGTTTACACACCTAGACTTCCACTTAGCTGTACCTCAGGTAGCTCTAGCAGAAAAGTCTACGCTGTAAAGGCGCCGTAAGGTAATTTCATTCCCAAATTCAAGATCATAGTATTCAAGTAATATACCTTGGAATCTAAAAGAGATCCTGAACCACACAGTCTAATCACTTCTTGAGACCGTGTGAAGATGTTTAGACAAAAACGCCTGTCATTTACATCACGAACAGCTCATTTCTTTAAGTAAAGTATCCTCATCTCAAATGATATTTCTGAGCAAATGCATTAATAATTCAGTCAGAATAACACAGTACCAATAAGTTATAAAACACTGTCACTGCTATACATAAGGAGTTTTTTTGTTGTTGTTGCTATTTGCTTTACGTCGCACCGACGCAGATAGGTCTTACGACGACAATAGGTTAGGAAAGGCCTGGGAGTGGGAAGGAAGCGGCCATGGCCTTCATTAAGGTACAACCCCAGCATTTGCCTGGTGTGAAAATGGGAAACCACGGAAAACCATCTGCAGGGCTGCCGACAGTGGGATTCGAACCAACTATCTCCCGGATGCAAGCTCACAGCCGCGCCCCCTAACCGCACGGACAACTCGCCCGGTAGATAAGAAGTGAGAATGCACAAAAGGAATTTAGTTGAAAACAGATCGTTTCTTCTGAACCAAGGGCGTAGAACAATTTATCTTGGGAATACTGTAAATTTCGGAATTACATCTAAAACCTTTTTATAGGTTTTTACAGACAACAATAAAAAATCACGGTATCCAGATTCCATAATAATATACGTAATTTACCATTGGAAGTCTCATTATAAATTCCGTTGAGCGATATTACTGGTGGCACAACGGTGCAAGTTATTTTACCCGTAGTGAAAATGCCACTGTGTTTTATTAACGATTAAAAGAGATAGGCGTATGCCAATTTATCAGCAATGAAGAAATTCTCGTTAAATCCCGCGATATCAATAAATAGTGTGTACACTGGTCTTGGTAACCATCAGGCAGAACTCATCAAAACTTTCTTAGAGACCAATTTGATTTACAGACCTTGAGTTAACGTAAGACAATTTGTCCGTTTTTCTCCCCACCTTATTGTCCTGGGTTACGATGTTACCTACCTTAAATTTATGCCTGAAGGTAGGACCAGATGTAACCTTGGACATAGTAGATGGTCATTTACTACGTTGACCTTACCCAGAGAATAGGAGCAACACGTGCGCAACAACAGAAGCATGCGGCGAGGAATCGTAATTTAGCATATTCCATTAAGATATAATAGTCTCGTCCCAGAGCGACCAGTTTACGCTCAAATAGTTCAGTAGGCTAAGTCAAGAAGTAAATAACGAAATCAGTTCAAATAAGTAACGATAATAATAATTTCGTGTACCTATTTCTAGCCGGGTGCAGCCCTTGTAAGGCAGACTATCCGATGACGGTGGGCGGCATCTGCCATGTGTAGGTAACTGCGTGTTTCTGTGGTGGAGGATAGTGTTATGTGTGGTGTGTGAGTTGCAGGGATGTTGGAGACAGCACAAACACCCAGCCTCGGGCTATTGGAATTAACCAATGAAGGTTAAAATCCCCGACCCGGCCGGGAATCGAACTCGGGACCCTCTGAACCGAAGGCCAATACGCTGACCATTCAGCCAACGAGGCGTACAAGTAAACTCGTGTCCTCATCCCAAGATGGTGCAGCTCTTTTCAGGCACAACCCTCATTGGAGGTGAGCTGCATGTACCATTTCAACCACATACCAGCCCTCCTGCCATTCTTAAATTTCTAGTACCGGGAATCGATCCAGGCCCCCGAGGACGGCAGCTAAGTACACTAACCGTTACGCTAAGAAGTCGGACATAATAATAATAATAATAATAATAATAATAATAATAATAATAATAATAATAATAATAATAATAATAATAATAATAATAATCCGACTGAGTTGGCCCTGTTGCATAGTTGTGAGCTTGCCTTCAGAAGTCGGGTATATTTGAATCCCACCGCTAGCAATCCTGATGACAACTTTCCGTGGCTTCTATTTTCACACTAGGTCACTAGTGCGACGTTCAACGAGCAAAAGAAAGAAAACATGTTTATTGTCGCACTATCACTATCACTATCACAAAGAGTTAGGATTGACGATGTATAATCCAATTATCGAGGAAGGTTTAGTAAAGGAAGTCAAAGAAAAAAACTACCCGAGCCATTTTGACTTAACGCTACCTAAACCGTTAACGAAGCATAGAGCGCCCTACAAATAATTAAAAATCAATAAGCGTTTTCAGTAAAATATTAGCTTTAAAATTAGAAATTCGTTGAGATTTTGCATGTAATCCTTATAAAAATAGATTGTTTATCCACCTCTGCAATTATATCTAGCGGTGTCCGGCTCCATAGCTAAATGGTTAGCGTGCTGGCCTTTGGTCACAGGGTACCGGGTTTGATTCCCGGCAGGGTCGGGAATTTTAACCATAATCGGTTAATTTCGCTGACATAGGGGCTGGGTGTATGTGTCGTCTTCTTATCATTTCACCCTCATCACGACGCGCAGGTCGCCTACGGGTGTCAAATCGAAAGACCTGTATCTGGCGAGCCGAACTTGTCCTCGGACACTCCCGGCACTAAAAGCCATACTTCATTTCATTTCATTTCTAGCGGCGTGTCCGCGCGTGTCAACGCGCCATGGCTATGGTGTCAAACTGTGCATTCGGGAGACGCGTGGGTTCAAGCCCCACCGTCGGCTATCCTGAGAACGGTTTTCTCCAGTTCCCTATTTTCCCTTCCAGGCAAATGCCGGGGCAGTTCCTATTAATAGGCCACTGTCGATTCCTGCCACCTCCATACCCAACTTCATTCAGCATCATGCATTTCATCTTCATTAACTCCTCGACTGAGGCCGGCGTCAGGAAGAGTAGCCGGTTGTAAAACATGTCATATAAATTCATTTCACCTCATCCACGCCTCTGCATCAAGGCATACATTCACCTGTTAAAACACCCTTTAAAATACATAATTTGTTTTAATGGTTTATCATTGATCACGTTTTGTATGATATTATTATTAATAACCTACGAAAAGGCCCAGTACAGGTATTTCATGTTGACGCCTATAGGCAACCTGCGTATCAATCCTTGCCATTATATGAGGCTTCATTCATTCCATTCCTGTCCCGGTTGAAACTGAGAGGCTGTGGATTCTCATTTTTATTCACGGAGAATATGTCTATCGTTCCGTTCCTAAACGGAATCCTTCGGTAAAAGTCTGCGTGTGCCTAAATAACTTTACACCAGACTTCCTTCAATAATTTCAAATACCCGGCTGAGTAGCTCGATAGATTTAGTGGCACATTAAATTAACTCCTGCGGGACAAAATTTCGGCACTTCGGCCTCTCCAAAAACCATAAAAGTAGTTAGTGGGACGTAAAATCATTATTATTATTATTATTATTATTATTATTATTATTATTATTATTATTATTATTGTACCGGGCGGTACACCTCCACTCCGCTAATTTAAAATGTGCGCCAGTTGAAACTCCTCTGCTGGAGGAAGTCCGAACTTTATCTACGCTATTAATTCTCTATTTTCTCAGAAGATGTCACCACGTGGAAAATTTTGAGTTTTTGAACTGTGTCATTTTTGATGTGGTTTTGTTTCGCTTGAAGTAAGCAATGTGAACTTTCTCTTCTAGAGGACACTACTGAAGATCAACAATAGTGCAACCTAGTGCGGAGTCAAAGAACTATTTTGTTGGAGAAATTTTTATTTCAAATGTTTGTTCTTTGCTAAATTTTTTTTTTTGTCTTTTGTTAAGTTGGCTGTATCCCCCTCTCTTTCCCCTTGTTTTGCATTTAACCAATCCTGAATTTCTTTGAGTTATTTCCGACCAATCCGATGTATCTTCCCCCAACTTGGATATGTTTCTGTACCCGAGCCAATAAAAAGTTTGTGGGAGGGTGTTTTCATTCCCCTAACGCCTAGAAACTTCTGCGAGAGGATATAAACTGCTGATTTTAGGGTCTCCGGGCCACTTCTGTTCCATCTTTCAGTGTATTTAGTACATAGCAGGAGGCGGGAAGCGCCTCTTTCCTCGGCAGCGGTCAACAACAAGGTAATGGCCGATTAATAACTTCTTTCTTTGCTTGCTCAGCAGTTTAACTCTCGGGGCGGGTTCTAAGCGTTCCACCATGTAACCTTTTCCTAAATGTAACTACTCTTTTCATATATTCTCTTTTAAGGCTACATACTGGGATAGAGAGTGCTAACCCTCTCGAGCTCCCACTCTTATTGTTTTGAGGTGAACTTATTTTTCTCAACCTATTCTTCGATAACGTAAAACAAATTGTTCTTTTCTTAAGTCACCTCTTTAGCATGGGATTAGCCCTTGTATTAACGGCCTAGTGCCAAGTAGGTCTTAATCAAAGTGTATTAGGAGTGCAAGTTCGCCTCCTCTCAAATTGTTATTTTAGAGGTCGTTTAATTAACCTGCTTTTCATTTAATAGACCTCAGTAGATTGGGTATTTTACCCCTGTGTTTATGTCCGTTGAGGACAGCTTGAAGGTGGAGTTTGGTGTGGCCTGGGAGAGGCTTAAATTTGAGAGCGAGTGGCTCTTTTGCGAACTAAGTGTTGTATGCCTCGAGGAGGCTTTACTGTGCAATTTGGAGCAAGTGCTCCAGGGTTCGATTGGGGTCTTGTGCCCCGTTGTTGAAATTTGTATATCGTAAAGTTGGGCTAGTTGCTCAAGAATTGTGTTTTCAGGGCGCGAAGCCCAAATCCTGTAAATATTGTAACTACCTTTTGAACTTGCTACTTTGTACCTGCCATGCTTGTTATTTCTTTGTTTTTGAAAAGAAAATATAACCTGGTTAAATTTTAATTAATTTTACTTTAGTAGCTTGAGACCCGTTCACCACCCCGCACCTTCTTTCACGCATAACTACCACGGATATCTCCGTAACAAGAACCACGCTCTGGAGATATCCGTGGTAGTTATGCGTGAAAGAAGGTGCGGGGTGGTGAACGGGTCTCAAGCTACTAAAGTAAAATTAATTAAAATTTAACCAGGTTATATTTTCTTTTCAAAAACAAAGAAATAACAAGCATGGCAGGTACAAAGTAGCAAGTTCAAAAGGTAGTTACAATATTTACAGGATTTGGGCTTCGCGCCCTGAAAACACAATTCTTGAGCAACTAGCCCAACTTTACGATATACAAATTTCAACAACGGGGCACAAGACCCCAATCGAACCCTGGAGCACTTGCTCCAAATTGCACAGTAAAGCCTCCTCGAGGCATACAACACTTAGTTCGCAAAAGAGCCACTCGCTCTCAAATTTAAGCCTCTCCCAGGCCACACCAAACTCCACCTTCAAGCTGTCCTCAACGGACATAAACACAGGGGTAAAATACCCAATCTACTGAGGTCTATTAAATGAAAAGCAGGTTAATTAAACGACCTCTAAAATAACAATTTGAGAGGAGGCGAACTTGCACTCCTAATACACTTTGATTAAGACCTACTTGGCACTAGGCCGTTAATACAAGGGCTAATCCCATGCTAAAGAGGTGACTTAAGAAAAGAACAATTTGTTTTACGTTATCGAAGAATAGGTTGAGAAAAATAAGTTCACCTCAAAACAATAAGAGTGGGAGCTCGAGAGGGTTAGCACTCTCTATCCCAGTATGTAGCCTTAAAAGAGAATATATGAAAAGAGTAGTTACATTTAGGAAAAGGTTACATGGTGGAACGCTTAGAACCCGCCCCGAGAGTTAAACTGCTGAGCAAGCAAAGAAAGAAGTTATTAATCGGCCATTACCTTGTTGTTGACCGCTGCCGAGGAAAGAGGCGCTTCCCGCCTCCTGCTATGTACTAAATACACTGAAAGATGGAACAGAAGTGGCCCGGAGACCCTAAAATCAGCAGTTTATATCCTCTCGCAGAAGTTTCTAGGCGTTAGGGGAATGAAAACACCCTCCCACAAACTTTTTATTGGCTCGGGTACAGAAACATATCCAAGTTGGGGGAAGATACATCGGATTGGTCGGAAATAACTCAAAGAAATTCAGGATTGGTTAAATGCAAAACAAGGGGAAAGAGAGGGGGATACAGCCAACTTAACAAAAGACAAAAAAAAAAAATTAGCAAAGAACAAACATTTGAAATAAAAATTTCTCCAACAAAATAGTTCTTTGACTCCGCACTAGGTTGCACTATTGTTGATCTTCAGTAGTGTCCTCTAGAAGAGAAAGTTCACATTGCTTACTTCAAGCGAAACAAAACCACATCAAAAATGACACAGTTCAAAAACTCAAAATTTTCCACGTGGTGACATCTTCTGAGAAAATAGAGAATCAATAGCGTAGATAAAGTTCGGACTTCCTCCAGCAGAGGAGTTTCAACTGGCGCACATTTTAAATTAGCGGAGTGGAGGTGTACCGCCCGGTACAATTATTATTATTATCATTATTATTATTATTATTATTATTATTATTATTATTATTATTTCAATTCTCTAAAAGGTTTTAAATACATAATAGTTCTTCTCTGTGCTGTAGTGGTTAGTGTGATTAGCTGCCACCCCCGGAGGCCCGGGTTCGATTCCCGGCTCTGCCACAAAATTTGAAAAGTGGTACGATGGCTGGAACGGGGTCCACTCAGCCTCGGTAGGTCAAATGAGTAGAGGTGGGTTCGATTCCCACCTCAGCCATCCTGGAAGTGGTTTCCCGTAGTTTCCCACTTCTCCTCCAGGCAAATGCCGGGATAGTACCTCACTTAAGGCCACGGCCGCTTCCTTCCCTCTTCCTTGTCTATCCCTTCGAATCTTCCCATACCCCCACAAGGCCCCTGTTCAGCGTAGCAGGTGCGGCTGCCTGGGCGATGTACTGGTAATTCTCCCTAGTTGTAACCCCCGACCCAATGTCTCACCCTCCAGGACACTGCCTTTGAGGCGAGGGAAAAACCAACCCTGGAGGGCAAACAGATTAAGAAAGACATAACTTATATAATAACTCGAAAAGAGGAAGGTTATAAGAGTCTACCCAAAAACCTTTCAAGGTCAGATGACGCAGTAGTGATCGCCGAGTGCATTCGCTATTTTGTGATGAAATCGGGGCTCGGGGAGTGGGGTATAATCCGTATAACTCGGGACCACGATCCGATAGCACATAACGCAGGTGTCGTGCGTTTAGTCTGTGCGAGGTATATTGATACTTGTAATAATGTTTGTGTGATGAATTGATTAGGTTCGTGAAAATTTGTAGAACTGTTGTGAACTTTATCGTCGTGTTGACCACATGGCACCTCATAATGTGCAGGCCTCCGGGCTGAGCAGCGGTCGCTTGGTAGGCTATGGCCCTTCGGGGCTGTTCCGCCATGGCGTTTGGTTTTTTGGTTGTGAACTTTGTAAACATTTCGAAAATGTCTGAATATCTTTATAAGAGGGATGAACTCTACCACACACGGGAATATGAAGAAATAACGAGTCATAAAGAATTAAACAATTTCGAAATACCCGAGGCTAAACCTAAGAGAGCCTACATACAAGGCAGCAAAGCAGAGGTGGCCGAGCGTTGCAAACTGCAACCGAATACGCCTATCGCTCCAGTCTTGTCTAGCCCGAAGACACTCAATAGGTGTGACCGAAACGGTGAAGATATGAGTAGTCCAGTTACAAACATGGCCACCTCCATTTCTTAAAAGTTTTCAGGAGAGGCAAAAAACTGTTTAGTACATTTCCTACTTACCTTTTGAGTTAATTTTTTAAATGCAGATTCTCAGCAACATCAGAAATATGTTTACATAAATATTTTCATATGATATTCCATAGTTAAGTAGAAAATCACTGTTGAAATATGGAGTTGGCCAAGTTTGTAAGTAAACAATGGAGCTGGCCACCTTTGTAACTGAACTCCACACCTAATGCACTGATTTAACATAGTAAAATGGTCAGTAATTCTAAAATGTATGACAGGTGCATTCAACAAACATGTAATATGTAAAATTGTCAATTTTAATGAAGAAAATGCGATTATTTTATAAATGAGACAAATATAAGGAAGTTTATCTTTCATACATTCTATGATAGTTTTCAGTTTTTTGAAACTGCACAATCACTTCAACAACTTCAAAATCATCCTCAGTATTCTGAATGAGACATTCACAACAATCAGCCTCTGCAGGTACCTGTGGCTTGGTGTCATTTTCGTCAATAATCTTTTGAAACCATTTCAGTTTCTCATGTTTGTTCCACTCCTCTCCATAGTGTTTCTGAAGCAAATTTCTCACATCTTGTATCTTCAATGGCTTTACTCTGATGCCAGGAACTAGTTCTGTAGGATTTATATCTTTCGGTCGTTTACCTTTTACCTTTACCGTTTACCTTTTTTCGTAACTGACAAAGACTGCGCAATCTCAAAATTATAGTTGATTTCCCCACTAACAGTAATCGAGTTTGACTTCCTTGTTAGCACAAGTCTTTTAATTTGTGAAATTTTAAAGTGAAGTGCTCCAGGATCTTTCACACACGTTTTAGCTTAAGCTTTCCAATCAAGATTATTTCAGTGGGTTTTCAGGAGCTTTACCATTCCACGTTTCCTAAAAACATCGTGGTAGTCTTGTAGGTGAACAATTGTATCCACTTTCTTTAAATCTCTTTCAATTGTTCCAAAAACTCTTTCGCTCGGCATGTAAAAATGGCCAGTGATATTTTTCTCCATGTCACAAAGTAACCTTTTGATGTATAATTACCTAAATTCTTTTACGGTACAATAAAACTATTAACAACAGCTAAAAATTTTTAGTACAGCAATCGTTCATATCACACAATATCAACAACCACTGTTTACTTCCAGTTCCTACAAACATCTGTGCCAGTCACGTGATTAAATTGAAACTTATGATTGGTCGACGTGGAATTGGTCGATTTTGTTACCAATGCCTTAAGGAGTTGGATGTTTATGTAACTTAGGTTGATTTTATAATGCTAAATTAACACTGTTATGGCCGATTTTGATACTAACTAATCTCCTAATGAGATTCCCCATATTCTTTACTGTATGAATCGGCAATAACCCCGATTTAAAAAAAATGGAGTTGGCCATGTTTGTAAATAGGCTACTCATATGAATTAGTGTGCTCCGACGACAATTCACAAAACAAGAGCCCAGAAAAATCTCACCATACAATCTGCGCATTGACTTCCTTCTAGCACCCACGCTACGTATTCTGCGTCCGAAATTCCTGCGGCCGTGACTCCGAAACAGGCCCCACCCATTTTCATCAAGAACAAAAACTTATAATGTATTAGTGAAGTACTGCATGTAAACCGTAAGGAACACATTGCTCAAAGCTCCTCCTTTATCCGTCAACCATTCAGATCACATCAAATTGCCGCCAACGCTAGTTCCGTGTTGACTTTGCCAAACTCCAACAGTATTTATCGACCTGAGTCGCCATAAACACAACAAATAAATCGTCTACAGCTGTGGGATAAACGTCTCACTTATTTGACTGGCTCTGCTCAAATCCTTTCACGTACCGACTACGACTTCATGCACTTTCAACCTTAGTTGCAAAAGAACACTTCACATAAATACTATGCAGCCAATGCTTGTCTCTGAAATCGTAATACGCATTCTTTATGACATTATCACTAGTTTTTTAACGCCGTAGCAACACATCGAAGGTTTCCGGTGATGCAGGGATGGGGAAGGGATAGGAGTGCTCATGGCCTTAATTAAGGTACAGTCCCCGGCATTTGCCTGGTGTGAACATGGGAAACCACGGAAATCCATCTTCAGGGCTGTCGACGGTGGGATTCGAACTCGCCATCTTCCGAACACAAAATAACTGCTACGTAACCCAATCCTCAAGGGCAACTCACTCCGTTCTAGTTAACAAAATTAATTTAGTGTAAGACGACAATTTACAGTTATATTGAAGAATACTCTGAAAATAAATTTGCAAAGCTCATTTCGAAATAAACAGAGAAATAAATCGACACATTTCGAGAAGGAAGATTCTTTACATATGTCCGGCTCTTTGGCTGAGTGGTCAGTTTCCTTGTCTTCGGCTCAAAGGGCAACGGGTTCGATTCCCGGCTGGACTGAGGATTTTAGCTGCGCAAGGTTAATTCCTCTGGATCGAAGACTGGGTATTTGTGTTCACCTTAATGCACTTCTCCTCATATGCACTCAACACAACACACTACTAACGGCTACAGAAACATCCATTAATGGATGCAGCCCTCTGCGTAGAGTTGGGATCAGGAAAGGCATCCATCCGTTAAACAGGGCCAAATCTTTAATAAGTGCCGACCCCCAAAAGTTGAAGAAAAAGAAGAAGTTTTGCATATATAGTGAGCAGTGAATGATGATCTGGTGTCTCCAATTCAGTTTCTAAGTTGTTATAACAAGTGCCTCGTTGGTTCAGAATTAGAGTATCCGAATCATCGACTACGAAAAAGCCTTCAATACAGTCCACCATGACCAACTTACGAACATTCTTCAAGAGTTAGGACTTGATGGGTGGGACATTCGTATTATTGGTAATGTCTACTGTAACCAGAGTGCTGGCATAAGAGTTAATGGTCATGTCTCGGTAGAAGTCTCGATTATGAAAGGAGTTCGCCAAGGCTGTATTCTTTCACCCATGCTTATCAACATCTATTCAGGAAAGATTTTTCAAGATGCTCTTTACGGAAAGACTCAAGGAGTTATGGTCAATGGTTTCATCATGAATAACACCAGGTATGCCGATGACAATGTGCTACTTGCAACCAATATCCAGGATCTACAGGAACTATTTAATGCTGTCACTGAAGCCAGCAGCGCCATGGGCTTGAGGCTTAATGTAAAGAAGACGAAGTGGATGGTTATAATCAGGAAAGAAGATGGCATTCGAGGTAACAGCAGCAAAGGACCAGATCGCAAGAGTAGCAACATTTAAATACCTGGAATGTCTCATCAATGATGACTGGGACCTTGCTCATGAGATCCGATGCAGAATTAAACAAGCCAGAACTTATTTTCAGAGACTTAGAAAACTTATGACAAGCCGTGACCTTTCCATTACATTACGGACACGAGTACTCCGGCGCTACGTTTTCAGCATTCTGTTATAGGGCGTTGAGGTATGGACATTAACGGAGACTATGCGCAAAAAGTTGCAAGCATTTGAAATGTGGACGTACCGAAGGATGCTGATGATACCTTGGACAGCTAAAATGAACAATATAGAATGTTTGCACCGTATGAACAACGAACCAGAAATTCTCAATGCCATAAAGAGAAGACAGCTAGAATACTTTGGTCATATAATGCGGAACAGTAAATACCACCTTCTGCAATTAATACTCCAAGGGAAAATTAATGGAAATCGTGGTTCGGAGAGAATAGGACATTGTGGCTCGGCAGCTTGAGCCAGTGGTTTGGGGTGACAAAGCTTAATCTGTTCAGAACAGCTATGAACAAACAACAGATCATGCTAGCGATCGCCAACGTTCTGCGAGGACATGGCACATGAAGAAGAATCAAGTTTTTGTGTTCGCGGGTTTGATACCGGTCGAAGCAGCCGATTTTTTGAAAAGCGGGCAAAAGCTTGGCACTCCAGATTAACATTTTTGGCAACGTACAGACCTCCAACAGCGTCTACCTAACAAATGCATCTGTCTGAAAAATCATCCAGTTTCTATTGCATGCTAGATGGTAGCTTAATGGGGACGTCGAAATTGGTACGGAAATGGTGAATTCCCACAGCTGATACAGCAGCAGCAGTAGTAGTAGTAGTAGTAGTAGTTGATTACCGGCTATGCTATAAATTTAAGATTAGCTCTGGAAGGAGCTAATATTGTCAAGTAATATTGCAGGGAACTTTGAAAACAGTCTGATCTGTTTGTCCTACAGTGGCAAGAAGTATCATTTTTGCTACTGGTTTTAAGTCGAACCGACTCATTCAGGTATTGTGGCAACGAATTGATCGAAAAAGGCTGGGACTGGAGGTATCCCTACCTGGTGTAAAAATGAGAAAACACGGAAAACCCTGTTCTAGACCGCCTTCAGTAAAGTTCGAACCCATGATCTCCCGAATACAAGCTCACAACTACCTGAAGCACGCAGCTAACTCGCTCAGTTAGCAGGAATTAATGGAATAATATGTTCTTATGGTGAACAGAGAACTCTAACACTTTTTTAATCCACCACCTTAAAGTTGCAGAGAAAGATGGAAGACATATAGCAGTCGTGACAACCATGTTCTGTATCCGTAGCATTTTGTAGCATTTCTTCATTACTCGATATGTGGTATACTATGTTCCTCACTCCACCACAACAATGACTCAACATACCAAATTTCCAAATGTTCCTTGCAATATTTAATCTGACGTCGGCTTGAGTAATTTACGTCTCTACGATTTTTTTAAGTATTATGCGACAAGTTGTCAGAAACTTAACTACAGTATACCTCTACAGTATAACCTTCTACCGTATAACTCTTCTGTCGTGTATACATAAATTACTCAGCTATTATTACTATACAATAATATTAAGCCCCGTTTGGGCTCTCAGTCCAGAATTAAAATTCTTATACTGGCCGGGAACCTAAACAAGCCCACGAGCCTTCTGACTGAAGTTTTCCTCAATTTAATCGTACTTGATATGGATTTGGTCTGTTTTTACGCCCAGATGTCCTTCTTGACGTCAACCCTATATGAGAGATATATTCACTTTGGAGGTTTCTGTGGTGGATAATACGAAGATGAAGAAAAGTGTATTCACACGAGAACAAATATCCATTTTCGAGCCAGAGGAATAAATCATACGCAGTTAAAATCCAGCTGGAAATTGAGAGCCTGGGGCCCTCTGAACCAAAGGCCAGTACGCTGACAGTTTATCCAAGAAGCCGGACACTAATCTATGTAACTTATTTAAAAATGATATGAAGTCTGATTATCTACCTTGCGAAACGACATCACTTCCAAACCACAGAGCAGAATTTCATGATAGTTTGCACAAACATTCTCAGAGTAATATTTCAGAATCCACAGCCTGTTTCCAGTCATTCGACCGGGCTAGGAATGGAATGAATGAAGCCCCATCTAGCGGCGAGGATAGGAAATGTGCCGGTTGCCGAAGCCTGTCGCACTCCTCTGGGGCAATGATTAATGAATGATTAATGAAATGAAGTGATATTGGAGAGTGTTGCTGGAATGAAAAATGACAAGGAAAACCGGAGTACCGGGAGAAAAACCTCTCCTCCCTCCGCTTTGTCCAGCACAAACCTCACATGGAGTGACCGGGATTTGAACCACGGTATCCAGCGGTGAGAGGCCGGCGCGCTGCCGCATGAGCCAAGGAGGCTTCGCAGTAATATTTCAGAATACTGACCTGAAATATATTACAGTACATGGGAAATTATTTGCGAAAGATCGTGTAATACTTTAAAATGAGGCGGATTCTGTTCATTTATGGTTCGATCACACATTACTTACTGAACCCATTTAGTAAGTAGGCTATATATCTCAAACATTTCGTTCAAATTAAAGTCTATTCTGATTTTCAATAAACTTTTGAAAAAGGATGTCATTAATGTGTACTGTAGGTATTTACTGAACTTCCGATTGTTTTATCCGGTAAATGGTTGGCCAAATCACAATATACAGCTCAGTGTATGTACTTGAAATTCAGCTTTCTGCAAACAAATGCATATGAATTTTTTAACATACTGTTGATTCTCCAGGAAATTACGCTTTTGAAGCACACGTTTCAGAGCCTCTGAAAAATATGAAAAATAGCATTACATTGACGAAGTATTGTTAGTTGAAGCCGCTCTGTGCACGGCCATCTTCATCTAACTTATGCTGCTGTCCTTATACCGGCCTTGACAAACTGATCCACGCACTGTTAACAGAATAGTTGCATACCTCGACACGTGATGCTGGCCGCCTATGGTTGTGAGGTACAAGTGAATACTCCTCTGTGGGAAAGGTATTGACTGTGGTTGCCGATTTGTCTTAATTCTGAGAATGGACATTGATACTGAACCCATCACTTTTGTGCCCAGGGTTCAATATATACGATAATATTGTAAAAAATTATTAATCCTAATGGCTACTTTCATTGATATTTGCCAAAATAATGTCATTTGGAATGAAACTGGTAAGAGATGGAGCGGATCAGCTGACAACCATTATCAGTGTGTAATAACAGTAATCACATTTATTACCCATAGTATTTAGATTCATAGCAGAATCCACAAGGATATTGTTCAACACGTTTGTATTCTGATGTTCAGAAAGTCATGATCTAGAGATTAAGCGTTGCTGTTAAATTTGAGTTTTAAAATTCTTCTAGTGCTGCAGTCGGGAATTGAGCGTGGTCAAAAATAAAATTTTTATATCTTCTAATACAATATTCAGTGGAGCTTTCTGAACAAAACGACATTTGGATAACAGAAATTACGTTGACTCGTACCTGTTTAAATTATAATTTTAATATAGAGTTGCAGATTACATTTCATTCATAATTTGCTCTGGAGTTTTGCATCAAATTTCACCGATAGAAAAGTATCTTGAGTAAAAGAAACTCATAAGCTGTTTTGCACAGGTAAAACTTAGTTTCATACGTTGGTCTTACTGTCAAAACAATAATCATCTCTCAACCACATGATGTACACAAGGAGATATGTGACATGTTTGAAATATAGAATATATTACGCTGAGAAATATCATCTGGACTCCACAGAGGTATTGAGATTGATGATGGGAGCAAGAGGTACCGTTACTAACATATTTAACAAATTTTGCAAGAAATTTAATTTAGATAACCAATTTATTAAGGACATTTGGTTAGCGGCCCTGAAAGGCTCGTTAACAATAGTCAGAATAATTTTTACTCCTTGTATTCTCCCTTAGCTTTGTCTTAGAAGGAGTTACTCACTGGTTTCAAAATATTGATTGATACGATTTTCAATAAATAACAGATATAATA
Source organism: Anabrus simplex (assembly GCF_040414725.1). Classification (NCBI taxonomy): domain Eukaryota; kingdom Metazoa; phylum Arthropoda; class Insecta; order Orthoptera; family Tettigoniidae; genus Anabrus; species Anabrus simplex. Next base: position 450,094,741 of record NC_090265.1, read on the forward strand.
TGGTTTACTAGTCCTTTATAGACGATATATATTACACTATCTTTGTAGTTGTAAATCCATTTTTATAAGTTTTATCTTTGTGGCAGCCTCCAAATGAGGGAAAGTAGTAATAAATATATTTCTATTATTATTGCTACCTGTGTGTGTTTAAACGTAATAGTTCAGTTTATCTTCGATAAAATTGTGTTGTGCGCCTTACATGTGGTGAATATGATTCCGCCTAATGAATTATTCAACAAAAGAAATTTGAGAATATTTGAGGCATAATTTAGACTCAAAATTGCCTGCACCTTCATTATTAGATGTTGAAAAGCTTGCATCGCAACTCTTAAAATGTTTATCAGCTTCAATTCTTTTGCGTTTCCTGATAGTATTTCCTAGGGACTCTTGATATTAGTCGCCTTATAACCGTGATATTTAGGGAACACTGATGGTACAGAATCTTTTTAAATCTCCTACTTTTGCCAAAAAATGATTAATATAATCTTGTTTTAAATTAAGGCTACAGACAACAGAAGAAGCAGAATTGCTTTTTGGGACAAAGTTCTCGCAAAAAATTGCTTTCAACCACCCATTATATTTGTCCTTGTCTGCAGTAAATTCGTGAAATTGTAGCTTCGCCTTGGTTTTTTTTTTCTGTTCGAAGGACAAAAAGGATTCGGAGATTTGTAAAGAAAAGAAACAACTATAAACTATCAATAACAAACAATTATCTTAACATTAAACCATTAGCAGAACTAACAACAACAAAACAATACATTTGAAATTGGAAATGCGATAATTACGGTACAGTCAGTACCATGGGCAGCCGGTGCCACAGACACAGCGCCTTCCAAATTACAGCTTTAACGTGCTAGGTTTCACAAGCGATTGTCAGGATGGTAAAGGACCAAGTTACGGCGAGGCATCAAGTCAGCAGTGGCCTGTCTCCACAGCCGCGATTCATTTGCGATAAACGACAGCATTGCGGCAAATTTTCCAAGCAAAACTAACTCATCAATGACGGGTACAACAGCTGCAAAGAGAGAATCAATTTTTCGCATATCATTGTTCTATACATTTTCCTCGCTCTGACGTGCCTTACTTGACAGGAATTGTAACAGTATTCAAATAAGTAATTGGGATGAGGGACTCAGATGATAGATCGCTAGCCTACTGAGCCCATCTTGGAAGGTTTTATCACGGCTCAGTCAGTTTACATTTGAAGGTGCTCGAATTTACCAGCTTGTAAAATAACTCCTGTGGACAAATTTCCGGCTCCTCAGCGTGTCCTAAACCTGTAAAATTAGTGGATAGTAAACAAATAACATAATTATTCATCATCATCATCATCATCATCATCATCATCATTATCACCGGCGCGACAGCCCATTGTGAGCCTTGGCATTCTGAAGAACTTTTCCCCATTCTTTCCTGTTAGAAAGGTCAGGCAGGCTATTTCTTCTTCAGATTTCGTAACGAGAGATTTTTACAGATTGGGCTATCAGCCCAACGCCAACCCCCCAGCAATCCAGGAGGGCCGATGTTTTCTTTCGGAGTTGTCTCCCTTAGCTGGTGGGTCCCCATTTTGAAGCGTCGGAAACTCGCTTTTTCGCTCTTACATGACTTAGCCGTGTTCACGCAGTGGATCCGTTACCCGGGGACGTGCATGTATCGGACTTGGTAGGGATAAATGGCATTTCCTGTGTTTTATTAGTACACTTAGACCAGCAAGAAGTTAACTCAGAGGACCACATACTACCCCTTCGACCCCCACATAATTATTAACTTCCTACACTGAAGAAAATGGAAATTGCCGCACCCAGAAGGAGTGGTGCTACATTGCTGCAATTGAACATGCAGGACGAGTGTTCGGTTGTGATTCGATGATTACACTTTCAGGTCCCCCTGACCGCAAGTTTGGACAACAATCAATACAGGATGTGCCCACCACGAGCTGCAATACATTGATGAATTCGTCGAGGCTTCCTGAGGAATTGTGGCCCATGCTTGCTGCACTGCACGGGCCAGTTGTTCCAGAGTTGTGGGTGGCTGAGGACGGTTGGCCAGTTGTCGACCCATCATGTCCGACACGTGCTCAATAGGACTGAGGTCCGGGAATCTGGAGGGCCATTCTAAGGTTGTGATGTCGTGGAGAGCTTCTCTGGAGATGCGTGTAGTGTGAAGCCGGGCACTGTCCTGCTGAAACATCCCATTAGCAATGTTCGCCGTCATAGGGACAACCACTGGATTGAGTACCCTATCAACGTACTGTCGAGCAGTCATACTGCCCTCAACAAGTACTAATTGTGATTTCACATTAAAGCCAATAGCTCCCCAGACCATAATGCTTGGTGTTGGCCCTGTGTGTCTTTCGACAATAAGATTTGGGCGACTCCTCTCCCCGGTACATCGGCGCACATGATGCCGGCGATCACTGCAGGCAAGACAGAAGCGCAATTCATCACTAAAGACGACCCTATACCATTCGTCGAACCACGTCGATCTTTCTCGACACCAGGCCAGCCTTACACGTCGCTGTTGTGGGGTCAACGGAACACCTTCTGCAGGGACACGGGCTCGTAAGCCAGCTGCACGCAGGCAATTACCAACTGTTTGTTGTGTAACGTGGGGTGCCACAGCTGCTCGAATTTGCGCTGCTGTTGCATGGGGTTCCATCCGGGCCATCCGAATGATGCGGCGATCCTCTCTCACAGTTGTCCGTCGCGCTGGGCCTGTGCCAGGTCTACGAGTGTGGGTACCTTCATTTGACCACTGCTGCCATACACATTGTACCGTAGATGCCTGTCGGCCAACACGTGCAGCGACAGTCCTTAGCGATAATCCAGCCTCACACAGCCCAATTATCCGGGTCCTCTCAAACGGCGACAGTTGTTGATAGCGTGCTCTTCTCTGCCGTCGAGGCATGTTTGACGGGGAACACTTCACTGCACAGACTGCAAGTCAACTACGCTACACCAGAGTCCGCATACTGGAGTTGATTCCTCCGCGACCAATCACCGGGGGGAGACCTGTAGCAACAATCCAATGGGTCTGAAACTTTGATCGTTTACATACCTACATGGCATCGTTCCGTATCTTGAAAATCAACACAAAGGACCAATGCCTTCATGGTGTTGCAATTTCCAATTTCTTAAGTGTAAATAAATGGTTCATCTGAGTATGGCCGGAGTTTTAAGATCGGATGTAATTTCTGCCACCACGTTTTCCTAAGGAAAGATCTAGGCTACCTGACCTTGTCAGCATTTAGGTTGGGGGTTGAGTGGCTAGATTACTACACCTACGCACCTTGAATAAATAAATACAATTTGTGAATGAATTCAACTAACCGGCTCCTTGTCTGGATGTTTGGGTCGGTGATGAGCGCGTCTGTAATTTCTCCGGTTAGGGGATATGGTGTTTGTGTTCATTTTTACACTCAACTCTTCATGTACACACAACACATTACGCTACGGAACACCGTAGAAACGCATAGTAATAATGTACGTAAGTCCATTAACATATAGCGTTCGCGTCAGGAAGGTCATCCGGCCGTTAAACATGGCTAAGTACGCATATGCCGTTAACTCCAGTAGAGTGTGGGGAAAACTGTGGAATAAGAATAATAATAAGAAGAAGAAGTAATCTGGGAAGATCGTCTGTCAGCTAAAGCATATACCACATAATGTTAATCAAATTCGGTAAATCAGTGGACCCCTTATAGGGTATTTCAATGGATAATATGACGTTGATCACAATAAAAATACGACGTGTGTCACTTCAATATTCTCGAAAGAATACGTCCACCTAGACAAGTAATTAATGAATTGAATTCACTGAACAATTATATAAATAAGCTTTTGTGACAGCGATCTTACCAGCCTCATTCCAGTGCAGCAGATGTAGGCAGTGAGAAGATGACTCGGGGCGTGTTGTGACAGCTTCGCTATTTGCGTTTCATTGTCTTGTATTGTCTCTGTCATATCCTCCCTGCTAACTCCCTAGAGCTGCCCCACTGGCCCGGATACCTATCCCACGTGTCACTCCGTACTAGAGTAACCAGGCCCACCGAGATTCCAACCTCCTCAAACTGTTCTAAGATTTTTACTGACGTGACAACATCTATAAAATCAGTCAACATACATTCGAACTTCAGTGTAACGAAATCAAGTGTACACATTCAAATCGTTGGATTTTAATCGGAAATTTGGGATATGGGAGAAAATGTAACACTTGGCAGGCTTCAGTCAAATACGCACGGTGAGATATAATAAACTGACGATTTTTATGCATATGATTTGGTTTGCAATTTTGATAACTCCTATTCCAAAAGACATTCGAAGGCGTTTAAAACACTGCAACACTCGCGCGGGTGACAATAGTCGGTCACAGTTTCGTATTTCAGTATGGCTGTTAACGAAGGCGAGGAAAAGGTCCCAAATATCAGCTAATATTCCAGAAACATATAAGGCTATTATTTACAGTTTTATACCAATTAGCTTGCCGATTTTTCTTCAGTTTCGTCTTAATATGAACTGTTAAATAATAGTCAGCCGCGTGAGTATTCTTGTTACACTGTTTTCAAGACAACTGTCCGACTCGTTGGGTGAATGGTCAGCGTATTGGCCTTCGGTTCAGAGGGTCCCGGGTTCGATTCTCGGCCGGGTTGGGGATTTTAATCGGTTCTGATTAATTCTTCTGACTCTGGGACTGGGTGTATGTGTCCGTCCCAATACTCTCCTCATCATATTCAGACAACATACCACACTACCAACCACCGCAGAAACACTCAATAGTGATTTCATCCCTCCATATAGGGTTGACGTCAGGAAGGGCATCCGGCCGTAAAACAGGGCCAAATCCACATATGCTAAGCAGTTCGCACCCACGACCCCACAGGTTTGGGAAAAAGTGGTAGCAAAAGCAGAAGAATAAGAAGAAGACTTTTCATGACAACTGTTGAGTATTATTGCGCTGTTTTAGATTAGTCTGACTTTACGTCTGATCTTAGAGGATCGAATCAAGAAGGACAAGCCCACGTACATGGCATTCGTAGATCTAGAAAAGGCATTCGATAATGTTGATTGGACCAAGCTATTTATGATTCTGAAGATGATAGGGATCAGATACCGAGAACGAAGAATTATCTACAAACTGTATAAAAATCAGTCTGCAGTGATAAGAATCGAGGGCTTTGATAAAGAAGCAGCAATCCAGAAAGGAGTGAGGCAAGGCTGCAGTTTGTCCCCTCTCCTTTTCAATGTTCACATAGAACAGGCAGTAAAGGAAATCAAAGATAAATTTGGAAAGGGAATCACAGTCCAAGGAGAGGAAAATCAAAACCTTGAGATTTGCCGATGATATTGTTATTTTATCTGAGACTGCAGAAGATCTCGAGAAGTTGCTGAATGGTATGGATGAAGTCTTGGGTAAGGAGTACAAGATGAAAATAAATAAGTCCAAAACAAAAGTAATGGAGTGCAGTCGAACGAAGGCAGGTGATGCGGGAAATATTAGATTAGGAAATGAAGTCTTAAAGGAAGTAGATGAATATTGTTACTTTTGTAGTAAAATAACTAACGATGGCAGAAGTAAGGAGGACATAAAATGCAGACTAGCACAAGCAAGGAAGAGCTTTCTTAAGAAAAGAAATTTGCTCACTTCAAACATTGATATCGGAATTAGAAAGATGTTTTTGAAGACTTTCGTGTGGATCGTGGCATTGTATGGAAGTGAAACATGGACGATAACTAGCTCAGAAAGAAAGAGAATAGAAGCTTTTGAAATGTGGTGTTACAGAAGAATGCTGAAGTTGAGATGGATAGATCGAATCACGAATGAGGAGATACTGAATCGAATTGGTGAGAGGAGATCGATTTGGCTAAATTTGACGAGAAGAAGAGATAAAATGGTAGGGCACATCTTAAGACACCCAGGACTTGTTCAGTTGGTTTTTGAAGGAAGTGTAGGTGGTAAGAACGGTAGGGGTAGACCAAGGTATGAATATGACAAGCAGATTAGAGCAGACGTAGGATGCAATAGTTACGTAGAAATGAAAAGGTTAGCACAGGATAGGGTGGCATGGGGAGCTGCATCAAACCAGTCTATGGACTGATGACTCAAACAACAACAACTACTATCTACTTTTATTATTGAGTTGTGTTTGTTTCCACCACTAATAACTTACTATTAAACGTTTTATACCATACCCTGAAGAGGTACGGCAGGCCTCCTACAGAGTTACACCCTCTCTCAGGCAAGGGAACCATGGCCTATTAAAAGGATCTGTCCCGGTATTCGCCTCAGTGAAAGAGAATGGAAGAACATTGTCAGGACAGCCGATGGTGGGAACCAGCTCGTCCGCCTCCCGAATGCAGAGCTGCAAGGCTAGTCAAAACTAGCCACTATTAAGCCGAAGCCCACTCCGCGCGATTTTCCACGAAGGAGGTGATCCCCTATCATACCATGACCATTGGACTGTGACAACACGGGAGAGAAATTACTGTATTCTGTTCAAATTTCCCATTTTATGTTATTGCCTTATCTGTTCATGTCATGTTGATAAATTTGATGACATTTAAAATACCGACAATATCATTCTGTAAGTGTCTCACAACCTTCAATCCTCTTATAACGACAATACATTATCCAACTGAACTGGGTGACAACCCGCGCGAGTAGTAGCGTAACAATCAGCCACGCGAGTGATGCAATGTTAAGATTTCCGAAGACAGAGCATTCGACATACAAATGCGTAGGCCCGAATAAAAAAATGTAAAAAAAAAGAGCAAAGGAGAGACCCAATTTTTGAGATTGGAAATGTTTTCTTTGAAATAGACCATTTGGCCGTCTACATATGAATGTCCACCCCTCAGCTGGGATACCATTAGAATACTTTCTCTGAGGACGAGATGATGGTACCACAATGCTAAAAATAATGCTATTTGCTTTACGTCCCACTAACTACTTGTACGGTCTTCGGAGACGCCGAGGTGCCGGAATTTAGTCCCGCAGGAGTTCTTTTACGTGCCAGTAAATCTACCGACACGGGGCTGTCGTATTTGAGCACCTTCAAATACCACCGGACTGAGCCAGGATCGAACCTGCCAAGTTGGGGTTAGAAGGCCAGCGCCTTAACCGTCTGAGCCACTCAGCCCGGCGGTACCACAATGATTGCCCTAAAACAGTTTAGAACAAATGTTAAGTGGGGGTCGAGAATGTTAGGATTTGTTATTCTTTTTTGCCGACTACTGAATATAAATTCCGACCCATTACGCGTGAATACAGAGCCTTACGCCCGGCATAAGCGTAGCAGTGTGGTAGACCTCGGACAATTAAGGCGGAAGTTACATAGTGAATGAATTTTCGAAGATTACCGAATATTTTGAAATATTGCCGTGTTCGGTATTAGTGGAAAGAGGAATTCTAATAGGATTCACATGTGTCATCGTAACTCAGATTTCAACTTCACAAACTATCGTATGACTTATGTAAGTGACTAATAATGATGTGGTGTGGTACTGTTCGGGCAGGCTCGGGCTATATACACTCATAAAAAATCAAGTTAAGCATATTTGCCGTTTTCCCACCAATGTCTAATATTATATGTTTCATTTATGTTCGATAGTTAGTACGTTGTTTAACTCTGGTAAACAAATCCAGTACACTAGAGCTGAGGTGACGTCCAAGCAAGCTTGTCAGTCAGTGCCTCGCTTGTATGCACTGAACACTAAGATGCCTCGTTATACGCTGTCTATGGCAGATCTATCAAAATCGTCACTTTGATGCAACTGAACATGAGAGAATTTAAGTATTGTCTCCAGGTTGTGGAGAACGTTCCAAGACAGTATCAGATCGACATCGCAGTCCACGCAAAACAGCAGCTGAAGAGTGGTATGTACACATATCTGCACTCAGACACTCTACAAGCACAGCTACTATTTACTGTAAGCACCCAAACTGTGCACAGTATACTCCATGATCGGAGACTGTATTCAGAAAGGCTCCGCAGGACTCATTCACTTCAACGATATCACAGGGTGGCACGCGTTCAACGGGATAGAGCACATCAGACTTGGACACGAGATGAGTGATCCAGACCGTTGTTCACTGATTTGTTTACACTCTGATGAAAACTATCTACGCATATGGACAATAAGAGGGGACGTTAGAATGAATCATTCTCAGTAGAACGTCACCAACGCTTGGAGGTTTAGTGCTTTCTGAGAAGGTACCATGTTCGGCCGCCGGACACCACTGGTTCACATTCAAGGAAACACGACGGCCGCAGCGTACGAATACATTTTTTCCACCCATAATAAGTGGTTTTGCAGAGACTGTGGGAGATGGATTTACTCTGTAGGACGATAACGCTCGTCGACTCGTGCAGCAGCTGTTAAAGGATATCTGGAAGGACGTGGGATCCGCAGAATGGACTGGCAAGCGTCTTCCACGGACATAAACTGCATAGAGCATGCGTGTACCTCTCGTCAAAGAGCAACATCCACCACTAATGATTCAGGCCCTAAAAGATGCTGCCATCGAGGAGTGGGATCATTTTCCTCAAAAATGCTCAAAGATTTACCAAGCATGCCACATCGCGCTCAGGGTTTTTGGAGGACCAACATATTATTGACTCATGCTCTATTGAAAACTGTCTTTAATTTGTGATGTTCTAATCGAAGAGGTTTGTTAATTTATTTGGTTTAGTCACATGCAGTCTGAAAGGCCTGAATAAAACGGAACGTGGAAATAGACGAGCAGGCACCCAGTTGGCGTCAAATTAAATTGCCCGTACACGGTAGCTGAAGTCATGCGATTATTATTACTCCATTAATATCGTTCTACACATTTCTGACTGACGAAGCAAGAACCTTAAATCACCTGAACACACAATATCAGCTATTTTGGGTTGGGTTAAAATGATAAATTAACCACAGAGTATCACCGTTGAGTAGAATGTCAGAACTGAAGATTTTTTTTTTAAAGTCTAGGAACGGTGAGTCAGTTTAAAACACAGAACACAAGAATACAGGGTGTTTCCAAACATGTTGGAACAATCTGGAGATGGATATATTTTTCTGTATTATTAAAAATATATCCACCTCCAGATTGCCTCTAGTACACCAAGAAACACTACAAGAAGTCCCTATGAACAAATGCCCTGCATTCGATCGTTAACGAATTAGAGTACAGACTTCCCAACTTTGCAAGCACGTATCTTCTTTCTCCTGTGCCCAGTTTATTGGGGTCAGTACTTTACTCCGCAGTGTTCATATCGGCGACGTTGTTGATGGTGGTTTGTTTGTCGGATGGACGCGTTAAGCATTGAGCAGACCCCCTGCCGATATTCTACAAGAGTAGGCTATGTGTCGGTATAAGGTTTACCCTCTTCCACCCTACTATCACATATCACCTCATTCATTTCATCTCACTGACTCCTCTCATGAGGTTGACGTTAGGAAGGTCATCCGGTCCTAAAACCTCGCTACGGAAATTCATCTAGCTTCATCCCCGACGCCGTAGAGGAACGGGACAAGGGTTGGACATACAATGGAGTCGGCACTTCATGGCGCCAACACTATGTGCAGCGATGTACTCACTATTGCGTGTGTATGTGGTGGTTGGTAGTGTGGTGCGTTGTACTGTATGTTTGTGAAGAGAGGGGTATTAAGACGAACACAAACACTCATTCCCCGAGCCAGAGGAATTAAACGTACGCAGTTAACAATCGACAGTCTGGCCGGGAACCGAACCCAGAGTCCACTGAACCAAAGGTCAGTACGCTGGCCAATCAGCCAGAAATCCGGAGTGGCCTTACAAATATAAATAAAGAAAGTAAAGAAAATGATAACCTACAACCTGTTTTCCAGTCTTTGACCGGGTCAGGGATGTAATGAATGAAGCATATATAGGCTATTAGTACGATGGGGTCGCCACTCCCAAAGTGATTTATTAATGACTGATAGATGCTATGAAATGAGAATGGAGAGTGTTGCTGGATTGAAAGATGACAGACAAAACCGGAGTACCCGCCTCCGCTTTGTCCAGCACAAATCTCACATGGAGCGACCGGGATTTGAACCACGGTATCCAGCGTGAGAGGCCGACGTGCTGCCGTCTGAATCACGGAGGCTAAGGAAAGTAAGAAAGAAAGAAAGAAAGGAAATAGAAAACAAACACGAAATTTACTTTTCCATTGCATGTATTACGATTATACTAATTTTGTTTCAAATGCATTGAGTCCACAATTCTTTGAAGAAAACAACAATTCTAAGACTCATCCTTAACTTGTTATCCAATACGTATTTCTTAGCCTCTTCATAACAGAAGAGCCTTGTTTACTGCGTTGTGTGAGCTACGTAAGACATGTCTATCAAATCAGCCACGGTAGAACAGTCCGGCCAAGGCTATGGCTAAAGTCATCCATGCCAGAGGCTCAGTTTGCCATGTCTGTAATAACACGAAGAGTTGACTCGCACAAAGTTGTGGGATAGATTCTTGGCACATGCCAGGCTCTATGGCTCAGATGTAGAGCTCTGCCTTTCGGACACCAGGTTGCTGCGTTTGGTCCATGCTCAATCCAGTTATAATTAAAGGTGCTCAAGTACGTCAGATTCGTGCTAGAGGATTTACTGGAACTGATAACTCCTGCGGGACAAAATTCCGGCCCCGGGAATGCACTTTCACTGCGGTCTAGCTACTCGCTTCCCATACTCACAATCCTGAGTTCGAATCCTCATGACTACGGATAGTGATCAGATGGGCACCTAGTCTGAAACGCCTCACTAACTCGTAAAGCGAGCCCACACCTCATAAACGTGGCATGGTGACGTTTTAAAAAATTTAAAATAGGACGTACTTGTATAATTAAGAATTACAAAATATTTGCTAGTTGCTTTACGTCGCACAGACACAGATAGTTCTTATGGCGACGATGGGACAGGAAAGGGCTAGGAGTGGGAAGGAAGCGGCCGTGGCCTTAATTAAGGTACAGCCCCAGCATTTGCCTGGTGTGAAAATGGGAAACCACGCAAAACCATTTTCAGGGCTGCCGACAGTGGGGTTCGAACCTACTATCTCCCGAATACTGGATACTGGCCGAGCTCGGTAGAATTACAAAAAGCAACCGTAAGAAACTCAATAGCATCTCCAAGAGAATTACGGAAAATAAGGACTGCCTTGATTTTACGTGAAAATAACACTGTAGGCCAGGGGAGCCACGTAAAATAGAGCATTGGATAACGGCAGGTGCTTACCTTGACGAGAGGGCTGGAATAGGATTCATGGATATCACCACCGGCCATGTCAGTCGGTTAATTTTCTAATCAGATCCCTCCTTAACTAAAATCACGATTCAGAATGAGCCCAGCAATAATTCAAGAACTCGACTTCATTTTTTGTGGCAGGCTGGGGGATTGAACTTCGATGTTTATGGACAGCAGGTTGTTCTATCAGTTATCTTTAAATATGGTTATTTTTGGTAAACATATTGAATCGTAATTTTTGTAAACAATGGCCATTTTAAAATCTTCTACTCTGGAAACGGTTGACATACAGTTGACAACACAATAAATTCATAGTTCGGCAGCTATGGCTCACTTTCAAGGATTCCTTTTGAAAACTGTGCTCTCCATAGAATAATCTTTGATTTTTTGTAATGTACTACATCTGGAAAGAGATACCGATGGATACCGAGATCTACAATTGTCCACAGATAAAATACGTATTTATTTCAGAATATTTGAAATATACGTTCGCTTATTGGCGAAAAAAGATGAATATGTTCTTCTCCGCCGTAATTCAGGAGAATTACAGTGAACTTTCTGGTGAAAAGTGACTATTACCATTGCACATGTTGCGGTAGAACATGAACTACAAAGGATATATTAAACAAATAAAAATAAAACATTAACACTTGAAGAAACTGTCAACACCGACTGATAGAAAAATGATGTCATTCAGAAAATTAATCGGCAAACAGCATCGTTTCATATTTACGCTGGTTCGATGGAATCCCAGCTTAAGTTTCGGGCTTAGAGAACGGATGCCCTTCCTGTTCCTTTTCTATTTGCTAGTATTTTAATGTCACATAACCAGGGCTACCGACGGTGGGGCTAAAACTCATGATCTCCCGGATACAAACTTACGGCTACATGAGTTTTACCGCATAGCCAACTCACTCCGTACCAAGAAGTCAAATAAAGACTAATTTAATCGAACGAATAGGTGGTTCTTCAATCCAGAATTTTTTCTGTGCAGAATGCAAGTAATAAATTCAAATGTACTGTATATTATAATGGGCATGTAGGAATTGGAATTTATCTACGAAAGAGCTAAACTACCACAGCTTTTATGTAATTAGGAGATGGTAAATATAGATAAATATACAAATGGAAAATAGTATTAAACATGATAGTGTACTCTCTCTTTCTCTCTCTCTAAAATTAACACTAACATTTCTACTAGTAAAATAAAGTTCAAACATTTAACTTTAATACTGACATAACTAGGTTTGACAAGTGCTTACTGGTTTATCTGCTTCCAACGTATGGACGATTTTAGTGTCTGCATCCTGTGCTGTACTTGTTCCGGTTTCTAGTTCTATCTAACAGATTATTAAAGTTATCGCCACGGAGTTATCACCTCCTAGAGATGAGACAGAAGATATAAAAAAACATAATCAAGACTTCAAACGCATTGGGTGATAGACCTGACAAGATTGGATTTTATGTCTAGAAAATGAAGGGAGATTAGCGTAAGGGACAGAGTGGTATGGCAGGGGGACGAAAATAAAATTTGTTCCATAGCAGTGAACACAGAATGGACGCCAGTTCCTCGGGGCATTGGCCGCCCTACACCTCACGCCTCCCTAGTTTAACACCATCCACTCTTAACTGTACGAACAAGATCATATCTCCATAGGGATCGACATCCCTCCCACCCTCCCTCTTTTTAACCAGACCCCCTAGAAAACCCTGGGGGAACACACCACGGGTATACTCTTCAACTAAAATAAAGGAAAGGAGAAATTTTCCATGCCGACACCTTTGCTGAAAAGTCTGTCAGAAGGGACACACAGGGTCTGTGTGGGGCCCCTTGAGAGACGGGGCTTTTTGAAATGCACTTCTTGCATGCCAAATGGAGTGACGAGGCCTGAGGCGGTATGATCACTACACGCTGCAAGTCGACAAGGCTAACCTCAATATGTCACCGCACTTTTACTGCGACATGTGCGGCGATATAATCATAAGCAGATGCTGGTTTCTGGCACACATGTGGGATTGCAACCTACTTCTATTAACAGATTGTTGTACTATATCACTTGGATAGATTCCACTAAGATTGAAGTGATGTCCATAATTTATAGATTATATAACGGAGGTACTTCCTGTACGTTTTTGAAGAATAGATAATTGAAAATTCCCTTCCCTTTTCTTGTTACTATCGATAAATTCGAAATGCACTACTAGTCATTATGAAATGGCAATTATAATTATATTTGTTAATGCACCATGATAGTCTCCTTTACAGTACTAGCTCCTATAAATTACAAGTACGTGCACAAGCATTCTCTCAGGTTATCAGATGGAATTTATTATTTTTATTATAAATTCTTCCTTCACGTGGAGGTTTCTCGGAGACAAAGAATACACAATTCAGTGAATATTGATTAAAAATAGTTTATAAAGAACTCTAAACATTAACAATTATTGTGAAGTTAGATCTTGAAATTTAAATAACACTTTAAAATAAAATTCATTACAATTAATTAAATAAATTAAAATCTACAAAAACATTTATAACATTTGAAAGGTTTTAAAAACAACTTGATAAATAATTCCTAACAAGCTTACAAAATAAGTATATTCGGACTTGAGGTCAGCTGATCTTATTCCGATGAGTACAGGTGATGTTTCAAAACCCCTGAGAGCTTTTAGCCCAACTCCACGGGTTAATCGGTGCTGATTCCGAAGACTCTCATGATTTCCAATACCTTTTTGGGATCGTCCCCCTGGTACCGATCAAAAGACCTATTACTTGAATGCCTTCTAGCTGGTATTGTTTCTGCGTAATATGGCACTGTAGGCAAGTACAGGTTATATGTTTCGGTTCGTATCTTACTACTGCCAACATTCAAATGTTCGTATCATGAAAGATTTATATTTTGTGATCGTTTGGAACTGCATGGCCAATTTTTGGGTAATAATAGTAAGTGGCATATAGGAGTGATTTGTTAAAGTAGTTGGCGTAGGATTGCCACATACGAGTGATTTGGAAGAAACGATTATGTTCCTATTTCATAAAGTTCATATTTATCTTATTTAGGTATATTTTGTGTTTTGGAAGTTAATTTTATCTGGTTTTAGGATATACATTTCTAAATGGATTTTAGGTCTGACTACAACAGTAAAATAAGTATTTTTAAAGTCATGATAGAAATGAAGAGTCTGGTCACTTTTGGTAAAATAATTTTCTCAAAAATCTAGTTAACTTCGGCTCTAAAATGTTATCAGCCCCGTGTTCTTATTACTAGAGAAAGACAGGGCCATTGTCTACATCTTAGATATTTCGTCACTACGCTGAGTAGCTCAAGTGGTTGAGACGTTGGTTTTCTGATCCCTGCGGGACTAAATTCCGACACATCGTCCTCCCCGAAATTCGTAAAAACTAGTTAGTGGGGCGTAGAACCATTATTATTATTATTATTATTATTATTATTATTATTATTATTACTATTATTATTACTATTATTCTTATTATTATTAAATTAAAACCACTTACTTCCTCAGATGTCCTTTACTTATTGCCGACAACTCCTTCCTACACTCTAAACAGGGTTCAGATCCTTATTAATGGCAGATCCGGCAATCGAGCCCAGGCCAATCCGGCAGGAAAATTATATGACAACTTTTGGATTACGACGATGATTAAACCGTCTTGCTTCTGTTAAGCAGCTCTGCTGATTTTAACCTATTTTGATATACCACATAGCAAAATTGGCTAAAAAATTATATCGTCCACGGCTTCTTCGTAAATAAATATTTTAAATTTTAATTTCTGTAGAAACTGAATATTTTTAACAAAGTATATTTTAATTATATCCATTTCAAAAATGTTATGCTTGTGGGACAGGGTTCCTTGTTAGAATATTTATGAAATTAGTAGAGGAGAATATTTAATGCTATATTCTTTCACTGAATGACATATAGTATTCTCATACTATTGGTAACCTATTTCTGCTTTTCCGACAATTCAACAGTTGTGGCTAGGTATGTTGCAGTGCTGTGTTACTTCCTAAACTGTATTGTTCTCTTCTGAATTCCGTTAGAACTAAACCTTTGTGTGAGAAGGAAACCACAGGCTACTAACAGAAGGAGTTTTGAGGCAAAGCAAAAAAAATATTATCCGTATTTATAAAGGTTATTACGTGTTAGGAATGGTTTTATGGAAATAAATATCAATATGAAACATGCGCGCCCATGCCCGCGGGCAAGGTGCCCCCCCCCCCACCCCCCTAGCTTTCAAGGAAAGGAAACAATCTTAGTCAGGTGTTTTTCTTTCAAGAAAATGATTTAAAATCGGTATTACGTAGAAGTGGTAGGGGATACCGTGTGTGGTATTCTACCGTGGAATACAAGTCGCCATTCATCTTCCAAAATATCAAAAATATTACATACCCCCAGGTCTAGTCCCCCGCCCCTACAAACTGCCCTATGGGCACCCACCGAGTTTGGAGGTTGTTCATTGGGCCTAATTAACCAATAGATCTACAGAAAATTAAATGACGTCATCATTCTCCTCGTTTTATTTTACGTTAGGTTTTGAATGTTTTGAATATTTTTGTCGCAGGTGGAAAGGAAAAAGTACCCGTATTTAAACGTTTTTCAACCGTATGTAAGACATTGTTACTAAAAAATCCGTCACCCGATCTATTCCAACTTTCAACACAATTGATATAGGAATGTTTTATCATCATCATCATCATCTGTTTACCCTCCAGGTTCGGCTTTTTCCCTCGGACTCAGCGAGGGATCACACCTCTACCGCCTCAAGGGCAGTGTCCTGGAGCTTCAGACTCTTTGTCGGGGGATACAACTGGGAAGTATGACCAGTACCTCGCCCAGGCGGCCTCACCTGCTATGGTGAACAGGGGCCTTGTAGGGGGATGGGAAGTTTGGAAGGGATAGGCAAGGATGAGGGAAGGAAGCGGCCGTGGCCTTAAGTTAGGTACCATCCCGGCAGTTGCCTGGAGGAGAAGTGGGAAACCACGGAAAACCACTTCCACGATGGCTGAGGTGGGAACCTACTCAGTTGACCTCCCGAGGCTGAGTGGACCCACTTCCAGCCCTCGTACCACTTTTCAAATTTCGTGACAGAGCCGGGAATCGAACCCGGCCCTCCGGGGGTGGCAGCTAATCACACTAACCACTACACCACAGAGGCGGACGGAATGTTTTATACTGTGTTTATAAATTGCAGAATTGTATGTTTCCAAAAACATGACATTACTTGTTCTTCTCCTTCAGACACAACCAGGTAACGATTCCATATTGACTTTCCCTATACTTTCTGTACATATAACCATTGTAATGCGTACAGCGATATGCTCTAGAATGGTATTTGTGGCTGAAGGTATCAGTCTCTAAATAATGCGCGCGAGAGAAGAATTTTGATCTAGAACGACAGAGCAGGAGCCCAGGCAGGTTAGTGGGGGATACTCTAAGATTAAGCTAATGAGGCCCACCCCCCGCTGCATTGACCGCAAATCTCCTGTGGCTGCTGGGGAATTTCTGTGAGCTGGCACAAGTATATCTCAGTGACTGCAAGCGTCCGTGATTTTGTGGTGACCGCAAATATCCGTGACCGCAAATGTCCGGTCACCGGTCACCCTACTTCAAGTAAACTTCGACTCAGGATGCGTGATCACTGGCCTCTAGCCTAGTTGGGGACAATAACTAGGTCACAAAACTCAAAGTTTGGATAAGGCTGGAATTTTACTATGTTTACCTTATCTAACTGATAGACAGTAACTATGTTCTCATCATAAATGTTTCAGATCTAGAGAAGTTAAAATGAATCTGGTGATAATTAATTGAAGAGATAAAGAAAATGTCCGTGTACTTCCTAAAAAATTTATCTTCATGACGACTTTCAGATAAACCCTCGGCTTAGTTCAGAAATGTGTGATTATGACGATAGCAGTGATTAGAATGTATGTCGAACCCTTGTCCCGTTTCTCTACGCGTATGAAGCGAGATGAATCTTCGTACACCGAGCTCGATAGCTGCAGTCGCTTAAGTGCGGCCAGTATCCAGTATTCGGGAGATAGTAGGTTCGAACCCCACTGTCGGCAGCCCTGAAAATGGTTTTCCGTGGTTTCCCATTTTCACACCAGGCAAATGCTGGGGCTCTACCTTAATTAAGGCCACGGCCGCTTCCTTCCCACTCCTAGCCCTTCCCTGTCCCATCGTCGCCGTAAGACCTATCTGTGTCGGTGCGACGTAAAGCAACTAGCAAAAAAAAAAAAAAAAATCAACTTCGTACCGAGTTTATTCGACTGATTGCCTTTTCTGATATCAACTTCATCAGAGAAGTTAATGAGATAAAATTAATGACGTGATATAATATGATAGTGGAAAGGGAGAGGGTGAAAGCCGGGGTCAGGACATAGCGTGCAATACTCCTGTCGAAAGCACTAAGGCGGCCACTCGAGGCTTAACGACGTCTTTCGATCGACAATCACCATCAACAGCGTCGTATGCCCTCACTCCATTCGAACACTGCGGAGAGCTCTGGAATTAATCCAGGCTTTAGGCATGCAATCTAGTGATTAGAAATTGTGTACTGCCACCTCTCCTACCTTTCCGGCCAACATTCTGATGGCAAATTCTTTTTCTTAACGATCATGGCCACCAGGAGGGCTGATAGTAGTGATTAGTGATGGAGATTATTGGGAAAAGGGCAGAAGTTGACATTTTTCGTGATTGTTGACATGATAATAATATTCACGGGGGCAGTAATAACTTTCCTTAGGGGAAGTACAAGAAGATAACCATCCCTTTGTAGGTCTAACCGTAGGAGTAAGAAGGAAAGGTCCGGCCTCAAATGAAGATATGGGCAAAAGAACGGTTACAACCATAAAGACACGGCTATGAATGGGTCTCTATGTCTCTCATGCATAGCAACATAGAGCATGAAGAGTACTAAAAGAAAACAAGATCTCGCCAAGGGAGGTTAGTAAGAATGAAAGTGAGGAAACTAGTGCAAGTAAGTGGATAAATATGTCAAATTCAGCTAATGGCCCTGTGGTCGTCACTGCCTGCTCACAGCGGGCGTATGCGGACAATCATGGTGATATTCACGATCTACGAACCTCATATTATTAGCAGGTACATGTACCCTTTCTGGTGTTACTTCAGTGTGCGTTGCCGCTCGTGATGTTATAAAAACGAGCTCAGCTCCATACGGACCCGGACAACTAATTCTGAAATCACTTGCTCGGGTGGTGTTATCATACAAGTCGTGTTAATTTACTGTTTTATCTTTCTCTGTATTTTAGCCCTCACAGTTTTTCCTTTGTGATACGCGAGCATTAACGTTCTGTAATCTCTTCCAAATAAATAGCCCGCGTGTTCGGCTATCTCTTCAGCTCGTTCAGACTGAAGAGCATTACATCGGCCATTTAAATGACAGCAGTTGGTTCCAGAGCGAGGAAAAAAATACAATTTGAGTAGGAGCGCTCTTTCACAATAGAACTCCCAAGGCTAATAACAAGGGATTCATAATTTTTCGAATTGATAACGTGTGGCCTCGGGAGAGGCCTGGTGGAGGTCTTTCTGGTTGACGCCAATGGGCGAGCTGCGCTTCCGAGTATGCGGTGATGATGTTAATGAGGTAGGGAGAGGGTGAAACCTGGCGTCACGACATAGGCTACTCCTGTCGAATAACATTAAGAGTTCTAATCAAGGCTTAACGTCTCCATCTGACGAACAAATAACTATCAACAGGGTCATATACCCTCATTTCACATGTATACTGTGAGAGGTTTCGAACTGAACCCAAGCTCTTGACACGCAATCTGGAGATCAGAAATTAAATACCATCATCTCTCTTACCCTGCTAGCCTGTATTCTGAAGGTGAAAATTATTTATCGTTTTTAATTTACTAATTTTCTATCTATTGAACTGATGTTTTAGGACACAGTAATTTGGGTTTTTAGTATTATGAGGCCTTTCTCTTAATTATCCTTAATGGGACGTGGTTCCAACTATCTGGCTATGTAAACTCCCAAAATATCACGCCTGTGGTGACGTGAAAACCCACATGTACTGGTCAAGAAACTCCTTCATTCACAAAAGGTAGGCGCGTTCTGTGCATTATTTCAGCGGCACATAATCGAACCTATTTATTTTGACTCTACTGTGACAAGTAAAGTTTACATGGAAATGTTTCAACAATTTGTGAACCAGTTAGATGATCGGGAGGTGATACACGGTTGGTACCAACAAGATGTTGCAACATACCACACTTTCCGAGTGAGCATGACTGAGGTGGAATCATTTTTCCCTAACAGAGTAATTTCTAAAGGATTATGACCCCCAACGTCACCGGATATGAACCCAACTAAAGTTTTTCTGGGCAGGGTTAACCTTAAAAAGAAAGGTCGACAGGAATAAACCACACACCCTCGATGAGTTACGGCAGAACACCCGCCGAGAACTCTAAGCAGTGACATCCGAGATTCTTGGAGCCATTTTCACGAACTTGCAACGTCTTGTTAAACAGTTTTATGAAGCTGAGGGCGGTCATTTTCAGCATCTCTTGCGATATACCATCATTTCTCACACATCCCTATTCATTTCCGCCCCATTTACATTTATTTTACACAACCATGTCTGGGGCTCCTTTCAAGAGAGAGACATCCTGTATATTCGAACTCTTGAAATGAAATTTAAAACGATTATAATAAAAATCGAAGTTCCCATAAGGGCATTTTTGATTTTACTTCTCAGGGATTGAGAATTTCAATAGGAACTAAATAATAATGCAACAAACAAATCATGTGGCTCATACCAGTCATTGAAGACCTTAGCCTACCAAGACGACTGTTGCCAATCAGATATTGGAGTGTCAAGTGGCCAATGTGACGACATTCTCAGAGAGATAGAAAATGTCAACAACCGATGGAAGAATTAGTCTGCTATTCTGTTTATGTGCGTATTTGTGTATGTGAAAGAGAGAGAAAGAGAGAAAGTAACTATGAAAGAGATAAATGTTGCACAGCCATTTGAATAGACCACAGGCCACCATAGGTTCCAGATAACATTGTCAGGAGCATCAAAGGCACCACATTCAACTGGAAATTAGAGGAGGGAACGGAGCAGTTGCTCCTATGATTGCAATCGGTAGTGCGAGTGCAGCGCTCCATCCGGTATTCTCCGGTTGTAAACTGTTGCTTAGAACCCAGTCGGTGTTTCGGAGGGCGAGCGGAGGACGGAGGAACAGTACTGAATGTGTACTCCCTTGCAGTTCCAGTTGCGGTGCGCAACGGATGTGCTAGCGACGTAGTAAATACTGTTCTATAATTAAGTATGAAGAATTTTCTCCGGGTACTCCGGTTTTTCCTGTCATCTTTCATTCCAGCAACACTCCCCAATATCATTTTTCACTTCATCTGTCAGTCATTAACCATTGCCCCAGAGGAGTGCGACAGGCTTTGGCACCCGGCACAATTCATTCCATCCCTGACCCGGTCACTGACTCGAAAACAGGTTGTAGGTTTTTTAAGTATGAAGAAGGCGAATATATGAAATATATACATTCTCATTTATCGTTAGTGTTTAATAATAATAATAAATAATAATAAATAATAATAATAATAATAATAATAATAATAATAATAATAATAATAATAATAATAACATCAAGTAATGATATAATAACATATTAATAATATTAATTAATATTTATTATTGATGATGATGGTTGTTGTTTAAAGGGGCCCAACATCTAAGGTCATCGGCCCCAAACATTTATTATTATTATTATTATTATTATTATTATTATTATTATTATTATTATTATTATTAATTTTTGCAAGTTGCTTTACGTCGCACCGACACAGATAGGTCTTATGGCGACGATGGGACGGGAGAGTGCTAGAATGAGAAGGAAGCGGCCGTGGCCTTAATACTGGCCACACTTAAGCGACTGCAGCTATCGAGCTTGGTGCTATTATAATAAAAGTGATTACTATTAATTCCTCACAGTTAAGGAACGTCAGTTGGACTACTCCATCTCTCCGCAGTTTCATTTCACGGCGTTATTTTGGCAAATATCAACGAAAGTAACCTTTAGGATTAATCATTTTAACAGTGTTAACCGACGTAACATTCTCCATACCTCCAAATTAGGATACATCGGCAATCAAAGTCAATATCTTTTCCATAGAGGAGTATATATTTCTACCGCAAAATCTTAGGTCGCCAGCGCTACGTGTCGAGCTATGAAACTACTCTGATTACAGTGCGTGGACCCGATTGTCGAGGCCGGTAAGGAGCTAGCTAGATCGACACATCAAGTCGGCCTTGGATGAGACGGGCACTTCACGAATGTTCGTTGTTAGGCCTATTACGACTTCAGTTAGCGTCGGAAAACATTTTGATTAGACGCCATTTAGGCTTTCTACGTGTCAATTTCGAGGTTCTGTTTTCACTTACCAGATGACTGGGAAACCGAAAATCTACTGTGCGGCATACTGCTGATTTTGTTTTTACGCGTAAACAGAGAACGTATTACCATAGATCTTTCACACGCTGACATCGTACTACGTATAGTTCGAATGGACTTTCTTCCACAAAATTCCCACGATCTTTCGGGGGCAGAAAATCTACCATTGATATACAGAGGCAGAACTGATGATTCGGTTATGGCCTAGTCTATTTGTATACTTCTCCATTATTATTTTGTAGTAAATGAATTTTTTTTTTTTTTTTTTTTTGCTAGGGGCTTTACGTCGCTCCGACACAGATAGGTCTTATGGCGACGATGGGATGGGAAAGGCCTAGGAGTTGGAAGGAAGCGGCCGTGGCCTTAATTAAGGTACAGCCCCAGCATTTGCCTGGTGTGAAAATGGGAAACCACGGAAAACCATCTTCAGGACTGCCGATAGTGGGATTCGAACCTACTATCTCCCGGATGCAAGCTCACAGCCGCGCGCAGTAAATGAATTATGACTTAAGATGCCAAGCATCTTGATATAGGTTTATTTTAGACCTGTTAATTTTATTATACAGGATGATGATTCGTCACCCCCCTTGGCTGAATGGTCATTGTACTGGCCTTGGGTTTGGAAGGTTCCTGGTTCGATTTCCTTCCGATGCAGGGATTTTAACTACGTATGGTTAATTTATTTGGTTCGGGGACTGGGTGTTTGTGTTCGTCTTAATATACTTCTCTTCATCTACATGCACGAAACCACACTAACAACCACCACAGAAACAGGTAATTAGGTTGGCATTAGGAAGGTCATCCGGCCGTAAAACTGAGCCAGATCTCCATCATGTGCCAGCCCTAATAATTT
Source organism: Anabrus simplex (assembly GCF_040414725.1). Classification (NCBI taxonomy): domain Eukaryota; kingdom Metazoa; phylum Arthropoda; class Insecta; order Orthoptera; family Tettigoniidae; genus Anabrus; species Anabrus simplex. The sequence continues at coordinate 450,117,306 of NC_090265.1, forward strand.
GAGGGGAAGGGCAAGTGAAAAACGAAGGATGATTCATCGATGGTCTATGTCTATGTGCACCTAGTCTGTTTTCCTCATAGATTTGAAGGCTACACTACATAGGCCTAAGACTTCTTCCGGAGACTCAAAGCCCATTTGTTTAATTCAGATCTAGTCCATGGCTGATAATAGAACGGGGGAGGCCAATTTGATCTTCATAGCACAGAAGCAAAGTTTGGACATCAAGCATATTGTAAATACGCTGTCAAACCTAACTGATAAATTCGTTGTAAGTGTTCGAAATCTACCATGAAGCATCCTTCGATGTTTAGTTTAGGTACTACTTTTATAACTACTCCATTCATTCATTCATTCATTCGTGCCATAAGCAAGTCGGTAGACGAAGGTAATTTAAGTAATTTTTGTAGAATATTAACACCTTATATGGTATATTGTTTAGCACTAGACTGAAATTCAGTGCTGGGCCTTAAGGCCACGGCCGATTTCTTCTCATTCCTAGCCCTTTCCTATCCCATCGTTGCCATAAGATATATCTGCGTCGGTGTGACGTTAAGCAAGTCGTGAAAGAAAAAAAAGCTGAAGTTCGAAATTCTTAAGCCTCTGGAGCATACATAATAGAATATCGTCGCTTCACCGGTAAAACGTTGTATCCCACAATACTCTTCCTATCCATTATTCTCGTTAAGACTGGTCACGCCTCCCAGCCACATATGGATACGATGTCCATCAGAACAATGTCCGTTGTGTTCGTTTTCCTATGTTGATGATTAAACGAAAATGAACCTTACATGCATTGTACACTAGGAGTGCGTAAATACGTAAGTTAATGCAAACGTACATTCCTACAGTACGGTACTGTAAGGTTCATTTTCCTTTACACATGGGCATAGGAAAATGAACACAACAAAATTTGTTCTAATGGACTGCATATCCATACGTGGCTGGGAGGCATGACCAGTCTTAAGGAGAAGAATTGATAGGAAGAGCTTTGTGGAATACAACCTTTTACCGGTCGAGCGACGATATAAAGACTACAAGAAGACATGAATTGTTAAAGTTAGTTCTTAAAACTCTAAACAAATGATGTCTCAATATCAAAACCTTCAATGATTCGTTAATCATTTAAAGTTGCTGAAGTGAATAGAATATTCGCCTCGTATCTATCAACGCTATGAGTGCTGCATGGTAGAACCTCTCGTTCAGACATCTGCTTAATGAAATCGCAAGCTGTGACAGAAGATGATGGAATGAGGTTCCACACTCATGGAATTATGGGTGTTCCTCGTGTTCTTCTTTGTACACTGGCCAGCGCCATGCCAGCGCGGGGACAAAAGCGACTAATCGATGCAAATGACACAAGCCATCGAGCTGCCATTACCGTGAATCAAATCATGATTGTGCCCAAGGTAGGGCCGCGTACCAACCTGTGACAGCTCGCGGAGTTCTCAATCAGAGCCATGAATATGCACTGCGGTGAATATAGTCGTGAATTATGGGCAGGAACACAGTGCCATAGGATAATAAGATGTTTATTTTAATGTTGTGCTAGTCCAGTAGTGTTACAGAATACTGCGGTGGACTATTGTCTGGGAAAGATATCAAATGTCCTTCATATCAGGAGCTGTTCAACTGATATGCAACTCCATTAACATACTAAGTGGGTGAGTGATATCAATGACATCAATCAATATAAAATAATAATTCGTAGAGGTACAGTACTTATAAGTCTATTAGTATGTATGACGTATAACAACGAGGAAATAGAAAATTGGGAAATTATGCAATACTAAAAATTAAATCGTAAAATATTTTTTTAAAAATTCTAACACTTTGGATTTTCTAGAAGATTAAAGGGAAAATGAATGGAAAACGTTGCAAGCCAGCAGGTAGAAGAAGAGGTTCGATTTTGTGTTTAATAAATGCTACTTAAGAAACTGGGGACCTCTCGGTCATCAGTCCTTCCTTTATCAGAGTGAAAGAAGTTCTACCTGTTAATTGTGTTATTCTGGCATCTGTAGTGTTGTTTGAAATTATAATCAACTAGGGATAGGATCGACAAATGAATACATTAGGTTGAAGATATGTATAACTTTAATCGCTTTTGATTAATTCTTCTGGCCCGGGGACTGGGTGTTTGTGTTTGTCCCTACACTTTCCTCTTCATATTCAGACAACACACTACACTACCAACCACCACAGAAGCACTCAATAGTGATTAAATTCCTCCATGTAGGGTTTGCGTCAGGAAGGACATCAGGCCGTAAAACAGGGCCAAATCCACATGTGCTACACAGTTCACACCGCGACCCCACAGATGTGGGAAAAAGCCGTAGGAAAAAAAAGAAGAAGACATGTTTAATTTGTATGAACGTGCTTCAGCAGTAAGGAAAGAAAAGTAACCTCTGAGTGCACCGCAAATCAGGTACGTCTCTAAAGGTCATTATTTTTCTAAAAATATTTATAAATACTAAAATAAATAGTAACAATTATTCATCAGATAAAAACATTTCACATTACGAAGTATAAGAGACTCTTGATTGTAGTGATCTCTATTCCTATTAAAACGAATGAACAGTTAGAGGGAGGAAGAAACAGATCAATCAAATCATTCATCGAGCGGTCCTTATGATTGAGCTGTTTGACTCTACACATCTATACTTGCATTCATTCTGTATCGTATCAACTTACAGTATATGCTATAGCTGACATCACTTTTTGAAATGGACAACGTGATTACATCTCTGAAGAATTTGCAAAAGCAATTAATGATATCAACCGAAGTTGCACCCAGTCAGGAATTCCTTGTCTCCGTATAAACTTACTTAATGTAGTTTGGAAATCGTACGTAAAGTAAACGAAAAGATAGAACTTTAGGAGCATACGCTGCTCCAGCCGGTATTCTGATTCTATAGGAGTGCATTTCCATACAAAACTGAAATTTATTATGTGTCTGTGCTATTTTTTTTTTGCTAGGGGCTTTACGTCGCACCGACACAGATAGGTCTTATGGCGACGATAGGATAGGAAAGGCCTAGGAGTTGGAAGGAAGCGGCCGTGGCCTTAATTAAGGTACAGCCCCAGCATTTGCCTGGTGTGAAAATGGGAAACCACGGAAAACCATTTTCAGGGCTGCCGATAGTGGGATTCGAACCTACTATCTCCCGGATGCAAGCTCACAGCCCCGCGCCTCTACACGCACGGCCAACTCGCCCGGTGTCTGTGCTATTAAGGGAGCTACAGTTGCATACATCAGCTGTTACTGGCGCAAATGAACTCGTTCAAAGCAAGCATATTGTTCGATCAAACGCATTAAAAACCAATTATGTCCCTCATTCACGTACAAAATTCCTAATTTCTGAAGAGCAGCTAATATACTACACTGACAGGCAATAAACGCGAAGGTTTTCTCCATGATCTCCTGCTCCAAGCACCGTATCCATTCTTCAGCTAACAAAAGCGGAGTTTGTACCACCCTGTTCTCAGAGCGCTTTCACTGTGTTGTTTAGTTCGGGAACAAGATATTCTAAAAGATGTAACAACAACCGGGAGAGATGACTGAGGGCTGTATAGCTGTTAACTTTCATTCGGGAGGTAGTGGACTCGAACCCCACTACCAGCAGTTCTGAAGATCGTTTTCCAAATACTGGGACTGTACCTTGGTCACGATCTTTTCTTCCCCAGCCGTAGCCTTCCCTATCCCGTCGTCACCAGAAGTTCTGTCTGAGTTAGTCGACGTTAAAATTACTTTGTTTTTGTTTTCTCACAAGTTGCTTTACGTCGCACCGACACAGATACGTCTTGTGGCGATGATGGGACAGGAAAGGTCTAGGAGTGGAAAGGAAGCGGCCGTGGCTTTAATTAAGGTACAGACTCATTTGCCCGGTGTGAAAATGGGGAACCACGGACAACCATCTTCAGGGCCACCGACAGTTGTGTTCGAGACTACTATCTCCCGAATACTGGACACAGGCCGCAGTTAATCGACTGTAGCTTCCGAGCTCGGTATTTGCTTTACGTCGCACCGAGACAGATACGTCTTGTGGCGATGATGGGACAGGAAAGGTCTAGGAGTGGGAAGGAAGCGGCCGTGGCCTTAATTAAGGTACAGCCCCAGCATTTGCCCGGTGTGAAAATGGGAAACCACAGAAAACCATCTTCAGGGCTGCCGACAGTGGGGTTGGAACCCACTATCTCCCGGATGAGCCCTTGCTGGCGAGATGTAGTGTTTACAGTGCGCTATGTCTTCTGGTATGGGCTAGAGCAATTTGTTACTTTCATTGACCTGTCTCAGTCTCATCTTTGGCTTTGACAATATGAAAGTGACTGAGGTATGAGTGATGCTAGTAATACCATTCCTTATGCAGCCAGTCCCTATTATGATTGGTGTGAAAATATCGCCCATAGGGTCGGATGGTGCATGCATTTCAGTGGGCTTGGCAGACTGATATGCAAAAGCAACTTCTGGCTCGGTGAGGAAAGCAACGGGAAACTACCTCACTCCTCATTTCCCTAGTATGCCTCTTCAGTGACGCCTAGGCTGTCTCTGATAGTCTTTGGTGGAACTGTGGAGGATCAGATCAGCCTTCGGGCTGAATACCCAACATACAACAACATCTCCCGGATGTGAGCTCACAGCTTCGCGCACCTAACCGCACGGCCAACTCGCCCGGTGTTAAAACTACTAGTAGATAAATTAAATAACATTATACGCTATTCAGACCTGTAAAGTATTGTGATACATTTCAATTGTTAACATTGATTTATTTGTTTACTATGCTTTTAAGACTATTATAAATCTCAAAAATTGATTTACCGAACGTACTTGACAAACGGTACTATCTTTGATATAATGGACACAGATCTTTGTAGAGTATTTAAGAAATCAATAAAAGCAAAGCTCGACTTATCAGTATTATTAAAATATCGCATTTGTGAAATATAGTTGTATTCACTGAACGTCCTTTCTACTGTTATAGATTTTAAGGCATGCTGGGGTATCGGAATCTTCTCCCGCATAAACTGGAAGCCAACGAAATCTGGAAGACAGATTACTATATTTCGGATCGGGTAGGGGTACATAGCAGTCGCCTTCATAAAAAATACTGTAATGCAATCGAAAAGTCTGCAATCTGTACATAACATATATAGAGTACTGTAAAACAACACGGTCCAACCCGGATACATAACTTAATAGTACTTTAACAGACCCTGGAAGCTTCGTCTTTAAATCAATGAAACGCAGTTGTTGCATTTAAAACATAAATTCTCATGTCCTTGCCATCGTTACCTGGGTCTGTCACGTGATCGTTGGCGGTTGACGCCAATGTGATAAGATGTATTGGCGATTGTTCCAGGTGCTGGCTGTAAGACACGGCCGAGCCATCGTAGTCGCCCTTCTTGACTTTAATCTTGAACGGGAGCGATATCATATTGTAGCACAGGAGTGTCGTTTCGGATTTCTCATTTATTTAAACTCGCCTCACAATTGATAAGTACAATAATAATAACAAAAATGTTCGGAGATTTTGGGTGCCACTTATTAATTTTGATAAAGCATTACAATTCTCTTCTCTTCCTGGGCGTGTGCATGAGGCTGTTTTTCGGCATAAACTAACTCCTTGAAAATAACTAAAAGAAAGGAAAATGCATCTAGTTTACTGTCCTGAAATAACTCCTTCACAATGAATTTAAATAATCAATATTCTGCCATAACATCATCGACGTATTCATATACCCCCAACATAAACACGAAACAAACATATTAATCGGTTTTACTTACATTTACAATATACTGAAAAGTTTCCCCGTAACTTTAAACATTTACAACGAAGCTAACCGGCACACGACATCCGAATTCAGATAATATTCCCGATACTATACCTTACCATTACACGCTGAGTTTAACCCTTTTTTAAAAGATATCGTTCATCTTCGCAAGACTCAAATCAGCTTCTTCTCAGAACTCATCATCAGCCCAGAGGCTAGTTGGATCCTCAAACAGCACAACCAAAGGCTATGCAGTTATAGGGAAACCACAAAAAACCAATGGCAGAGCCCAAATGAGGCTTACAAGGCAAGATGAGGTGTGAGGTAGTTTGCCATTGCTTTCCTAACTGGACCAGTATGTCCCACTGTAGCACGACTGACCCTATGAGCAACACCTTTCCTTAAACACTCAGACACTATTTATGCTCCGAATGTTATTACTCAGCACCATCCATACCCCAACAGCTTCCATATTGTCAGAGCCATGGATGAGACTGGGACTTCAGTGGAAGCTACACATTTCTCTGGCCTGTGCCAAGAGACGGGGTACGAATGTACTGCATCCAGGTGGAGGGAACTCATTAAGGTCGTAAAAACAGACCGTTGAATTTTAATAAGTATCCGTAAGGCGTACATAAGAATAATTACATCGAATATGGTAAAGCTCGCCTGCATAAGCATCAAGTAAGTAGGGTCTATAGCAGTTCAAAGACACGTTCAAGAATGGTAACAGGTAGGTAGAAATAGCCTACGTAACAATTAATACTGTAATTCACTGACAATAATCTTTGGAAAATGTATCACCATTCCCTCCAGGTAGCGTCCCTTAGGGTTATCCAATAAGGAGAGAAATTCTTCACGCTACTTCTTCAAGTACAGATGACTTCGCCAACTTCCTGTGGCGTGTTAACACTGGTGGTTCATCGAACATCCCGATGATTTGATCACTGTCTGTAATCAGCTCAGAATTCCTTAGCACTCTATATACTCACACATAAGCAAATAAAATCTAAGAAGGGAATGCCTTGCACATTCTATATTGAACATAATTATTGGAATACATTTGTACACAATAGACGTATTGCAATCGTCTGCCTAAGTCTATTCAAAGGGTGCAGTATAATTTAAATATATCGGGAGTGTGATATCTGTTGCGCTACTTATGAAAACCACGGAATGCCATCGACCTCAGCTTCGATCGAACTCGTTATCTTGGAAACAGATTAATGGAGACAAGAATCTTAATGAATGTGAAGCCGAAAATATCAATAACTGTGCAAAATATATATTTTTTAAAAATTTGTAAACATTCTTCTACGTTTCCAGTGTCAGTTGCTCGCGAAACAGGCTCTGACAGTAATTTTAACTGAATGCGAGTCTACCTTACGGATATGGAGGGTCGTGTTAGCTGAGTGACATCATTGCTACCTTCCAACCAAGGTGGGAATGGTTGTAATTCCGAGCAATGCTTGTGGGATATTTGAAATGAAATGCCACATCCCTGTGGCTATAATCAAGATATCAACAGCCATTTAAAATAACTACTTGCTTACTTATTTTTCCAATTTGCAGCCCACCGTAAAGGTCTGTGAAATGGCCTGTTAATATTACACTTTTTACGTAGATTAGAGTACTTTTACGATAAACACAATAGAAAAACTTGCAATGGTTCTTAGCTCCAGACAATTCTAGGGATATACTCTAGATTAAAGTAGGATATAGAAAAGATAGACCTACGGTGAGGAGGTTATTCTGAACCCTACCCCATCTATTTTTAAGCTTCTTATCTTACCATTTTCAGCACAGAATATTTGATGACAGACTTAAAGACCTTACTGGCCAATGCCTTACTTAGACGCCATGACACAGTCATAGATTGGTGGGTTGAAACCCGACCGTCAGTAGCACTGAAAATGTTTTTCTGTGGTTTCCCAGGCAAATGATGTTACATACCTTAATTAAATTCACGATCGCTTTCTTTCTAATCCAAGGTATTTCCCTTCCCCCTGCTGTGCTAGTATGACGTTAATCCACTAGGCAAAGAGAAAAAAGAAAATTACAAAACGGTCACATGGTTGATGGTGGTTCAGTTAACTTTACCTAAGACGACGTAAAGCTGAAGGAAGATACAATAATTTGTCATATTCACTATACATTGGAATTATTACTAAAGTTGATTTTTAATTAATGGGAGTTAGGTATTTATGCCCGTGCGTGCTGAAATAGCTGGTGAGATGCACGTAGACAGGCCGCCAGGAGAATTGATGGCGTTTGGCGCAACCTGAAGAAGGCTGAAGCATTGTCAACGGGTGTTAGTCTAAGTAGTTCCCCTCCCTCCACCGTTCCGGCACGTGGCAATTGGCCGCCATCTTGTTGTTTGTGCCGTCTGACGTCACGAACTCTTGGGTGCAGTTCCTTTGACGAGGGAGAGAAAAATGTTTCGTTCTTTTTAGCCTCCTCATTATTTTCATTTCTGTTTGACACGGAGATGTTTGTGAATGACGGGGTCGAAGACCCTCCTTGACTCGTGTCTACACAATAACGACCGTACGTGTAGCACTCTTGATGCCAACTGCCATACGCGAGTTCTAACTTTTCATAAATAATATCATAATGTATCATATCTACAGAAATGTATGGTCACTCCTTATTAGAAACCAAGAATAATTCCACTCTCAAGTAGGAACATTCATCTGAATTTCGAAAAACCTCAAAGGGCCTAAGGAAGGTAAGATGTTGCTACCATATTAAAAATAATTATAAATCCCACATGGGATTCCTACCATTAATCAGTTCGACTCCTACAAAGGAAGGCGATTAAGTAAAGAAGTAAAGAAGTGAAATCAGAGATAAGGCTTTTTGTTATTCTGTACAGAGTAATAAATAAGTTACAAGATTGTGAGCAATTGCAAAATTACCTCGATAAGGTTGTGAGATGCAGAGTAGGCAACGGTATGATGATAAACGGGTTTAAAAGTCAGGTTGTGAGTTTCACAAATAGGAAAATTCATCTCAGTTTTAATTACTGCGTTGACGGAGTGAAAGTTCCTTTTGGGGAACATTGTAAGTACCTAGGTCTCAATACAAGGAAAGATCTTCATTGGGGTAATCACATAAATATGATTGTAAATAAAGGGTACAGATCTCTGCACATGGTTGTGAGGGTATTTGGGGGTTGTAGTAAGGATGTACAGGAGAGGGCATATAAGTCTCTGGTAAGACCCCAACTGGAGTATGGTTCCAGCTTATGGGACCCTCATCAGTATTACTTGATTCAAGAACTGGAAAAAATCCAAAGAAAAGCAGCCCGATTTGTTCAGGGTGATTTCCGACAAAAGAGCAGTGTTACAAAAATGTTGCAGAGTTTCGGCCGGGAAGACTTGGGAGGAAGGAGAAGAGCTGCTCGGCTAAGTGGTATGTTCCGAGCTGTCAGTGGAGAGATAATAATAATAATAATAATAATCGTATGGCCTCAGCTACCGTTTGCAGACATTTCGATTTGACGCCATCTGGCTGTCTGCTCGTCAATTTCGACGTTCCGGTTTACTCTGTCTGCCATCTAGCGGACCTAGAGTAAACCAGATCTCTCTTGGGCGTCTATGGCTGAGATTTAATTAATTTTGTCGGGTAAATACCAAATGTATCACCAGAGATCTTTTACATGCCGACATCGTACGACATGGAGTGTCGAATGGACTTTTTTCCGCCCTTCAAAAATCCGACTACCTCTGCCGGGTTTGAACCCGCTATCTTGGGATCCGGAAGCCGACACTCTACCACGGGTCCACAGAGGCAGCTAGTGGAGAGATGACGTGGAATAACATCAGCAGACAATAAGATTGAGTGGTGTCTTTAAAAGTAGGAAAGACCACAATATGAAGATAAATCTGGAATTCAAGAGGACAAATTGGGTCAAATATTTGTTTATAGAGAGGGGAGTTAGTGACTGGAATAACTTATCAAGGAGGATGTTCAATAAATTTCCAATTTCTTTGCAATCATTCAAGAAAAGGCTAGGAAAACAACAGACAGGGAATCTGTCACCTAGGCGACTGCCCCAAATGCAGATCAGTATTGATTGATTGATTGATTGATTGATTGATTGATTGATTGATTGATTGATTGATTGATTGATTGATTGATTGATTGAAAAAGAAGAGAACCTACCAGACAATTAGACTCAAAATTCAATTATTCCAAGGTAGAAAATATATGAGCAAGAAAGGTAACTGTTATAGAACGTCACAGAGGCGTGTAGTACATTAAGAGAGGCATTCAGTATGAAAGCTGAAATGCAAAATAATCTATAATAAAGGCATGTATATTATTCTTCCTGGCCTTTTTCCTTTTTTCCTGGGGTCAGCACGTGGGACATTTTGGCCCTGTTTTATGATCTGATGCCCTTCCTGACGCCTAACCTACCCGAAGGTATGCAATGACTTCAGAATGTTTCTGTGGTTGTTAGTAGTGTGATGTGTTGCCTTTAGACGAAGAGGTTTATTGACACACACAAATACCCAGTCCCCAAGCGATAGGAATGAATGATACACAGTTAAAATTTCCACCCGCATGGAAATCGAACCAAGGGTCCTCTGAACCTAACACTTCTACGCTGGCCAAAGGAGACGGATATAACGAAGATATGTATGCTGGTATAATAATGTTATCGTTCTTATGTCGCAGTAACTACGTTTATGGTTGTTGGAGATGCCGAGATGCCGGATGTTTTGTCCTTCAGAAACCCACCGATAAAAGATTGCGCATTTGAACACTTTCAGGTAACAGTGAACTGAGCTGGTAGTGAAACCGCCAATTTGATCTCAAAAAGTCGGCGTATTAAGTTACTGTCTGAGCATGTGTGGTTGTGATTGTTGTTTAAAAGGGGGCTAACATCTACGTCATCGGCTCTGAGCCTGCGCGCGCGCGTGTGTGTGTCACCCCTCCAGTGAATTTTTGGCCGGCTATTAAATTATTCAGCACATGAACGAAACAATTATTCCTATAGTGCCATACATCGACATGTTCAGCCTGTGGTGTTCTCACATTGGGTCATACGAAAGTGTCTAATACTGCTTTAACAAAACCTGAGAAATTCGCTACTTAATCGTAGAAAATTTCTTCAACTAAAGAAATAGGCCATCACTGTGTCTGAGAGCACTGTCTTCCACCATATAGACATAGATGCAAGTGCATAGAAGGATGATCCATTAATCTTATCACTCTATCTTGTTTGCATTTCCACTATTCTTTGCAACAGGCCGTTATCTACAAGAGCATACATGCGAATTATGTAGTATTGCATGTTCAAATCATCCAAGATCTGCACTTAGGATTGTCACCCAGGTGGCGGATTCCCTATCAGTTGTTCACATAGATTTTTCTTAAATGTTTTCAAACAACTAGGAAATTTATCAAATTTTTCTCTACCGGACGAGTTGGCCGTGCGCGTAGAGGCGCGCGGCTGTGAGCTTGCATCCGGGAGATAGTAGGTTCGAATCCCACTATCGGCAGCCCTGAAAATGGTTTTCCGTGGTTTCCCATTTTCACACCAGGCAAATGCTGGGGCTGTATCTTAATTAAGGCCACGGCCGCTTCCTTCCAACTCCTAGGCCTTTCCTATCCCATCGTCGCCATAAGACCTATCTGTGTCGGTGCGACGTAAAGCCCCTAGCAAAAAAAAAAAAAAGAAATCTCTTGGTAAATCCCTTACTGCTCGTCCCAAAAACATATATTTGAGCCAATTTGTCCCCTTGAATTCCAACTTTATCCTCATATTGTGATCTTTCCTACGTTTAAAAGCTCCGCTCAAGCTTATTCGTCTATTAATGTCATTCCACGCCATCTCTCCAATGACAGCTCGGAAAATACGTCTATCATTTAGTCGACTATCTTATCTCCTTACTCCCAAGTCTTCCTAGCCCAAAGTTTGCAATATTTTCTTAACACTACTCTTTTATCGGAAATCACCAAGAAGAAATCGCGATGGTTTCATTTGGATCTTTTCCAGTCCTAGTATCAAGTAGACTTGGTGTGGTTCCCATACACTGGAATCGAACTCTAATTGGGGCCTTACCAGAGACTTATACGACCTCTCCCTTACATCTTCGCTACAACCACTACGTACCCTCATAATTAGCCTTATCTCTAAAGCCTTGCCAGATCTGTACACCCCAAAAGGATCAAGCTGCCTATCCTTTCTAGAGACAAGACTTACACCTAGAATTTCATGTTTCTCATCCTTAACTTTATCGTGGACTACAAATTCTTCTTTCATGAGTATGGATAGTCCAACACTCCTGTCGTTCCTAACCTGTCCCTGCGATAAACACTCCAGTTACGAGAATAAATTTCCGCATCCATAATAGTCTCAGCCATGATTCAGTTCCTATTATAACATCTATTCCTTTCTTTACAATACATCTACAGTTTAACACTAACAATTTTATGGCATCCTTACTTGACTTCCTGCTTCCTAGACTAACAATCACTCTCACACAACAGAAAATTGATTCTTAAGTTCCCACAGTTCAACATGTATGGACGAAGTTCTCCTACCGCGCAATAGAAACTTCTTTACTTATGCTCAGTCGGTTAGTCGCTGGTCCTCTGCTCTCACGAGAGTGGGGTCGATCCTTTTCGGTATATACTTCAGTATCCCCCGCACCCAACCCCCCCCCCCCCCGGCTTGTCAAGGCCGTTCGCAGTTAAAATGAACTTTAGAAATAATAATAATAATAATAATAATAATAATAATAATAATAATAATAATAATAATATCAAGCGTAGGCCTACACCGAAAATGTTGAGGAGCCTGTAGTTGTTATTTTCCGTTATTCAATTTGAATGTTAGAGGCACTGATGTCAACAATTATATCAGTGCGAAACCAATTCCGTTTCAGGGCATCTATTGTTGGATTCGAGAATGAAGAGACGCACAAACAATCATATTATGAATGTCAATGACTGAATTCGAATCCATTAAACACTTAAACCTGTATCTTGTGGGAACCAGGAGTAACGCGTAAATACAGTCTGAATCTTGGTCATTGTTTATATGCTTTTTACTTAAAATCGGCAAATGATGTTTAATTTATTTAGAGAAGGCTTTGCACTTTAGTCATAGCGGTCCGAAAGTGCAAATTAAAAATTATATATCATCAATCAATGTCCCTCAGAGAGCATTTTGTTTATTTTACCTCAGCTGACAGTCCTTCACTTAGATAAGAACAACATATAAAATAGCTGATCATGCATATGATTATAAGCCACATGATATACATAATATTATATTAGGTTTTTAACTTAGACTGTCAGGGTAATAAGAGAGTCTCCTTAATGAGTTATCCTCGTAGCGAATCTTGTAACAGCGAGCATTGCCTTTGAAAATATATTTGAAGGTGCCCTCTTGCGTGTTTGCTGTAGTATTCAAGACGTAGCCTGCAGAGGCTGGGTATTCGATGTTCACCGTACAATCTCCTGGCTGAAATGGAATCACAGACACAGGTATAAATCATATTTAAGGGCCGTGCGTATTGAGGCCTGTCCAGTTACTGTCAGCTCAATACAGGATTTACGAGGCTGTCATCTAGCTCTAGGGGTTAATGTAGGCCCGAGTTTGTGGCTCGGTCAAGGCTCATTTTAGAGACGGTGAATATCCTCTAGAGTGACAGCTGTCTCTGGGCTCACCATCCAGAGTGACAACAGTTTATTAGTACGACAGATGTCCTTCGTACCAGGTATTTGTTTGGCAACTGGGCAACTTTAGAAATGGTATTTGATTTACTATGTTCTCTGGGAAGCTCAAGTTGGTAAAAAGAGTGGATATTTTGGATACCTTGCACATTAAGGTAACTTCTGTGGTAGAAAGATGTTGAAAATTTTAATTGTTCGGTTGTGAATTTTAAGGTAGAAAATATAAAAATGTTGGATATTTTCATCTTTTCGGTAAATTTGATGGTAACAATAAAGAAAATATCGAATATTCTTTAACGTTTTTGTCAACTTTGCTGTATAAAGAGTGAGATATTGGATATCCTGTAATTTTGTTTGCAAATTTAATTTTGTGGTATAAAAACAGAAAATGTTGGATATCTTAGAACTTCCTGGGTAAACAGTAAGGATGGAATGAAGGGTTGAATTTTCCGATATTCTCGACTTTTATGGTAGGTTAACATTTTGGATATCATCGAAGATTTTATACTCGTATTTATCTAAAGACTGGAATGTACTGAAAATGCATCCATTGAAGTATATCGTAATTGCCTAAAGGTATATGATTAGAAAACCGTGTTATGCTGAGTACGGGATTGCCAATATTTCGAGTTATCTATTTTACGATTGTTTCTGGTATTAATAACATCAATGTGACAGATCATTTCAAGTACGAGTTTCTGAAGTTCTGTCTATCCAAACATTAATGTTGGGTGTATCAGTAAAGATCATGAGTGTTCGTTGTTTTCAGAATTTCTAGTTCTTCTTTGTAATACATATATATCACTGATTCTGATCATGTTAATGGAATGTCGTGTGTCCTGGTGTGAGTGTACCAACCGGAGAGCATGTACTGTCATGGAGTGATACTAATGTTAACTTTCGCTGAGACGTATTTACATGTTGTCATCTCGCTGGAGTTTCTTGGACTAGGCCTAATTATAATTTCAGAAGAAATGAGTAAAGTCCTTAAATTGGAAAAGCATTTATAAACATGTGTGTGTGTGTGTGTGTGTGTGTGTGTGTTTGTGTGTGTGTTTTGGGTATTCAGCCCCAAGGCTGGTTTGATCACCAACAGCTCCGCCATCAGCTGTTACATAGGTGGTCAAGGCATCACTGAAGAGGCATACTGGGGAAATGAGGAGTGAGATAGTTTCCTGCTGCTTTCCCTACTGTGCCAGAAGTTGCTGTTATATATCAGTCTGCCAAGCCCACTGGAATGCATGCACCAACAGATCATATGACCCTATGTATAACAGAGACTGGCCGCATAAGGAATGACATTACCAGCATCGTTCATACCTCAGTCACTTTTATACTGTCGAAGCCAATGATGAAACCGAGACAAGTCAATAAAAGTAACTAATTTAATCCAGCCCATACCAGAAGACATGGTGCACTGTAAAAACAAGGTCTCACGAGTAAAGGCATTATAAGCATGAATTTAAACATGTCTGAAATCTTAAATACTCGGGTCGGGCTGAATTTGCTTAAACGGTAGAGTGCTGGCTTTCTAATACCAACACCGGGCGAGTTGGCCGTGCGGTTAGGGGCGCGCGGCTGTGAGCTTGCGTCCGGGAGATAGTGGGTTCGAATCTCACTGTCTGAAGCCCTGAAGAGGGTTTTCTGTGGTTTCCATTTTTGCACGCCAGGCAAATGCTGGGGATGTACCTTAATTAAGGTCATGCCCGCTTCCTTCCAACTCCTAGGTCTTTCCTACCCCATCGTTGCCATAAGACCTATCTGTGTCGGTGCGACGTCAAGCCACTAGCAAAAAAGGAAACAACTAAAACCAACTTGGCAGGTTCAATCCTGACTCAGACCGGAGGCATTTAAAGATGCTTACGTACGTTATATATCCGGCCCCGTGGTGTAGGGGGGGCGGGGCAACGCGTCGGCCTGTCAGCCGGCAGCCCTGGGTTCAATTCCCGGCCGGGTCAGAGGCTTTTAATTGTAATGATTAATATCTCTGGCCGGGGGACTTAATCTTCCTTTCCTCACACATAACATTCCACACTACCGCCATTCCAATTACACGCAGGTTCATACATTATGATGCCAGTAGGGGCAAAAGATCCACATGGGTCGACGCCCCGAACAAATAGCATTTTAAAAAGAAGTACGTTATATTCTGTCAGTACAGAAGAAGATTTAATGACAAAAGTTCGATACTGAATTATTTCAGAGTAAGAAGTAAAGGTCACAGTGCCAGCTGTAAACTTCTGCTGCAAATTTAGAAACTCTCGCTCTTTAAAAATGTATATAAATTGGAGGTATGCTGAGGAATGATGATGATGATGATAATGATGATGATGATAATGATGATGATGATTATTATTATTATTATTATTATTATTATTATTATTATTATTATTATTATTATTATTACAAATTTACCCCTACGTGGTTGCCATAGCAAGCAAATTATTATTAATTGCGTTCTGAAATAATAGAAGTAGTCAACGTGTAGAATAACCTCCTTGTTAACTTGCAAAGAAATTTTTATGACCATATGCTACGTTTCAGTTCGTGCTCGTACTGACGGATTTAGATATTTTCAGCCGATCACTTTTCTTTTCCAGGTAATATAAAAATGTGTCACAAAACAGGCTAAGGTTACGTGAGGTATTAATGCTGTAGTCTTGACTGAGCAGTGAGTATTGCGTTGGAGAGAAAATGGCTCAAGTTCAGTTAAGAGCTGGTAGCGTGGTACGGGGGCTGAATCAGGGCCAGCGACATTGCAACCCTTCCCGCCGACATCCAGTCAATGTCCATGTTACGTGAGCGGCCTTTTAATTAGCTCCGATGTGTGTGAACCGGATCGATCAACCCCACACTCCCACCCCCAGCGGCACGCACCAGACATTACAACGTGGGCCTTACAGATAATCCATGGCAACTTAGATTACTCACACACTGTTACGAAGATTAACTATTCAAACGTACAGCTCGCCTCAGTTAGCGCCTGTTTGAACCTGAAATATATAACACTGTTCAATCTAGATAACAGGAAACTGAAAGAAACATAATTAACTAACCAAATTTAAGCACTCAAAGAGTCCGTCCCCGTGGCCTACGAGTGAGCACAGTGGCTTTCTGCCCAAGAAGTTCCGAGTGTGAAAGTTTCCAAAAACACAAGACTGTATGGTGTTATGTTCGGTCTTCGTCCGTCACTGAATATGGCTGCGCTAGGCCATTGTCAAGGCAGTCGCCTGTCATGAAAACAGACAGTGGCGGCGCTCTTGGCTGTTTACTGTTGAGAGATTAGTTTAACACAAGTTTCCCTACTGTTGCTTACATTTAGTGTTATTACTACACCTCGGATTTGTAGGTAGTAATACGTTAGAATGCAAAATAATTTGGTTTGTAGGATGTGTCATGCAACCGTTGTACTATAGTGCAGGAAGAGTAGCATAAATTCAAGGAGTTCTATAGGTTGTACCCCTAATATCTATGCAAATCTCATAGCATAACCGTTGTACAGTGTAGGGTATACTTGTTACTGGCTAGTAAGTTTGCATTCTAACCTATCAGTACCTAATAATCCGGACTCTAGTTATTACAATCTATTAATATGTCACTGTTATTAATTATATTAAATTACACTGTAATCTTGTTCGGGTCACCTGTCTATTGACTGGTTTGATACAGCCATCAATGACATCCTATCCTGTACTGATCTCTTCATTTCTGTTCTATTGTAATCTGATCATATTTATATTTTGGTCTGCCTTACTATTTGCAGTTCTCACTATCTACATTTCCTCCATAACCAACTGAACAAGTTCTATGTGTTTTAAGGTGTCCTATCAATTTCTCTCTTTCTCTCTCTCTCTCTCTTTGTGAAATTTCGTTAAACTAATCATCTCTCACCAGCCTGATTCGATATCTCTGCATTTACGATCCTGTTTACCTTCTCACATTCAGCATTCAGAAACACCACTTTTCAAAGAATTCCATTATATTTTTCCTACGTCAGTTATTGTCCATATTTCACTTCCGTATAACGCCATGCTGCATATAAACGTGTTCAGAAACATAGTTCTAACACACATATCTAGTTTTGAAGTTTTAATTCTGTTCTATCGGTAGAATCTCTTTTGGAAGTATTACTGACTACTATGCCCTATTTTCTCCACATTCAAACCAGGATAATGATGAACCATACCCACCGCATTCCCCATTTTAACAAGTCCAGTAGGAATACTTTAATAGTCAAGTTCCAATTGATAGAAGGCCACCTTCATCGCCATAGATTCATGCATTCGATACAGCCCGCATTTTTATTTTGAAATTGTCCTCTGTTTCTAACAAATGTTGTAATCATCATCCAATACACTAAAACCATATTAGGTACTAGCAAATGTACCTGTGCTACGCTACGGTATTCTACATTGTGTACGGATATCGAAGTAAATTACTGTTCATGCAGTGAATAAGATTTTTTTAATTGCTTGCCTCTTAGCGTTATCCAGACACAGCAGGGGGTGGTTCCCATACGTTGTTTTCAATGTAAAGTGCGAGTTGCTGAGTTGTAATGATAACGGCAGGTTCGCTTGCCAACTGCCATTCACAATCGAGTAGGGAAGTTTTCATTATAATGGCAGGCCCCATTACCTACTGCGCGGTCCGAATCAATTTGGGGTGTTTTCTTTACAATGGTAGGCCTCATTTCCTACTTACAGACAGATTACAATTGAGAAGTTTTAATTATAATCGCAGGCAGTCAAAATTGATTTCTGCTGTTATCATTATAATGACAGGCCATTTTCTTAATGTTAGTCACATCGAATTGGTGTCCTACAGCTGGGAGTCACTATCGATTTGTAAAATATTCATTAAAATGGCAGACGCACCCTTTCTAGATCGCTACAAATCGACTTATATTAATATAGGTATATAGATTGACATTCGAAGTATATGCATGTTTACAATATTGCAAAGCTCCATTTACAGACTAACTGCTGCTAAACGATACGACATATCGACAAGCGGATCGTACCATAAGACACTTCATTTAGCGGTCTAAATGTCTCGTCATATGATATTTTCTCCTATCGCATTTATTAATGGGTAAGATTGTGCCGCAATGCTGCTTTGGGTGAGGGGGTAAAAACGAGGACTTTGAGGGCACTAAAGCTATCAAATATGCAGATGGTCATTATTACATTTGAAACGGATAGCTGGACGAAAATTTCGCCGTAATAGTCAATGTACAGACACGCGGTCGTTACGATTTTATTTAGGCCTATGTAGATTTACCAACTCCTGCTCTTTTAATAGTGGTAGTATTGCGCATATAATTATTAGGAGCTAATCTTTAAAATGTCCC
Organism: Anabrus simplex; assembly: GCF_040414725.1. Classification (NCBI taxonomy): domain Eukaryota; kingdom Metazoa; phylum Arthropoda; class Insecta; order Orthoptera; family Tettigoniidae; genus Anabrus; species Anabrus simplex. Next base: position 450,136,114 of record NC_090265.1, read on the forward strand.
TAAATTTGAAGTACATAAACAATATTTTACATTTAAAAAGTATTTCTTAGAAACCCATAAGATATGTACGCTCCAAATTCTTTCAGAAAAATGCTGGGTAGATAAGTTATTATTCAGATTTGTACACAATAATTTACAGTTTCAAATGTCGACGCTACCTTACAAAATAATCGTATTGTACATTGGACATATTATGACGCTAATTGTATGAACTTCTCCAATCCATTATTGAGAAGAAAGTCTGAAAAAAAAATGTGTGAGAAGACACACGACTTCTTTGCTCAAAGGCAGCGCTGCTCGACGTGTATTCATAAGCATTTGGAGGCCCAAACTTCGGAGGGAGATGGCATTCTTAGAAGAAGTAGAAAGTGGTGACCGCCTCTGTGGTGTAGTGGTTAGTGTGATTAGCTGCCACCCCCGGAGGCCCGGGTTCGATTCCCGGCTCTGCCACGAAATTTGAAAAGTTGTACGAGGGCTGGAACGGGCTCCACTCAGATTCGGGAGGTCAACTGTGTAGAGGTGGGTTCGATTCCCATCTCATCTATCCTGAAAGTGGTTTTCCGTGGTTTTCCACACCCCCTCCATGCAAATACCGCGATGGTACCTAACCATAAGAATCATAAATCTTACCGAGAGTATTCAAAGCAAGTTTAAAACTTCATGGCTTAGACCCTATAAAATCACAGGCAATTAAGCAACGTTCTTAAACTATTCAAGTATACTCAAGGAACATGGTGCGAATATCTTGTGCCACAGACGATAGTGCAAAGATTTGAATTCCCTGTATAAAACAATCATAAAATTATTACTCAAATATTTTGCAGTCAATGCCTGCCTACACATCACATAAACTATGTCGTCTCAGAAATCTTCTTTCTTTCAAAGGCTAAGACTGATGACAATCATAAGAACTCCCAAATCAACAGAGAGGTGGGACTATACAAAATTATTCATTCTTATGCTGATATTTTTAGTATGACAGAAGTTACGAGTAGGGCCTCTATTGCTTTCGTCATTTAACACAGTATTTCTTAATATAATTTAATGGACATCAAGAAATTTAAAAAGGAAAAAATAGTGCAAATATTCTATGTTATTCAGTTTATTAGATCCCAAGTGAAATATTCTGTTCCAATAATTGTTTTAAATATTATATTAAATATTAATTAGTATTAATTAGTACTGCAATATTAGTTATACTATCCTTCATGTTGTTTTTACGTGACGTGTGACACTGGAAAGTAATTTTAAGAATAGTCTAGCTAATGTTTTTAAGTCGAAGTAAAAATTGACGTGAACATTGTACTTGGGACTCATGACCTGTTACGTTCACAATAAATAAGTAAATAAACTAGAAAATTGTTAACCGGGCGAGTTGGCCGTGCGCGTAGAGGCGCGCGGCTGTGAGCTTGCATCCGGGAGATAGTAGGTTCGAATCCCACTATCGGCAGCCCTGAAGATGGTTTTCCGTGGTTTCCCATTTTCACACCAGGCAAATGCTGGGGCTGTACCTTAATTAAGGCCACGGCCGCTTCCTTCCAACTCCTAGGCCTTTCCTATCCCATCGTCGCCATAAGACCTATCTGTGTCGGTGCGACGTAAAGCCCCTAGCAAAAAAAAAGTTATATGTAAATTAGAATGCTGCGCTACTAGGTCATAAATAACCATTTCTTCAGGTCGAACTCAGTGCGAAACTCTCGTGAATAACACACGTAATGAACATTTCAACAATATCTTCAACATTATAAAAAAATGATTAATAATATAAAGTATGTTTAACCGAGCAAATTGGCTGTGCATTTCACTTCCGTGTAGCTGTTATTTTGAATTCGGGCGTTGGTGGGTTTGAATCCCACTGTTGACAGCCTTGAAGATGGTTTTCCGTGGTTTTCTATTTTCACACCAGGCGAATGCTGGAATTGTATCTTCAATATGACCGCAGCCACTTCCTTCCCAGTTCTAGCACTGTCCAAACCTATCATCGTCATATGACATGTCCGTGTCGCTGTGGCCTAAATTCAATAGAAAATAATGAATGTATTACTTATATTCAACAAGTATGATTGATCTGTTACAGCTCAACAGATTATATAAAAATGCAAAATCACATGTAATTTAAGTACCGACATAAGGCCTATTTGTCACATTTGGGCCGTCTTCGAGGCATCTGGCATCTTTTTAATTTTTATTTTTGCTGAATGAATATTTCAATGCGTCCGCCTCTGTGGTGTAGTGGGTAGTGTGATTAGCAGCCATCCCCGGAGGCCAGGGCTCGATTCCCGGCTCTGCCACGAAATGTGAAAAGTGGTACGAGGGCTGGAACGGGGTCCACTCAGCCTCGGGAGGTCAAATGAGTATAGGTGGATTCGATTCCCATCTCATCCATCCTGGAAGTAGGTTTCCGTGGTTTCCCACTTCCCCTCCATGCAAATGCCGCGATGGTACCTAACTTAAGGTCACGGCCCCTTCCTTCCCTCTTCCTTGTCTATCCGTTCCAATCTTCCCATTCTCCCGCAAGGCCCCTGTTCAGCATAGCAGGTGAGGCCGCCTGGGCGAGGTACTGGTCATCCTCCCCAGTTGTATCCCCGACCCAGAATCTGAAGCTCCAGGACACTGCCCTTGAGGCGATAGAGGGGGAATCCCTCAGTGAGTCCGAGGTAAAAACCGACCCTGGAGCGTAAACAGATAAAGAAGAGGAAGAAGAAGAATTGTTCAATGCTCAGATAGTCTTTGACATGGAAGGACGGATCTCTGTTTTACATAATTCCATTCCAGGAAACAGCTGTTCACTTAGGAACTTAATACTAAACATACTGAAAATTTTGGCAACCAATAATTTTGGAAATTTTATCCAGAAATGTTACGTTAGAAATTGTGAAGATTTTATATTCTATCGGCGGAGAGATAGGAGCTATGACTTCGGTGAGGAAGACAATGACGTAGCCGTAGATGCAAACGTACAGCGGGAAGGAAATAACCCTGAGTCAGCCCTGGAGAACACGAGGGCCACGATGCCCAATATCAGCTAGTTATACAGGCTTTGTTTACGCCGTAAATGTCCCTGAAGGAATGGAAAATGAAGTAAGCAAGGGAAATCATCTCTATGTAGTGTCTCTCTGTTGTTGGCATCCTTATTCATTCATTTCTGACAAAGAATGGAACCCACGTTCTTCTCGGAAACTAAACACGAACTTCCCGCCTCGACCAGACAGCCTCTCTGTAAGTTACATTTTACGCACATGAAAATTAGAAATTTGAGATGTTCCATGTTTATAAAATGGGACCCTGACCTCTGGTATGGCGGTGCTGGAACCATCCACGTGTAGCACGCCGTGTATCGACCCTCCCACTAGCGTCACTCCCTCCCTGATTGATACACCCCACCCCCACCTCCGCCAACCATCAGCGCAGTACTTTAAATATCAATTACAATTGTTAAATGCGGCTGGCTAACTTCACATTTAACAATAATTAATACACTCTATCACAGCATAAAATGCAATTCGAAACTTTTTAAAAAATCCTCACGGAATAAAAAAGTACATATGTTTAATGTGGTTTTTGATGATTGTCCATGTAACATGTGATCGCTTTGATTGGGTTTCCATTTTTACGTTGAGTGAGTTGGGATTGGTGTACTCTCGATGGTCTGGTTGCAAAAATGGCCACTTTTTGCTTCGTCCATCAGTCGATATCATGTTATATTAGGTTCCTAGTTTAGTACGGATAGCCTGACTTTAATAGCCTCGAGGTATTTCTAAGGTGAATGTTTAAAGAGTCTTATAAGTAAATATACATTTATTTAATTCTTGCAAACATGATCATGTGAAAAGTTCTCTGAAGTCCTTGATGAAGATTTGATCGTCATTGATAATGAACACAATGAATTATAATGAAATGAATCAATTCAATGAATAACGTAATCACAAGGTTATAAAATTAAGCGGGTATTTATTGCTTTGTTTTTTCTAGGTATTTAAACATGTAAGTGAATCGAATGTTATATTTACCTTAACAAAGCTACAGTGAACGTCACCTGTATGGAGATATTATTAATGTATGTGTCCGGTCTACCTTTCTTCGATTCAGTGACAGATGATCCAAGTTTCGAGTCATCAAATGTTTTTTAAAAAATATGAGTAATTTAATTCTCGAGAAGGTGATCACGTGAAAAATTTTCTGACGTCCTTGATCTAACAGGTAATTAAGTTATTAGTAAATTTTACGTTCAGAAATTATTATTATTATTCAGCTATTCCCAGGTCTTTCTGAGGTCGCTGGAGCCGCCAAGGTTAATTTTAGCTTTTCAGGAGGCATATTCACGTTACAAAGAACTAGAAAAATGCACTGTTCTGACTCTAACAGAGATTATTTGAGTTTGGTTCCCCTCAGTCACCTCAGTTAGCTCTTCCTTTATTTCTGGACTGTACCTGTTTCAACTCTGATCCAATCTTCGTTGTACAATAGTTCTGTACACGACTTAATAGATCAAAAGGAACGATACTAACACACAATAGCTATTCACAATTTGGAACACAGGCCTAAGTGGCCAAAATATAGACGGTAAATTCCACCTATAGGTCTTTGGAAGAAAGTTTTAACTTAAAAAGGGAAGTAGGTTTTAGTGGCTACGTACCTGTTATCAGTCATAAAGAACCTACTTGTAATAAACTGAATATTGTTCCCGTTGAGCTGGAAGTTAATTCAATCTAGGTGATGGAAAATAAAGTCATAATGACATTTATTTCGTCCTATCCGTACCACTGAAAACTTGTTATACAATATGTGAATTTGGACAAACTTTCCGTCAACGTAATTTTCAAATCACTACCGTTACATACCCAGTACACAATGCGCATTGTTAACCTTGAAATTCCTTTTCTTGTTATCAAAATATTTTTGTAAAATAATCTTTTGATCAATTCTGCTTTACATTTCTAGATTTCTAGATTTATTTTTTTGTTTACTTATCTGTTTGTTTATTTATTCGTTTCTTTCTTCATTCATATTTTCCGTATTACTTGCTGAAGGCATAATTTTACACTTATTTCAAGTACAAACAGGATTCTTTCATCTTTGGTACTGAGCTGATCCGTATTACCTCACACCTTCACTGTATTTCTTACGCTCATTAAACCTTCTCCCCGTCTCTTTTAAATTGGTTCGCCGTTTCTTCCCTTCGTCATTCCTCCTTATTCCTAACACGTTAAATTATGTTAAAGTCTGGATACTACGGAACGTTACACATTGTCACATAGAATATTCCATACTACGTCACTACTGTTACCAAAGTTCCATAATAGAATCTCTAGAGTTAGTTCACACTAGGAAATATACTGTGTACTTCTCCCACTTCCTCCAGTCGTTTGTCTACTCTAAGCGGGTGGACACCTCATTTCCTCTGCACGATCGCATCTTGATTTGCAGCAGAGGGCTCTTCACGTTGATGACGACTCTGTCTCTCGATGAGTTACTGCTTAATATCCACTTTCAGAGAAATGATTTGTGTTAATTTATAGATTCGATCATCCCTTGCTGAGATCAATTGAAACACTGTGCATATCAGAGAAGTCCTAGCAGCAAGCTATAAAATACAAGGGCATTTTAACTCTTAACTGACGCCGAGGTGTAGGAATTTTGTCCCGTGGGATTTATTTTGCGTGTCGGTAAATGTACCAGTAAGAAGCAGGCGAATTTCAGCATCTTCAAATGTCACCGGACTGAGCCAAGTTCGAACCATCAGTTAGGACTTAGAAGTTCTACTACTATCTCAGACACTCAGCCCAGTCTTTTAACTAGTATCTGTTGTCGGGCTGAGTGGCTCAGACGGTTGAGGCGCTGGTCTTCTTACCCCAACTCGGCAGGTTCGATCCTGGCTCAGTCCGGTGGTATTTGAAGGTGCTCAAATACGTCAGCCTCGTGTCGGTAGATTTACTGGCACGTAAAAGAACTCCTGTGGGACTAAATTCCGGCACCTCGGCGTCTCCGAAGACCGAAAAAGTAGTTAGAGGGACGAAAAGCAAATAACATTATTATTTATTAACTAGTATCGTGAAATATTTTTCATCTGTCCAACTACACAGGATTTTCGCACTTTTACTCTTTTGGCAGCCCTCAGCGGTCAAATAGCACATGCGCCTTCCCTGTTGAAAGTAAAATGACGTTAATTAATTGATACATGTAAGGAAAGTTCACTCTTTAATCACTTTAATGTATATATTTATCGATTGCCTTGATGGACTCACAAAATACATTTTATTCTTTGCACTGCTATGAAGTTCTTGCGTCTGCTATAGGGGGCATATCGCACAGGTTGACTATGACTGTGCTAACACAATGGAGATTTTCGGCGACGCTGGGAAAGTAGAACTAGGAGGTAGCGGCCCTGGCTGTGACGTGGGTACGGCTCTGACATTTCGCTAGTGTGAAAATGGGAATCCACAAAACAGTATCTTTAGGGCTGCTTACGATGGGAATCAACCACCCACAGAAATCATTTTAAACCTACATCATCCTTACAAAGTAAGCAACTGCTAGGTTAGTATCTCAGAATGCATCAATATTGAAGTGGTATTGTCTGGTTGTTACTGACACGTTATTTGCCAACCTGACGTATTATTTCCAGTGAGTTATTAAAAGAATATTTGAACGACTGTCTTAAAGAATGTCTAGTGTGAAGGGTGCTGTACAAGATGGAAGTTCCTAACGTGCTGGGTCATTCAGGCACTGACCACATTTCGCAGCTTTGTTGAAGGGCAGTCTTCAATTGACGAGGACGTGTTTGGTGCTGGAGAAATTCGTAGAGAGCTCAAAGTTACAGAGAAAACGCCAAGGGAAAAGGACGTACTTCTTTTCAACGGTATGAATTTGTAAGTATCTTTAAATGAGAAATATCTAACCATATTAAAAGTCTAGATGTAAAAAATATAACAGCACTGGTGAAAAATTAGGAAGTTAATAAGGGTACAGTTTATTTTTTCTTCTTAGAGCCAATGTGGGATGCACATTTAAATATACAGTACTTCGAATTTCCAACAACTCGAAGTATTTTGAGCCTCCGCAAGCACTTCGAGATATTGAAGTTTGACTGTACTTCAACGGAGGTTTGCAGTGGTGTATCACCCGCTGCACCAGCCGCCGTACCAGCGTCCTAGAGAGGTGTAACATACCAACCGATTAACCGGATGCCACAGGGGGCGGGGGAAGCTAATAATTTGACGATTAAAAATCCCGAAGAGCTTGAATATTTTGATTTATTATTGAAACTCTCTTTCACTTACTCATCTAACAGCCTCCATAGCATGTAACCTACTTGGATTTGCTTTAACTAGTGTTTGTGGTGAGTGTTGCAACAACTGAGTGCTCCGAATGTGCCAGTACCTTTCAGAAGCTGTTGTTTCTATTATTATATCACAGTTTCTCAGAAAACGACATCTCTGGTGGAGATGATGATGATGATGATGATGATGATGATGATGCTTGTTGTTTAAAGGGGCGTAACATCTGGGTCATCCGCCCCTAATGGTATGCAATGTGACGAAATGTAATGACAATTTAAAAGTCCAAAATTCATCTGCTGACCAGAAATCAGGATGTGATGATGAAGAATAAATGGATGAATATGAATTTAAAATAACGAACGGGTCCAACTTACAATACTGTAAGTTAAAAATAATTTCAAAATCCATCCACTGACTAGAATTCAAAAAGACGATTATAAACAATGATTATGAACTTAAAACAATTAGTGAATCCAAAGCGCGATGTCCCATTTTCCCAATAATAATAATAATAATAATAATAGTAATAATACTAATAATAATAACAACAATAATTTTATTTGCTTTACGTCCCACTAACTAATTTACGATTTTCGGAGACGCCGAGGTGCCGGAATTTAGTCCCGAAGGAGTGCCAGTAAATTTAACGGTACGAAGCTGATGTATTTGAGCACCTTCAAATACCACCGGACTGAGCCAGGATCGAACCTGTCACGTTGGGGTCAGAAGGCCAGTGCCTCAACCGTCTGAGCCACTCAGCCTCGCAGTTTAAAACGTTATACTCAAATGATTAATATGAATAATAACGAAGCCATCATTTCCTTTGGGTTTACAGTGTGTGCTATGGCATCAACATTAAAATATTATGGCATTCAAAGCTTGTATTCATTTTCTTGATTCTGTTTCCTTACATCTCTTTAAGACCGCTTCGAAATGGTCACAACGAAAATTGGTTAGTTTTATATTCAGACTTGGCAGTTACTAGTGATTGAATTTAATATCCCAACAACTCTCCTTGTCTCAGCTGGGTAACGTATCGCGTTTCACTACACTATGTCGTGTTTATTGACAGTGAAGCCGTTAATACCTTTCACTACGCCATCAAACACGTTGTAAACATTCCTCAGTGCCCCATTCATAGCCTGACGGGGTGTAAAACCTACCAGTGGACTGTTGTTGTGATAGTACTGTTTTCTGCAAAAGTACGAACGAACTGAACAAAATATTTCTCAATCATGTGTTACAGTTCTTTTGTCGAACGCTTGTTAAGATCTCCGCCAAATTGGAGTCAACGTTTACTTTTGGATTGAGTTTGTGGGTTGGAGTAAATTGTTCTCAGTCTTAACTCATACGGGCACATACAGTATATTACAGGTGGAAAGTTTATTAACATTTCGAATATAATTGCATGTTGTGAAAAGCACGGTGAAAAAAGCAAGGATAGTTGCCCTACTACAACCTTTCCACTCCCTCCTTTTGTTCTATGGTACTCCTGAGTACCACTGAATGTCATAAAGAAACTTTTAACGAAAAGATTAACCCATCTCTCCAGCATACCAACAGCATATACATAAATAAATCCCTTATATAATTCACTGTCTGAATGGGCTTTGTCCCGGTTGTAAAAATAAAAGTTATAAATACAGCAGATTCTTATACCAAATTAAATTATCCTCTGTTCGTAAAAATACTCCACATAACGTTTACTTCAAATTATCAAGCTATGAAGACTGACTGTAATCTTTCCTTTTAAGGCTCAATATTTTATGGATCTATTTTTGACATTTTTCAAATTTCTAATACGTTACATTAATTTTCAGTTGATATGGATTTAAACAGGCAGACTGCGTACTACATTTGTTTAAAACACTCAGTAGAGACGGTGAAATACTATACATTAAGGTATTCCATGTAGAACGTAAGAGGTGACTGAAAAGGGTAAAACCCCTGGATCTCTCAAAATGGGAGCGACAGTTGGCAAACACGCTGATTCGTTCTTAATTCGCTGCCTATGGTGTAAGTTAAAATTCTGAATTTATCATTTTGTGAAGTCTGACGAAGGCTACTTTGTAAAATGTAACCACTGCCTCCTATAGACACGATAAACGTAAAGTGTGTTGAAAACCTAATTTAATGCATACAAAATCCAATTCCTTCATACGAAATGTCCTAATAGTGGAATAAATATCTGAGAATTATCGGCATCACTTCGTAAATATAACCCATAATCACAATATTATCAAGGAAAAACCGATTTTGTGGATAATGCGTGCGAAATGGGTGCTTTCGCATAAAAAATGGGCTTTCTTTTTTTAAAAGTGTGCGTCAACTGTGCTTGTTTGAATAACAATAATGTTATTTGCTTTACGTCCCACTAACTACTTTTACGGTTTTCGGAGACGCCGAGGTGCCGGAATTTAGTCCCGCAGGAGTTCTTTTACGTGCCAGTAAATTTACAGACACGAGGCTGACGTATTTGAGCACCTTCAAATACCACCGGACTGAGCCAGGATCGAACCTGCCAAGTTGGAGTCAGAAAGCCAGCGCCTCTACCGTCTGAGCCACTCAGCCCGGCTGTGCTTGTTTGATCGGGATTCACAGATATTCTCACTATCCATGGTAACGACAAGCAACAACTTCCAGCGAGTAGCAAAAAAATAAAAATAAAAAAAATGCAAAGTTAACGTATTTAAACAAGAATGACCCTGCAAGTAAACTGTTCAAAACTACTGCAAAACGTCTATACTTTCGTTATCTTCTTGGCAACACGGTTGACAACGGTATGATAGATAAAGTTAAAGGAATCCTGGAACTAGATAGCATTCTAAAATAGGGCGTTTTAAAACAATATAAAACACATTAAATGTTTGTGAAAAAACGTGTAGAAGAGAAAGGTGATAGTGACTGAGTGAACAGTGTTCTCACGGGTGTAGGCCCTACTTGAAGATTACTATAGATTTTCTTCAAAGTCTCTGCAACTCCTGTAGTTTCCACTGCAAAATGTCGACTGTGACATTCTCTGCGTACACAGACACTTTATCCGATACCAGGGTCTCTTTATCTTGTACTATTTCTAGCCGGGTGCAGACCTTGTAAGGCAGACCCTCCGATGAGGGTGGGCGGCATCTGCCATGTGTAGGTAACTGCGTGTTATTGTGGTGGGGGATAGTGTTATGTGTGGTGTGTGAGTTGCAAGGATGTTGGGGATACCACAAACACTCTGTCCCCTACCCAAGGGAATTAACGCTTTAAGGTTAAAATATCCGACCCGGCCGGGAATCGAACACGGGACCCCTGTGACCAAAAGCCACCACGCTAACCATTTAGCCATAGAGCCGGACTGCAGATGGGTGAAAACGAGTAAGCATTTAATTAATGTATTCATGATTTTTTTCTTTGAAACATACAGAACAGATTTACATTCAAAAAGCATTTTTTAAATGGAAATTAATTTCTAGTTTGCATTTAAATATGTTAAATACAAATTTCACTGTAGCGGGTCCAGACTTGTGTCTCTTTGTTTGCAGATACCTTCGGGTGCTCCGTTTGCTTTGCGGGTACCTACCATGAAGCTTATAGCCCGATAAAAATCATCTTGGATCTGCTATAGACAAGTTTTACCGATTTCTCAAACGCAAAATATGTACCAAATTGCCCGTTTTTTCACGAAATATTAACGAAAATAAAACAGTTTTAACCATCAAGGTAAGGAGAAACAATAGAACCCCTACGGCATAGATCATTTTCCTATTCAAGGGCACATGCTTTTCGCACTTACCCAAAGAAAAAATTCCATCGTTCTCTTGTGGAGAAGTTTTTCTATTTTCAGGTAATATTGTGCATACGAACTAAAATGTGTGTGATGCTTTCAGCGATGTTAACAGCACTGTACTTTCTCGACTTGGAAGTGGTTCTTAGTTACACTTCTACATACAAGGTAAAGGCGGAGACACATGGGAGGCATTGATGAATACGGATGCCTCAGTCACCTCGCAAGAATTTAGAAAAATACCTAATATTATCACCACCTCATCAACAAAGCTAGTACGTAGACATAAAAATTTCGTGAATTTTTTCCTGGAGTAACAGCTGGATTGGCATTTTAACCACGTGAATCCGTAATAATGTTAATAATTTGATCTCAGTTTGTGAATTTTGACACAGAGAACATTATAAGCGTAGTGACTTACATGTTAAACTTTTCACCCTGATGACCAAGTTTCAAATTCCGGTGGATTCTATTCTAGGGTCACGACCGCTTCATTCCCTCTTCCTTGTCTATCCCTTCCAATCTTCCCATCCCCCGCAAGGCCCCTCTTCAGAATAGCAGACGAGGCCGCCTGAGTGAGGTACTGGTCATCCTCCCTAGTTGTATCCCCAGACCCAGAGTCTGAAACTCCAGGACATTGCCCTTGAGGCGGTATAGGTGGGAACCCTGGCTGAGTCCGAGGGAAAAACCAACCCTGGAGGGTAAACAGATTAAGATAAGATAAGACGGTTTAACGTCGCGCTAACTCATTGATATTATAGGTTTTCGGCGATGAAAGGGTGGGAAAGGGATAGGATTGTGAAGGAAGCCGCCGTCGCCTTAATTAAGGTACAGCCCCAGCATTTGCCTAGTGTGAAAGTGGGAAGCCACGGAAAACCTTCTTCAGTGCTGCAGATGGTGAAATTCGAATCCACCATCATCCGATTGCAAGGTTTCACAATAGGGAATATGCATGATCCGGGGTTTTAATTAAAAATATGCTAATCTGATTCAAAATTGCATGCAGGATTCAAAAATGTGATCAGAATGTACAAATAATAACTCCAAACATGATAAAAATCTACGAAAATGTCACGTCACGCAAGTACGCGATCTCATTGGCCTGACGTCATCGTACAGGTTGACTGAATTAGCAGACGAAATAACACATAGTGTGCTGTGAGAAGCAGGATACACATCGCGTATTTGTACTTTACGTTAGTGTCTAGTATGGTTAGATTCGAGGTCTATACATTGGATAATAATCTGAGTGGTATATTTTAGACTTAAAATGAATCCTGCGCAGACAGTGAGGCAGAAAACTTATAAATGGTGTAGAGTTCCGATGTGCAATAGCACATCGCATACCATACCAAACAAATTGTTTATAAACGTTCCAAAGACGCTAAAACTAGGGAGAAATGGATTTTGGCGAGCTGGAGAAATGCTGGTGATATATCGGAAAAGTCTACAGTTTATTTTTTTGAAGATTTTAACGTAAGATGAATTTGTTTGAATTTTCAAATCACTTTTCCATGTCAGCTGTTCTAGTGGTAATACTTTAAATTTTAATGTATGATGCTTTATTTAAATGCTTCAATTACATCTTGGAATATGAAAGTAATAAACAGTGCATTAAATAATGCTGATTATTAAAGTATTCTCCAAACCTAACCTATGTTTTGGGTGGCCCATGTCAAGATAATAAATCAAAGGGGTTATGAACCATTTTGACAGCTCTAATTCTACCAATATATCTTGGTATGGGACAGTTATGTATGTCTTTATTGAAGAGCTTAATTGGTAAAGAAATTTAGGCTATATCTAAATACTCTATAATGTAACAAAGAATAGGCGTGTACATCATGAAAGGAAACAACGTGAATTTAACAAATGTGTAACTCTACACAAAACCAATGCTTGTCTGTTGGGGTCTTATAAGTTAACAATGCTCAGTTATAATAATTATCATAATATTAATGAAATAAATAACATAATTGCACACAGGTGAATATAGTGATGTAGGTGTTTAAAATATTATCCAACTTAGCCTAAGTTTTAGGTTATACAAGCCAAGTCAATAAACCGAAGGGTAAAAATACCGCGCGAGTTGGCCGTGCGGTTAGGAGCACGCAGCTGTGAGCTCGCATCCGGGAGATAGTGGGTTTTGAACCCCACTGCCGGCAGCCCTGAAGATGGTTTTTCACACCAGGCAAATGCTGAGGCTGTACCTAAGGCCACGGCCGCTTTGTTCCCATTTCTAGGCCTTTCCTGTCCCATGGTCGCCATAAGACCTATATGTGACGGTGTGACGTAAAGCAAACAGAAAAAAAAAAAAAAGTAAAAGTCACAGCACCCAAAGACATTCCTGTATTGAGCGACTAAAATGTCACCAGGACACTTTTCTTTCCTGGTATGCTCAGCTTGTTAAAAGCCAAATGTAATTAATGTTACTGGCTTCACGCCCCGCTAACTACTTCTACGATTTTCGGAGACGCCGATGTGCAGGAATTTAGTCCTGCAGGAGTTATTTTACGTGCCAGTAAATCTACCGATACGAGGCTGACGTATTTGAGCACCTTTAACTACCACCGGACTGAACCAGGATCGAACCTGCCAAGTTGGGGTCAGAAGGCCAGCACCTCAACAGTCTGAATCACTCAGCCCGACCTGTGAAAACTAGGTGAAGTCATATTTATCTTTATCATGTTTAACTTTTTCCCTCCACAAAGATATTTAATTCTTTCACGGGCCCCGGAAGTGGGTAGGCCAGTTGTCCCAACCATAAATATATATTTTTTTGGGAATGATAGATTATAGCCCTATAGTACTATGATCTTTCTTTCTTTCTTTCTTTCTTTCTTTCTTTCTTTCTTTCTTAATCAGTTTATCCTTCAGGGTTGGTTTTCTCTCGGACTCAGCGAGGGATTTCACCTCTACCACTTCAAGGGCAGTGTCCTGGAACGTGAGACTTTGAGTATGGTGATGCAACTGGTGAGGAGGGCCATTACCTCGCCCAGGCGGCCTCACCTATTATGCTCAACACGGGCCTTGGAGGATGGGAGGATCGGAAGGGATAGACAAGGAAGAGGGAAGGAAACGGCCGTGGCCTTAGGTGCCTGGAGGAGAAGTAGGAAAATACGAAAAACCACTTCGAGGATGGCTGAGGTGGGATTCGAAACCCTTTTACTCAGTTGACTTCCCGAGGCTGAGTAGACCCCGTTCCAGCCCTCGTACTATTTGTTTTCAACTTTCATGGCAGAGCCGGGAATCGAAACCGGGCCTCCGGGAGTGACACACATTAACCACTACACCACAGAAGCGGACTAGTACTATAATGCTACCTATATGTTTATGTTAGTGCTGAAATCCGATTTCTTACTTTACTAATGCTGAAAGCCCGAAAATGTAATGTTATTCTTTAATAGGGGAATCAGTCTAGAAGGAAATGTTGAAAGTGATGTGATATCTATCCAGGTTCGTTGTTATCCTAATACTATGGATTACAGTACATTGCACGTATATAAAAGACGCCACTTACAAACTTGCTTGTTATCCGCGAATTTCTGCGGCCACAAAAGTCACTATTTTTCAAGAATGATGACATTTACACATGATAGATTGTCTGATTGTGCTGTTTTGAACCTTTCTTCTGTCATTTTGAAGTTATTCGCGATCATGAATAATAAACAATCGGCTTTTAGCAACGGCTGATGCACAACGGCTGGTGGAGCTCCATGCGGTACTGGATCGTGACGTCACAGCGCGCCGCTTACGTCAGAGGCCGTTTCACTCGCCTTGCGGAAAGGCACTATTAAATATGTTTTAATGGTAGAAAACAAGGCAACATTCCACAATGTAATACGTTTACGTACTATTTCATTGGTGTACTTTTCAAAAAAAATATTTTTGAAAATGATGCATGTTCCCAATTAACTCTCTCCTATCTCATCCACGTCACAAGAGCTGTATGTGTTGATACAGTATGTAGAAAAACTGAAAATGTGCCAGACTGGTTCCGTCGTCTAGGTGTCTAATTACGTACAGACGTCTCGCTGGACGGCGAACAGAATTATAAGGAGAGTATTGTATTAACTGAGATAATTCGAAGGAAAATATTCTGTGATAATTTCATGAATCTGACAGTATTTATTATTTGCATAATATTTCGCTCACCGAAGCAAGTAAGTCTACTAGAGTTTCCCATCGCATCAACAAAAGAAGTACACGTTACATAGTTCGTGATTTAGAAGGCTCATACACCCCAGAATCTTTTATTAGACGTAAACCCCTTTCGCCACCCCTACCAGTGGAGTTTCCCCTCCAGCGCACAAGAATGCAGTGCTAAGCCCAGCAACGCCCGCACCAATAAATATCTCACTTTAATTTAAACAGGATCAAGATGTTAAGATTGTCTGTCGCCTCGTATTGTCACACAGACGAAAGGGCTTCGTCGTCTAGGGGTCTAATTACGTACAGACGTCTCACTGAACGGCGAACAGAATTATCAGGAGAGTATTGTATTGCTTGATGAAGGACAATACTACAGGGCACATACAAACACGTACTACAGAAATAATAATAATAATAATAATAATAATAATAATAATAATAATAATAATAATAATAATAATAATATAATAATAATAATAATAATAATAATAATAATGTTGGATTTACGTCCCATTAACTACATTAAGGTTATCGGAGACGCCGACGTGCCGGAAATTAGTCCCGCAGGAGTTCTTTTACGTGCCAGTAAATCTACGGACACGAGGCTGACGTAATTGAGTACCTTCAAATAACACTGAACTGAGCCAGGTTCGAATCTGCCAAGCTGGGGTCAGGAGGCCAGCGTGTCAACCGTCTGAGCCACTCAGCCCTGCTACTACAGAACTACCTTCTTCACATCATCCTGGAGGCTTTGCTTAGGATCTCTCTCAAGCATACTGTGGGGTACAGGACAAACCCTTCTTTGGATGTGGATTGATAGCGATTATATCGGCTCTTCGAATATAGTCTTCTTCAGAGATAGAGTACATCTCTTTATGTACCTCCCATCCTCTTGCTGAAGAAGTTCAGCGATTTTAGTTCGGGTCCGATGATGCTTGTTGATACACCGTAGCTCTCCCTTCTGTCTCGTTGCAGTGATGGCAACGGGCTGTGTCGGATGTCCTATCAGGAACAGATCGTACTGACCAAAATTTACTTGACATTGGAATTGAAGTACTATGAATATACAAATTCTTTTTGTTCACCTATGACTTCCATCTTACATTCCTCAAATATGCGGAAAATAAATAAATAAATAAATAAATAAATAAATAAATAAATAAATAAATAAATAAATAAATAAATAAATAAATAAATAAATAAAAAGACTAACGCAAGATGAAGCACGTGTCTCTAGAAGGTTCTTACTCTTTTGTTGTTTACATTATTACCAGATATCTGTAATAAAACTACAATACCATAGCGTAATTCACTGGTATTGATTCCAGCTTCAAATGAGAGGCTCCTCTATTAACCTTTGTGCCAACGATAGGTTAGTGTTTACCTGGACAACCGCTTATAACTGTCTGACTCGTTGGCTGAATGTTCAGCGTACTGGCCTTCGGTTGAGAGGGTCCCGAGTTCGATTCCCAGCCGTGTCGATTATTTAACCTTCATTGGTTAATTCCAATGGCCCAGGGGCTGGGTGTTGGTGCCGTCCCCAACATCCCTGCAATTCACACACCACACATAACACTACCCTCCACAACAACAACACGCAGTTACCTACTCATGGCAGATGCCGCCCACCCGCCCACCCTCATCGGAGGGTCTGACTTACAAGGGCTGCTCTCGGCTAGAAATAGCCACACAAAATTATAAACATATACTATGCATGAATCGTACAATCATTTGCCTGTATCAATTATTCTCGTTGCTGTCAATCATAGTATTTTAAGGGGTTGATGTGTGGGATTATTGGAAAGCAATGATGATACTGATAGTGGCAAAGATGAAAAGTAAATGAATTTAAAAAAAGTAAGTGTCTTAAACAATAGATCAGTGAGGAAGTGGAGGCCAGAAAAACCAAAAAGTTGACCTGCCCAAAGGCACCACTCAAAAGAATAACAACCCTAGGTAAGGTCTCTCATAAAATCATAATTTGCTGAAATGACCTCAAGGAGGAGTATTACAGCCGAAATATACCCTTCTGAATGTTGAATGTTGCACTAACTATCATAGGGTTTCGGCGACGAGAGGTTATAAAAGGAATACGACTGGCAAAGAGGCGACCGTGACATTAATTAAGGTGTTGATATTGGAAACATAGTTAAACCATCTTCAAAGTTGCCGATGGTGGGGTTCGAACCAACAATCTCCCGAGTGCATGCTTACAGCTACACGGCCCGCAATACGCAGTCAACTCACTCTTTGAGATTTGTGCTTAAATGGTCCCAATATGGCATGCAGAGGAATATCGCATGCGATATAAAGAAGGAAAAAGCAATTTTTCTGATTTCGCACCTGATGTCATAGTAGGAAAGAGATGGGACAGATGGAAGCCTTGCACAAGTACCTGGAGGCAACGAACCCTGTGGTCTCAGGTCCCACAAGTTTTCCCTTCAAGACCATCATCACTCTCAGGGTGCATATAAATCAACATCAGCTAGAATTATTTAGATGCACATTTTTTATTTGGCACTTCATCTTACGTCGGAGTTTATTGAGCACCACGTTAATAATAATAATAATAATAATAATAATAATAATAATAATAATAATAATAATAATAATAATAATAATAATAATAATAATAATAATACTCGTATGGCCTCAGCTACCGTGTGCAGACATTTAAATTTGACGCCATCTGGCTGTCTGCTCGTCAATTTCGACGTTCCGTTTTACTCTAGGCCCACTAGATGGCAGACCGAGTAAACCGAAACTCTCTTGGGCGTCTATGGCTGAGATTTAATGAATTTTGTCGGGTAAACACCAAATGTGTCACCAGAGATTTTTTACATGCCGAGATCGTACGACATGGAGTGTCGAATTGACTTTTTTCCGCCCTTCAATAATCCGACAGCCTCTGCCGGGTTTGAACCCGCTATCTTGGGATCTGGAGGCCGACACTCTACCACTGATCCAGCTTAGCACCACGTTCATAGACTACGATATGACAAATCGACATACGGTATAGAAAATATCGTTAATTACAGTGCTCTACACGAACATGGTGTCTCCAGGTGCACCAAGTGCAGGTGGACTGAGAGCTGATTACCCCTACGTGATGTTCCGGCGAGATTTGTAGAGGTTGCAGCTATCATCGTCGTTTACAAGGGGAGCTGTAACATATACTCTGGGTGTGCGGGGTGAAATGTTTGGACAACGAACCCTTACTGCAGTCCTAGCAAGTTTACAGCTTGTCATAGATTTCATTTGTATAAGCACAATTATGAATTACAACTGCAAACACTATATAAAAATTGAGCGGTAGGGTGCTGATATATCGCCACATCCATCAATAATTTCTCGCCAGCTTCGTGGCGAATCATATGTGGAGGCTCTGGATACAATTTCTGTCTAGTTCAGGAACTATAAATCCCCGAAGGGTTCACTCATCTCGTGTTACCACCTGAGGAGCAGTTGATAAGAGAGAGCGTACTTGGTCATAGAAGGCAAGCAATACGGCCGACGATGTAGCAAAATTGATAATTTGGTACCTTAACATCTACAGGTCATCTGACTGGGCAGCAGTCCTCTTGGCCAATCAAAGTTCAAAATGTGTTTGGGAAACGGTTTTCTTTATCACTAGTCCTACTTCATTATAACGTCTGCGATAGTCAGTAAAGATGCCTTTGCTGGCGAGGTGTAGTGTTTACAGTGCACTGTGTCTTCTGGTATGGGCTATATCAAATTTGTTACTTTCATTGACCTGTCTCAGTCTCATTCTTGGCTTTGACAATATGAAAGTGACTGAGGTATGAGTGATGCTAGTAATACCATTCCTTATGCAGCCAGTCCCTGTTATGAATGGTGTGAAAATATCGCTTATAGGGTCGGTTGGTGCATGCATTTCAGTGGGCTTGGCAGATTGATATGTAATAGCAACAGCTGGTTCGGCGAGGAAAGAAACGGGAAACTACCTCACTCCTCATTTCCCTAGTACGCCTCTTCAGTAACGCCTAGGTTATTTATGACAGCTGTTGGCGGAGCTGCAGAGGATCAAACCAGCCTTCGGGCTGAATACCCAACATACACAGTCAGTAAAAAAATCGCTATGTCCATAAGTAAGGAATTCCATCCTAGTATCCAGTTATGTGTACAAATTTACTGGATTCGTTATTATGAACTTCACTTAGGGTTAATAATAATAATAATAATAATAATAATAATAATAATAATAATAATAATAATAATAATAATAATGTTCTTTGTTTTACGTCCTTCCAACTACTGTTACGGTTTTCGGAGACGCCGAGGTGTCGGAATTTAGTCCCGCAGGAGTTCTTTTACATACCAGTAAATCTATCGACACGAGGCTGACGTACTTGAGCACCTTCATATACCAGCCAACTGAGCCAGGATCGAACCTATCAAGTTGGGATCAGAAGGGCAGTGCCTCAACCGTCTGAGCCACTCAGCCCGGCCACTTAGCTTTCAAGCATACATGTTTCTATCAAGTGTGATGAACAAACGAAGGAAACATATTGTGCACATGGCGGACAGCGTACTGCAAACAATTCAAGAATAATACATTTATTTTAATCATTGCATACTTTGAATAGTTCATAGAACCTACAGTAAACACATTCAACCACACAAAAAATGGCTGGCAAAGAAATATTTATTTTATACATTCTCGAAAGGCGAGGATGTTCATAAATTGTGGATAGCCGGTGGCCGAAGAGATGATACATGGAATAGCCTACTACCACCTGCACAATATGTTCATCCTATTTCAAACAAAAGGATTTCGAAAGACAGCCATCTTCTACGTCGACCAATTTCTGTGCGAATAAGTGTGCAAAGTCAAAATGTGATTATTCGGTAAGACATTTCCGTATAGGAGGAGTGGAAGGTAAAGGCTTTCGCTGCTCTAAACCTGGGTATTTAGGACAACAGCCACACTCCCAATGCCCAGCCACATGCTTAACCAAAGTATTAACCTTATACTCTTTTCTTGTGCATATACTCCTTCACTGTTATTATGTGTTGAAAATGAAAAAGTAAAATTTGAGTGCTAATCGATCTTACGTATTCCCAGAGAAATACAGAGTGGCCCAAAAGTCCGTTAACATTTGACGAGCCAATACTTCACGAAATAGTGGAGGTAGAGAGGTAATAATTGCCACACATGATTGGCATAAAATGGGGTTTTATTGACACCAAAATAAAGTACACAACATGACGAACAGATGGCGCTGGACAGCAACACGTTAGGTATAAATGGCAACACATGATTGGCATGACATGGGGTTTTATTGACACCAAAATAAAGTACACAACATGACGAACAGATGGCGCTAGACAGCAACACGTTAGGTATAAATGGCCACACATGATTGGCATGACATGGGGTTTTATTGACACCAAAATAAAGTACACAACATGACCAACAGATGGCGCTGGACAGCAACACGTTAGGTATAAATGGCCACACATGATTGGAATGACATGGGGTTTTATTGACACCAAAATAAAGTACACAACATGACGAACAGATGGCGCTGGACAGCAACACGTTAGGTATAAATGGCCACACATGATTGGAATGACATGGGGTTTTATTGACACCAAAATAAAGTACACAACATGACCAACAGATGGCGCTGGACAGCAACACGTAAGTATAAATAGCAACACATGATTGGCATGACATGGGGTTTTATTGAAACCAAAATAAAGTACACAACATGACCAACAGATGGCGCTGGACAGCAACACTTTAGGTATGAATGGCCACACATGATTGGAATGGCATGGGGTTTTATTGACACCAAAATAAAGTACACAACATGACCAACAGATGGCGCTGGACAGCAACACGTAAGTATAAATAGCAACACATGATTGGCATGACATGGGGTTTTATTGACACCAAAATAAAGTACACAACATGACCAACAGATGGCACTGGACAGCAACAAGCCAGGTATAAATGGCCACACATGATTGACGTGACTTTGGATTTTATCTACACCAACAACGAGCGCACAAAGAGGTCAACAGAGAGCACTGGACAACAACACGTCAGTGACGCCGCATAAGACGAGTGTACTGTATAAAGGAACTATCGTGGGAGAGGGCGTCAAATGCGCCTCCAATCGCGGCATGTTGACGTTACTAGAAAAGAAACTGTTTGTAAATCTTAAGTACATTT